>NW_004524695.1:394386-398064 GCF_000260255.1 Octodon degus | reverse complement strand
ATATATGAAAGTTTTCTGTCAGCCAACAAGATAGTCACTGGCATTTACACACATGGCTTTATGTCTTCAGTTAGGCTAGGCTGAATGCCTAGTTACTCAAACACCAGACTAGAGTGTTCTTAAGCTAGTTTTTACAATATTTTGTAAATTTTCAATCAGTTAACTTTAAATAAAAGTCATTATTCTGAGTAATGCAGGTAGACATCTTTAAATCAGTTATAAGATTTTAAGAAAATAAAACCAAACAAACAAATAAACAACAACAACAACAAAAACAACAGTTTTTCCCAAGGACAAAGAAATTCTATTTCAAGACTATCACATCAGGATGGCTGGCCTGCTTTACAAGAGTCAGTCCTGTCCATCTATAAGCTGCTAAATCCTATATTCTATCTATCTATCTATCTATCTATCTATCTATCTATCTATCTAGTCTTCACTCTTTCTGATTGATGCAATTACCAGAGAAAAGACTGAATGCTGGAACTGTTAGAATAAATAAATAAATGTACACGAAAGAGAAAGATTCTCTCCAACAAGGTCAAGGTGAAACTGAGACAGGGCTTTGGGTGTTAGAGTCTCCTCCTGGAGCTGGTTTCTAGGTTCTTTCTTATCAGAACAAAGAATTGGTCAAGACAAGCACAAGGAGCAGCAACAATTTATTGAAGGTAGGAAAAGAAACAAGCTCTGCCGAGCAAGTTTGGACCAAGCATAAGTAGGAAAAGAAGTACACCCCACCATGCGAGAAAGGCCTCCGAGGCAAAAACTCAATGCAAACCGTCCTTTTTCTATCACATACTCCTCAGACTGACGTCAGATCCAGGCTATCCTAACTAAAATCTGCTTTAGAAGTCCACCTGCACAGCTTTGGGAACTGTGTGTTGTCTGGGTCCTGGGATTTTGTAATTAATAGGTCACACCTACTAGGGTAGCCAGCTTTGCCACTCTCTAATCTCCAGGTGAAAACTGTACCTTGTACATAACTGGGCTGACAAATTTGAAGCAGCTAAGAATGCACTGGCAATCTGCAAAGGACTATATTTATTGTCAAACACAAGGAGAGCCAGCACAGACAGAGCCTCGAGCAAGCTGTGGGCCTCTATGGAGATTAGGGTGGGGTGAGAGGCTTCAGCGTGGCCTGGGATCTGCCTTTCAGGTCCTTAGTGCAATATGAGGTTAAATAGGACCAGAGAGTTCCCCAGTTTGCTTCATTTCAAAAAAATCCAGGCGAAGCTCATGTTTCCAGACTCCTGGGTAGAAAAGACATCTCTTTTTTTTTTTTTTTTTTTTTTTTTTTTTTTTTTTTTTTTTTTTTTTTTCTGTCCTTTTTTTCTTTTCTTAATGGGGATCTGTGACATTCCATGGGGAAATAAATTTTCTTTTCACTGATTTATTACTAAAATTCTGTGTTTTCTTCCCTTGTAAATGCAGACAACAAAGCACAGTGGTATTTCAATCTTCAATGAGTATCACTACTAGAAATCACAAATATTTTTACATCAAAATATAGTGGTTGCAAATTTTTTTAAATGTCATTTGTATTTATTACTGCTTTGCAATTACAGTATTAAAAAATAACAGTATTTACTAGACCTTCCCCACCCGAGCTGGATATTATCATCTAGTGCATTAATAAAGGAGTACAGATATATTATAATTTTAAAATATCTTAACATATTTTAATATAATTTGTTTTCTTTTGAAATCTTCAATATTTATCCTTTTTGCATATTTCAAAGAATTATTCTGAGATGGAGTGAACATCACCTAAGTTTGTAAGGAGTTCTTGTATAAAAGCTAGGAATAAAAGCTCTAATTTTTCTATATATAGGGAGGAATTCATAACTAGGTCTACCTTAGTACTTCTGCACAAACAGCAGAAACTGTATTTTTTTTTCTTAAGAACTGTGTAAACTGTATGACACAAAGACATGTTTTTCTATTCTCGGCATAGTCATCCTCAATGTCAGGCAATAGCCCTCAAATTAGAACACGCACCAGGCATTGGAGGATAGTGATTCCTTCCTAGAAATTCCTTCTCAAGCCAATACAAGACTATTGTTTGCTTTGAGAGCGTTTGTGAATGTGCAGGAGCTAACAATGGTCCTTTTAAATATGTCAGATTCTGAAATGTCCTACGGTAGAAGTGACATGGAGTCAGTGCCTAGCATAGTCTGGCTTTGTAAATATTTGGAAAAGAAAAAATTGAAGGGCTAGACAGAGACAAGAGAAAAGTCAGATCATGCCACCCTACGACGACTTCCAATATCCTAAGTCTTTTCTCTATTTTATTATTTTTCCTTCAAGCCGTATCAGTTATTTATTTAGTGCTGTATTATCGCTCTCCGAGCTGACAGTTCTCTTGAGACAAGGGTCACATGTTTTCTGCATGGTTTCATCTCTAGGACAGCAGTCATTAGCAGTACCGGCTGCAAGAGTGGCTACATGCTTGGAAAGGTGAACTGGGGCAGAGGAGCTGGCTTTCCTTTCGGAGCCACTTCTGGTGGCAAAGACCAAAGACCCAGAGAGCAAAGAGCACCGGACCTGCTCAGCCTTGGCTTTCGCACAGTGTGCGCACAGCGAGCTTTGACCAGGCTGTAGCCCCAGACCCGAGATTGTAGAGGAAGATTTGGTCCAGAGTTACTTCCTTATGAAGGGGACCCGCGTGGCATGACACGTGCGCAGGGCCAGTGGCGCAATGGATAACGCGTCTGACTACGGATCAGAAGATTCCAGGTTCGACTCCTGGCTGGCTCGGTGTGCGTGTGTTTATTCTTTTCTTTTCTGATCCAACCTGCGCTCAATAGAACACAAAAATTGATATGAAGCAAACCTGTGTAGTCTTGACGGCAAGAATGCCACATTTCTGACCGCTGCTGGAATCATCGCTGATTTGTAAACCGAATTCCGCGCGCAGTCACGAGGTGGCGCTAATGACAGCGCGACTGGAGATGAGCGGTCCCCGGGTCGCGCCCACTCCCTTCTGGTTTGACATCTGAAGCATGGAAACCAAGGGGAAGAAAGACATTCTAATCTGGATGCTCAGAGTAAGCAATAATAGTGATCATTCCAAAAGACTTGGGTTTTTTTCAGCTCTCTCTCCCAATCAGCTACTTGTGGAAAAATCACGCAGAAGCGGCCTCAGGTTTGCATGCAACAAGCGCAAATTTTGAGTCTGTCCTTGGCCTCTGGGTGCCGAAGACCCTTTGCCTACACGCCTGCGCACATCGGGTGACGCTCGCTCTCTTGTCCCTACCCCCAACAGTGGGCGCGTCTTGCGACGAGAACTATAGCTTGGGAAAGCTGTCTTTGTAACAGTTTCCGTAGTGTAGTGGTTATCACGTTCGCCTCACACGCGAAAGGTCCCCGGTTCGAAACCGGGCGGAAACAGCCTTTTTCTTCCTATTACGGAAATTTCCAAAAATATAATTAAAAAAGAAGTCTACACCCTCCACAAGGAGCAGGTTTGCTTCTTTTCCTTTATTGCTGGCCAGCTCGGGCTGCAGAGCTCGGGGCGCTGTTCTGGGCGGGCCCGGTCCGGCGCGGACGGCCGCAGCCCCGGAAGCGCATCCTCGTTCCCTTCCTGTTCCCGCGGCGCCGGCTCCGCGGCCTCTGCCGTCCTGGGCGCCGCCGGCGGGGGAGCGGTGGACTCAGGTGGGCGCCGCGGGCCTGGGCTGG
>NW_004524695.1:379294-394286 GCF_000260255.1 Octodon degus | reverse complement strand
CCCGCGCTGCACCGCGCCGGGACACACCGGGCCGCGCCGTCTGCGCCGCGCTCGGCCCTCGCGGGGAGCATCGGTGCCCGGGGAAGTAGGCGCCCGGACGGCTCACGTCGGACCTCTGCCTCGCAGTCGCGCTCGGCCCGCGGCCGGCCAGGCCCCTCCTGAGGAAAGAAGGCTTGTCGTGTCTCCTGCGGCGACAGGCGCACCTTCGGATCTCCTATTTAAATGTTTTAGCACTTAGGTCACCTCAGGTGACTGATGGCAGTGTGATGTCTTTAGGATCATAAAAATGGGAAGGGCCACTCTTTTTCCAAAGAGCTGTGGTATCGTTTTAAACAGGCTGTTTAGACATTGCCTTTCCCAGCCGTTACCCCTTCAATTCCATACTTTATCTGAAAGACCCAGGAGTTCATCTCAATGCTGGGCCTCTTGGCAAGGTAGCACCGTGGCCAGCACAGCAGGACGCAATCTTTGTAATACATTTTCATCGAGAATCACTTTGTGCCACCCAGAAATAGAAGCAAATTATTTGGTGCCCTGAAAGAGCACAGGTCCAGGACCTCAGGAGGTGACAAGGAAGTGCCCTTTACCTTCTCTTGCCAGTGAATAGGCGCATTCCAGCTAGGAAGCTGTGTGTACCCCTGCCCAACTGGTGTTTATGCGTTTAGGGCACACTCTTCTTCAAACCAGATTCTTCTGAGAGCCAGCAGCAGCCCTACCTTGTTAGGGTCCCTGCTCCTTGTCTTTCTTGCCTATCTTCCCATTCTCAGTCACTTACCCCAAATACCTTGGGAGACAGAGAGGAGGGTAACTGGCGCTGTGTAACCTCCTGCCCCTCTAGTACACTGCATCTTGCACAGGAACCTTTTATTTTATTGTATCCTTTATTCTGTATTCTTTCATCCCTTACGCTCCTTCCTCAATGTGGTGTCAGTGACCTTCCTGGTCTCCTCTCCAACTCCAAGCCATTGTCTCCAGAAGTAAGGGGGTGCGGTGAGGGTAGCTTTCTGATTTTGGAGTGAGGTTGAGCCTCCCAAAGTCAGAGCTGTGTTCCAGAAACCCACTGTAGCAGCCATACAGGAATACAGCTCCAACACAAGGATGCGGGAGCACTGAGTGGTAGGGCAGTGAGCATTGGAAGAGGTAGGATTTGGTCTTTGCTTGAGACAGACTTGCTGTGCAAGAGAAGGTTTTGAAAACTAGATCTCAGAATTAACCTAATCCAAGATGAATGCCAAGTTGCTGAGCTCCTACACTACTCCTGCTAGAATCAGTGGTCTAGTACTGCCCTAACACAAGGCCACAAAACCAGGTGGCTGAAACCACAGAAATTTATTTGTAGGAGTCCCTTCCTGCTTCTCATCTCAGTCCAAGAAGTTAATATTTATAATCCCAAAGATACGTAATTGGAATCCCACCAAGTTAATTCCAATCTACCACTCCCAGTGCAACCCACTGCAAAAATAAAGACACTAAAACGTATTTATAATTACTGGGAAGCCAAGGGGCCCTAAGTCCAGCCATGAAGAAGGCTTTCTGGAACAAAGAGGCTGACCCAGGGAGGCAGCTGGATTTTATTCAGTGGAGGAGTGGCTTGAGGAGAA
The DNA here is from genome assembly GCF_000260255.1 of Octodon degus. NCBI lineage: Eukaryota > Metazoa > Chordata > Mammalia > Rodentia > Octodontidae > Octodon > Octodon degus. The sequence continues at coordinate 392,685 of NW_004524695.1, read as the reverse complement.
ATGACTGAGAATTGTGGGAAGTAGGTGAGTACTGTGAGCTGAGCTGGGCGGGTGGCCTACATTTACCTCTCCCATATGCACAGAAAGTAATTTGCATTATGCTATTGAGATAGTATCTAATGTTTGGGGATCTGGTGCTCAGCCAAAATGGAGACAATCTCTCTTTCAAGAACAGCTTCTCAGGTGGTCCTCCACATTTATTTTTCTCACAGTTCTGGAGTCTAGATGGCCAAGATCAAGGCATCAACGGGTTTAGTTTCTTCTTAGACTTTGCTTTGTGGATCACAGATAGCCACCTTCTCATTACATCCTCATGAAATCATCCTTTGTGTTCTTCATGCCCCAGTTTGTTCTTATGAGGACATCAATCATAGTGAATAACGATCACCCTGATGACTTCGTTTACCTTTCTTGCCTCATTAAAGATGCTGTGTCTAAATGCAGTCACAGTCTGGGGTATTATGAGTTATAACTATAGCACACAAATTTGAGGGGCTGACATAATTCAGTCTGTAACACCTGCTTGTTACTGACACAGTTCTCTGAAATTATTCTCACAGACAATTGTAGCATGCTCATGTCCTCATATATCATATAGATGTTTTGTAGTACAAGAAGAATACTATTGCTTTGTGTGTGTGTGTGTGTGTGTGTGTGTGTGTGTGTGTGTGTGTGTATTTGAGACAGAGTGTTGGTACGCAGTTCAGATTGGCCTTGTGTTTACCTTGTAGCCCAGACTGGTCTTGAACTTGAAGTGATCCTCCTGCCTCAGCCTCCCAGGTGCTGGGATTATAGGTGTGTACAACTATGCCTGGTTTACTTTTTATGCTTTTTTTTTTTCCCACTGTTTTCTCTTTTGAAAAGCTGTTAGTGTCAGTTAATTTAAACCTCCAGGTCTTTTCTAATGAAAAAATGCAAATCTTCATAATAAGAATTGAGCAGCTATTCCTGCTGTTCTGTAGCTGCTGAAGGACAAGCTAGATATCTTTCCTTAAGATTAGCTTTGGAGCACTTGGGAGGCCGAAGCTGGAGGATTGCTGAGAACGCGTGGCCAACCTGGGCTACATAGTTCACAGACAGCCTGATATGGCAAGACCTTGTCTCAGAAAAAACCAAATAATATTAGCAGTTGGGCTTGAAGTATAGTTTGGTGGTAGAGCACTTGCCTCTGGGAACTTTCACAAGAATTTCAATCCAGTTATATGCAGTGTGATGAGAAGGAATTGAAATATTTCACTAATTTGTTCTCTTGTAATGTAAGTTCTTCCTTGAAAAATTATTTTTAACTGAGTGGACTTGTTTTATTCCTTGTTTTATTTCAACCTTGTTGCCATATCTTAGACAAATAACTTCATGATCTGCCTGATAATTTCTTGCCCTTGAAATTCAAGTTCTCTGCATTTCTAGAAGCTATGTTACTTATAGGATTTATCTGCCAGTCAGTAATTTTCCTTTTCTTACATATGCTACATGAATATTTGTGATGACTTGGTCACATTATTCAACAAATTATTTTTCCCTTTTTGGAACCTAACTCCCTCTTTTTTTCTTTTTAAGACAGGGTATCACGATGCAGTTCAGGCTGGCCTTGAGTTTACTTTGTAGCCCAAGCTGGTCTTGAACTTGCAATGATCTTCCTGCCTCAGGGCCCTAGTGCTGGGATTACAGGTGTGTGCCACTGCGCTCATCTCCCTTTTTAGAAACTCTTAAAGTCATCTTTTTCTTACATAAATTTTTGAGCAGTTATTTTTTTTTAAATTATTAATTTTAATGAGAAAGAAATAGCAATGAGATAGTCTTAAAATGGGTTAGTAGGACAGTTACAGTAATTAATACATTGCATATTTTTGTCTTCATAGTAGTTATTCAGAGTACAAGATACAGACATGATCTCTTGTCTAAACAATATTAGTACAAATCTTTCTAATTGAAGTAAGAGAAAGTAGCTGTATATCCTATTTTATATATATTTAGAGCAGTTTTGGATTTGTAGAAAAAATGGAGAAAAAAAAAAAAAGCCAGCTATGGTGGTGTATGCCCGTGATCCCAGCACTCAAGAAGCTGAAGTAGGAGTATTGCTGTAACTTCAAGGCCAATCTGGACTACATGGTAAATTTAAGTTCAAGGCTAGTTTGAGCTACATAGTGAAACAAAAGAGAAAGAGAAAGGGTAGGGGGGAGGGAGAGAGAAAAGAAAGAGAAGGGGAAAGGAAAGGAAGAGAAGAGGAGAGAAAAGAAAGGAGAGAGAAAGGAAGAAAGCCTAAATTTTAGAATTGGGGAAACACATACCGCTACAGAACTTCCCAGGAAGTGTTTTTAATGTTGAAGCAGGCAGTACCATGAGGTAATCTTGGCCGAAAGCTTTTAGAAAGTCACAGAGTACCCTGGATGCCAGAATATTTGGGGTGGCCTTATCTTTTCCTGTCCAAGTAGGACAGTAAAAAGGAGCATTATTAACAATTATATTAGGGCAGTAAAGGTAAATCAAATTACCCTAATATTAGACCAAGACATTTTCAAATATTTCTGAATGCTGTCTGTTTCGCCATAAGAATCTCTGTCCTGCATTCTTTTCTGGTCACATTGTTAACCATGCTCACAGCTAACATATATGACCTCTGGATTCTTCTCAATTATTTTCTGTAGAAATATCTTTTTTCTGTATTGTGTTCAAACCTGCATACTTTTTTTTTTTTTAATTTTAGATAGGATTTAGCTATGTGGTTCAGGCTGGCCTTGTACTCCCAGAGATCCTGCTGCCTCCGCTGTATAAGTGTTAGGATTACAGGCATGTGCCACCAGGCCTCAATCTAAACTCTTTTGTTCTATTTATTTGTTTGTTTGTTTGTTTTCTTGTTTAGAGGAAGAGACTCACTGTGTAGTTTTGCGTAGCCTTGAATTCACTATGTAGCCCAGGCTTGTGCCACCATGTCCAGCGAAGATCTTGTTCTATAAACATTGTTAACATTAGCACATTGGCTTAGTAGTGTGCATTTGGGAGGGGGAGAGGGGATGGAGGGTGTCTTCTGAAGAGAGCAGGTAGCTCTGGTGGCCTGGTAGCCTTGAGGAAGTGGTGGCACCATGACTTATAATCTCCCCATCCTGAAGAGAAGGCAAGAGGAGAGAATGTAAGGGAGGAGAAGGCTCCAGCTCATAGTGCCTTGACTTTTCAGGGAAAAGCCGTTCAACAAAAGCAGAACTGTGGGGGACCACCTGAGCAGCTCTCCTTGAAAGAAGAGCGACTGTCTCCATTTTAACTGAGCCTGACTCTATTTTCTCATATTGCTGTGTACAAAGTTGGCTAGGACTTGTGTTTATCCTTCAGTTGGCCTTAAGCAATGGATATTGGTCTAGCCGAAGTGCTGGTGATAGTCGTTGAAGGTGGCGTGCGTGTTTCCCTGGCAACCTATACCTGCTGCTCTTTGATATGAGCCGGATCGAGAAAGGATGGAAGACTTGTGCAAAAGATTCATTTTTCTTGGAAATGTGATATTATAAGTTGAACTAAATTCAGAAATTTAAAATCTTTAAATATTTATTGTCTACTCCTTTTTACTTTGAGAATTCTAATTATATGAATATAAGTTTCTTGGTTTTGACACAGTGAACTATTAAAAAAATAAAATAATATTTCTATTTAAAAAAATAAGAGAGAGAGAGAAAGGACAGAAGAGCTAATGCTCTGTGCCACCAGCTGGGATGGAGCCTCAAGATAGAGGCTATGCCTTCCTGGGGCTTAAAAAACTACATCAAAGCTGAAGCACCAGACTTCCCAAAACAGTAGATGCTATCTCTGTGGCATAATAGTATAATGCAGATTACTCTCTCCGCATATGACAGATGTAAATGTAGGCCACCCGCCTAGCTCAGCTCACAGTAGTCACCTGCTTCCCACAATTCTCGGTCATTTCTCCTCAAGCAACTCCTTCACTGAATAAAACCGGGTGAGACCCTGGGTCGCTCTCTTGGTTCCGGAAAGACATCTTCGTGGCTGAATTTAGAACCCTTTGACTCCCCGATAATTGAAAATATAATTTAGTGTCTTTATTTTCCTCCGTGGGTTGCATTGAAAGTGGTACATTGGAATCAACTTGATGGGATTCCAATAACATAACTTTGGGATTACAGATATTGGCTTCTTGGACCGAGACAAGGATCTGGAAGCGTCTCCTACACAGAGCTATTTCTTTTCTCTGTTTTAGTTCCTGTTCCCAGCTTGTCTCTCAAACTGCCAGGGGAAATAATGACTCCCACTCTGGCTTCCCACTGTAGCTTCCCCTCTTCTTTATAATAATTCTTATCTCTCTTCTACAAGAAAGAAGGAGGGCCAGGGAAATGGCTCAATAGAATAAGCATTTAGCACAAGGGTCTGAGTTTAATCCTCAGTTCCGCCAAAAAAAAAAAAAAAAAAAAAAAGGAAAACTGCAACACTGTGGAAATGCTAGATAATTTGATGGTTTAGCACCATGTACAGATGATCACTTTGTCACTCTCATGATACCTCAGATCTAAACTTGCCTGCTTATGACCAGAGCATTTCAATAAATGGTGAGGCCCAACAAACGATGAAACTCTGGAACAATTTAGAGATATGATAGTGATTGTTTTAAGACATGATATTTTAGAGTTGGGGAAACACACAAGGCTGCAGAACTTCCCAGGAAATGTTTTTAATGTTGGAGCAGGCAGTACCACGAGGTAATCTTGGCGGAAAGCGTTTAGAAAGTCATAGGGTACCCTGGATGCCAGCCATAGGCCCCATTCCTAGTTACACAGACTTAAATTGTTTTCCCACTTGTATGATTTTGATCAAATTTACTTGTTGACCACTTACATTTTTATAGTCTATTCATTCTTGAGCAGATACATTTTTTTTGCCCAAGAAATAGAGAATACATGAGACATATGCCCCCCTCGAAACTTGTAAAAGAGAAAATGCCACCCTCACCGTGACCTTCTCTGGACTTTGTTTTTTGTTCTTTTTTTTTTTTTTTAGACATCCTCTCCCTATGTAGTTTAGGCTGGCCTTCAACTCACTGTGGAGCCCATGTAGGCCTCAGACAGTGAACCTCCTGCCTACCTAGTCTCCCAAGTGCTGGGATTATAGTCACGTGCCACCATTACACTCAGCCGCGGACTGGTCTTTTATGCCCCCTCCCCAGCTCCTTTCTCAGCTTTAAGAGTTGATCACTGTTCCAGTTTTTGTATTTATACTTTGGTTTTGTTTGTTTTAGTTTTGCCAAAGTGCCTGTAGATAAACCATCCCATAGTTTTAATCATATAAACAGCCATACAAAAATGATGGAAAATTATGGTGTTTGTATTATAAAAAGCATTGCTAAGAATGATGGGCTACATGTATTCAAAGCGAGGGAGAGTACTTTGTGTATTTTGAGAGGTGAATGGCAATGTGTCTGCTACTGCAATAATTTTTTATTTTAAATTTTTGCTATATTTTTCAGTCACTCCTCATCACAGCAATTTCTGTCAACTAAAAAATTACATCACTTTCTCATCCATATTATTATCATCATCATTATTATGTATTTAGTACAGGGTCTACAGGGTCTCACTACACAGCTTGGACTTGTAGTGATCCTCCTGTTTTCAGCCTCCCAAGCACTGGGATTACAGGAGGGCACCGCCACGCCCAGTGTTCACATCCACAGTGTTTAGGAGATCTGATACTACGCAACTTCTAGCTTTTCCCAAGTTAAGATGACCTTGTTGAGGTAGATACAACAGCAAAACTATAGACACAAAAGAACATCTCCAGAACTACTTCAGAAAATAGCAAGGATGGGATAACTGTGTGAAACAAAGGGGAGTGTTTTGAGAGAAATTAATGGCCGTGTGTCTTGTACTGTAATAAAATTTTACTGTACATATTTACCGAACTCGTATTTTGTTCATATCTTTCTATAACTTCCCCCCCCCCTTTTTTTGCTCAGCATTGAGATTTAGCCACATTTTTACATTTAATTGTAGACTATTTCAGCAGCTCAATAGTAGTTTTTCGTACAGATAACCATCAAAATGTCCTGTTGAAAGGTATTTGGATGATTTACAAGTGTGCATTTTTACATTTGTTTTTCATTCTTTGAGACAAGATCGCGCTATGGAGTTAGGCTGGTGTTGAGCTCACTGTGCAGCCCAGGCTGGGGATCCTTGTGCCTCAGCCGTCCCAGCGTTGGGATTATAGGTGTGTGCCACCACACCTCCGTGCATTTGATGTTTAGCGTTAAATCTGCCCACCTTTCCCTTTATGGCTTTCACTTTTTGTGTCTCATTAAAGAACTTTTCCAGGTGCGGTTTGGGAAGGCAGAAGCGCCTGTCGTTGTCGTCTGGCCAGCCCGCGGGCACTGCGGCCACCATGCCGAAGAGAAAGGCGAAAGGAGACGCGAAAGGGGACAAGGCGAAGGCGAAGGACGAGCCGCAGAGGAGGTCCGCCCGGCTGTCCGCTAAGCCTGCTGCTCCTAAGCCAGAGCCCAAGCCCAAGAAGGCCCCCGCCAAGGGGGAGAAGCAGCGCCGGGGGAGGAAGGGGAAGGCGGCGGGCAAGGGCGCGCACGGCCCGGCCCCGAGCCCCGAGGGCGCGGCGGCGCGGCCCCAGCGGGCGGAGGGCGCGGGGGACGCCCAGTGAGGGCCGCCGCGCCCCGCCGCGCCCTGCAGTGACTCAGCAGCTAGGAAGCACTATTTTTAATCAAGTTTTACAAAAATGTAGAGCTTTGATGTTTTTTAAGTTGTTAGCACACAGCGCCCTCCGCTGTCTTCTGTGGGAAGGGGAAGTACCACCTGGCAGCGCGTCCGAGGAGGAGCGGGTCGGCGCGGCCTGAGTCGTTCTTGGGCCCGCGGAAGGCCGCGTCTCCCGCCGGAGCTGCTGGGCGGGCGCAGAGCCGCATGGCGCGGAACGGCGCGGGCCTCCTCCCTGTTGCCCTGCGCACGGACCAGACCGCGTCCACCGGGAGCCGCGGGAGGCCTGGCGCCCTGGGATCACCGCCCGCCCGCCGGGCTCGGGCTCTGCGGGGTGGCCTCGGGATGGCACCCGCACTCTGCCGGCCGGCCGTCCTGCTGAGAACCCGGCAGGTCTTGCTCGCCTCGCTCGGTCAGGCAGAGTTGGCCTCTGAGAAGCGCCGCGCGCCTCCCGTGACCCGTCCTGTGACCGTCCTGTGACCCTGTGCGCGCTTCTGTCCGGAGCTGCAGCAGGAGGCTTTGCTGACTTTCACAGTGACTTTGGGGAGGCGCGTTTGGAAGTTGTAAGATGTGGTAGACCGCTGCCTACGTGGTACTGGAAGGAACTGTTTGTGAAAAATACCTTTTAAAGCTGGATACAAGTTGGGTTGAAGGGGAGATCATCCCCTAGCCGAAGCCCCAAGATATTCTTTACTGCCCTGAACTGATTTTGTGAAAAAGCATAAGGTAGATAGTCAATTTAATATTATTTTCCTGTCTGGATAAGTAGTAGTCCCAGTGCCATTTATGGAAAAATGTCTTTCTCCCATTGATCCCTAACACTGGCTCTTTCCTAAATCCAGTTTCTGTGCAGCTGTGGGTCTATTGGTGTCTTCTATCAATTTGTCTAACCTTGTGGCAGTACAATACAATCCTAATTACTACAACTTCAGAAAATGGTCTTAATAAAACCAAGATGCCTCTACATTTTATCGTGACATTGACCAGTTACACCTCTAATATCAGCACCAGATTTGTCTTTCTTGGGACTGTGTTGTGGCTCATTCTCCCAGACAACATCTAGAATTAGATTGGCGAGTTCTAAAATAAAATACACTGCCATTTTTATTGTATTTGTGTTGAATTTATAGATTAATTTGGTGAACCACATTACCTTTAAATATTGGCTCTTTCCACCCATCAACATGGTAGTTCTCCCTGTATTTAGGCCATTGAAATGTCTTTCAATAGTTTTACAACTTTCTTCATAAATGTCTTTTGTTAATATTTCCTAGAAAATTTATATTATTTAATGTTCTTCTATATCCATGTTTTTAGTTACTACATTTTCTAGTGTTAGCCAATGTTGATTTCAATGTTTGTATCCAGCAATCTTGCTCAATCCTCATTGTCACATCTGTACAACATTCTTTTTTTTTTTTTTTTCCTTCAAATACAGAATTTTATTCATGCATTCTGAGATTTTTTTTAAAAACCTTATTTGGTTATAGAGTATACTTTTAAAAGTCACATTTTACTCTTTTTTTTATTTTTCAACAAATAATACACTGCATATATTCTTCTTAGTGGTTAATTGTGTACAACATTCTTGTGAGTTTCTCAGATGACCACTTGTCCTGTGTGTACAATTTTTTTTTTCCTCAGTCCTTATACCTTTTATTCATCTCATTTTTAAGACAGGGTCTCAGTGTGCTCAAATTCATTATGTAACCTCAAATTCATGATTCTTCTGCCTAAAACTCCTTGTGGCACCTTGCCTGCTTTTATTTCTTTACAGCCCTGGGGATACAGATATAGTAGTAAACAACAGCGCTTATGCGCCCTTCAGTTTTGTATTGGATTAGGGTGATAGGTTTTAGAGGCAACAGCGATGGTGCAGTAGAGAAGCAGAGGTAGGGAGAGGGAAAGACTTTATTAACTCTAAACACACGGAGAGGACCAAGGGCAGGGAGATGGGCAGATCTTCTGATCTGAGACAGGGAGCCTGAGACTTTAGGACTTTTGCCGGGGGTAGTGTCCAAGGGGCCAGTTTAGTAACATACAAATGACACAGGGAAAAAAACTGATCTCAGGTGGGTAACCTCCAAATGGCACAGGGAAAAATGATCTTCCAACCTGACCTGCACGAATTCGTGTTCTCTAAAACCAAAGAATGAATTTTAGGAACAGACAGAGCTTATAAGCAGAATATATTTATTGAGGGAGAGAAAGCCCCTGTCCAAAAGAGGGACAGGAGCCCCCCCCCAGAGGATTGTTCCCCAGAAGCTGTCTCTTCCAGGAAATTTTATAAAGGCAAACCATGTGGCAAGGCCGGTCTAAGGTCTAAGGTGGTGGAGAAGACATAGGAACTTAGGTGGACATGAGGTGGGACAAAACTATGGTCAACCAATGAGATTACAAGCACCGTTGCTCTGGTAAAATTGATTAAATCCAGAACCAAATGGGGAAGCAAGTCACGCAGCAGTTGGGCATGAATTTGGGCAGTCTCTTCCTGTTGGGGATTGGGCTAGTGACTCATTTGGGCTCTTTCAAGATGATTGATACCTATGTAGACTGTCAATCCCTGATGCCCATCTCTAGGGAAGTATGTAGCTGTGCTTCCTCTTTTTGTCTTGGTCTTGAGGTCTGGCCCATATGGTAGTGTCTGTCTCTTCCAAGTTGTAAAGTCACCTTGTCGTCCATCTTGTCTCCTTGAGGGCCTGACCCTGTCTAACTGCCTATAATATTTCTATTTAATTTGGCTGCCTGCAACACAGAGCTGATTGGAGTCTCCTTTATGTGGGCAGGAAAGGTAAAAGGAAGTTGTACCCAAGGCTGGAGTGGGGAAGGAGGAAGAAGTGGTCATTGGGCAGGTAAGCTGTTGTTTCAAGGGCTTCAGCCATATTAGGCGACCACCATAATAATTCAGCAATTCATACTAGGGCCATAACCTATCATAGGGGAAAGTAGAGAAAATGCACATAGTTAGGCAAGAAAGAGACTTAGATAGTATAGTTAGGTGCTACTGAGGTTGTTTAAGGGACGTCTTTGATGAGCCAGCACTGGAGAGGAACACTTTGTGAAATAAAAGAGGCTGGGCACATGCTCCATGTCATAATTGCAGCAGGACAATCACTTCAAATTCCAGGCCAGACTGCACTACACAGTGAGACCTTTTTGCAAACAAACAAGTGAACAAAAAAAGCCGGCCAAGCATGGTGGCACACACCTCAGGAGGCTGAGGCAGGAGTATCACTGTGCCTTCAAAGCCAGCCTGGGCTACAAAGGGCATTCCAGTCCAGCCTGAACTGCACAGTGAAGGCACTTTTTGTCTCAAAAAGACAAAAAGAAAACAAAACATCAAGATCAAGGAAGGCATCAACAAGTTTAGTTTTCTCTGAAAACAACAACAAAAGCCCCAATAATAACAAGTGCAAAGATATGAAGTCGAAATGAGTGTACTGAGGCAGAAGTGGCTGAACTACCCAGGATTCAGGAGGCTGAGGCAGGAGGATCCCTAAAAGTTTGAGACCAGTCTGGGCTACATAGTTTAAGGCCAGTCTGAACTAAATGGTAAAACCCTGTCTCAAAAAACAAAACAAAAAAGTGACTGAACAGGAGGAAGGATAGCAAGAATACTGGCTGATCTAATTACATTGGCTGGGAGCTGGCAAGTGAAGGACGTTGGAGGCTGTAGTTCTCTGAAACTAATGAGATGCCATTGGAGCACTGAATTGAGAAATGACAGAAAATTGTGTGTGTGTGTGTGTGTGTGTGTGTGTGTGTGTGTGTGTGCAGGCAAAAGTGGAAGGAGAAAGACCAGTTATGCAGTTATCACAACAGTGCAGCAAAATATGTTGCTTACTTAGGAAAAGGGAGAGAAGAGATGTGGGATGTGAGTGCTGACAGCTTGGGGGACAGCTTCAGCCTCCCTGGGCCGAGGCTTAGTCCCTAATTTAACAGCGTTGGGAGGTGAGGCTGAATGGGAGGTGTTCAGGTCAGCACTGGCTTAGGGCAAAGGTGAGCGCGAGAGCTGTGCAGGAGTGAGTGGCTCTCTCCCACTTTTCTGTGTGTGCAGAACAGCGCTTCTCCGCTGGAGGACCCTGCCCTGCAGGCACCATCTCGGAGCAGAGACCAGAAGCTCACCTGACAATCAATCTGCAGGAGGCTTGATGTCAGACTTCTCAGCCTCTGGACCACGGAGAAATCAACTTTCAGTAGTAAAGCAAGAAAACATCTTTGCAACATTTCTTAAGGAATGAAAGATAGTAGAAGGAAATAATCAGTATTACTATTTCCTAAGTTAGCAATTTTTGTTTTGTTTGTATTTTTTGTTTTGTTTCTGAGACAGGGTCTTGCTACATAGTTCAGGTTGGCTTCAAACTCAGGTATCCTCCTGCTACAGTGACACAGGGAACCTCCAAATGACACAAGGAGAAAAACTGATATGGGGTGGATGACCTCCAAATGATAAAGGAGAAGAAATACTCTCCCAATCTAAAAAGTACCTGGGATGAGTTCATGTTCTCTAAAACTGAAGAATACATTTTAAGAACAGAGGTTATGAGCAGAATAGATTTATTGCTGGGGAAAGAAAGCTGTCAGAGAGGGGGACAGGAAGGACACCCCCCCCCCCAGCAGCTTATCCTCAGGAAGCTGTCTCTTCCAGGAACTTTTTATAGAGTAAAACTGTGCAGTGAGGCGGGTCTAAGGTGGTGGAGAACATGGGAACTTGCGTAGGTGGGCATGAGGTAGGATAAAACTATGGTCAACCAATAAGATTACAAGAACCATTGCTCAGGTAAAATTGATTAAGTTCAGGAGCAAATGGGGAAAGGAGTCACGTGGCAAGCGGGCATGAATGTAGAACAGGACCTTGTCTGGTAGCCATCCAGTAGTAGTCTGATTAACGATTCTTCTGACTCCCTCAGGGTGATGATCAATCTCAGATACCAATCTTTAAAGAGGTTAGCATTTGTTTGATCTCTGGTCTTCAGGTCTGGCCCATTGCATGAGCATCCGTCCCTGCCACAGTTGTAAGGCATCTTGTCTTCTGTGTTATCTCCTTTAGGGCCTGGCCCTGTCTGACTGCCTATAATATTTCTATCTAACTCGGCTGCCTACATATAACAAAAGGACATGCAGCTTGGATAGAATATAAGGGACAGAAAGAGGGGTGCTGGGGTTCCTTGCTGCTTGCTGCCTTCTGCTTTGCTGCCCCTCATGAGCTGTTTCTCCTCTGCCGAGCCACCCTGCCTTGGAGGCAGGCAGCTAACTTAAACTTCTACAAACCCTGAGCTACAACAAACCTTTCTCCTTTAACTTTGGGTGTTGGGTATTTTGCCTCAGCGATGAGAAAAGTAACCAAAATACTGCTCTTCAACTATTTCTGTTCCACTTTACTCCATTAAAAAAAAAAAAAAAAAAAAAAAAAAAAAAAAAAAGCTTATCTGTGCTTTGTCAGGGCGAATGAAACATTCGTTGTTCTCACAGAGCTGAAAGTCTGGGACAGAGATAAGTGACAAAGCAGTGTGGTTTGCTCTGTTGTGGCACTGCAGGAGCCCTAATGCTGACAGGACAGTGAAGAACCTTCCTGAAACATGCTGATACCTGCGGAGCAAAATGGAGGCTTGTGGAGTTGGTCAAGCAAGACAGTGACAACCTTGGCATTGGTATTGCTTATGTCCAATAAATTATTTGTTGAATCAGACACACAGTTAAGATATACACCAAAAAAAAGATGCATACCAAACATGTTGCATTACTTTTTAACTACAATAAAAGATAATTTTTTGTTGTTGTTGTTTGTTTGTTTTCTAACAGTACTAGGGATTGAATCAACATGGGACCTTCCACTAATCACCACTGGAAATTTATTTTTTTTTAATTTATTTTTTATTTTGAGGCAGTATGTCATTAAGTCGCCAAGTTTCCCAGGCTGCACTGGAGCTGGTACCCTCCTGCCTCAGCCTCCTAGAAAGCGGGATTATAGATGAAAACCATTCTTAAGTGCTTGCTGTTTGCACACTGTGTGTGCCCACTGATCTCATGCATAATTTTATTTCCTCAAGCTTATGAGTTGAATAATTATTCTCATTAAACTTTAGTGAAGTGGTGGCAAACAAAAGTAGACTCCTCCTGAGATCATAATCAATTGATAAAATTGAGAATAAGACCAAGCTCTGCCTGGCTCTGCAAAAAAAAAAAAAAAAAAAAAAGACCAAGCTCTGTAACTAAAGGACCTTAAAGTTTCTTCATTCTTAAAATTCTAAGACCTCTTGGTATACATTTCAAGTATAATCCATTCAAGAAATAATCTTATTATCATTATTAGTTCCTTACAAAGTTAAGGAACTTCCAATATACCATTTGGAGACTATCAAATGTAACAATATTCTACAAGCAAAACAGTTGTAATTTCAAATTAAGATGGGTAGTTAGTAATGAAGTGGTGATTTAATCCAGAGGCAAAATAAGTCATATATGAAATTTAGGATTTTAGCTTGGCTGAAGCAACACAGACTTCACAGGGCTATTGTTTCTTTTTTTTTTGGTGGGGTGGGCTATTGTTTCTGTTCAAGAACTTTGTTTATTTTTGGGCCGGGGAGATAGCTCAGTAGAATAAGCACTTGCCTGGAAAGTGCAAGGTGTCCTGAGTTCAATCCCTGGTTCTCTCTCTCTCTCTCTCTCTCTCTCTCTCTCTCTCTCTCTATATATATATAT
>NW_004524695.1:372516-375429 GCF_000260255.1 Octodon degus | reverse complement strand
AAAAAAAGAAAAAAAAATAAATAAAATTAACTTGATAGAATTCTAATAACTTTTCCATGGGATTACAAATATAAACTTCCTGGGCTGCAATGAGGACTAGGAAGGGCTCCCTATAAACTGAATATATGAGCTATGAATAGCCAGGCATCTGGCTGGCCTATGTCGCTTTGGTAGGACTACTATGCATAGTTCTGCTCAGCACCCCTTCCTCAGCATTCCTGTAGTCTGGACCCTGTCCAGTGTCCTCCACAACCTAGCAATGAATGTCTTCCTACTCACAGTGAAAGGAACACCCTTTGAGACTGCTGACCACGCAAAGGCCCTCCTGATGCACTGAGAGCAGAGGCACTCTCAGTTTTGGTATGCTTCTGCACAAAAGCTCCTTGGTGTCTCCAACAGTGTCCCACCTCCTGGCCAGCTGTGCCAACCTCCTGGCCAGCTGCAAGGGCAAGCATGATGCTTCCCACTCCCTCATCAACACTGACTCTCTGTTTGGCAGACTGCTGCCTGAGTCACCCCAGTGCCACAGAGTTTGTCTCTTTGGCATCAATAAACATTGAGGGATAAGGATGAGGACAACTTCTCAGGCATGGAGAAGGTGCTGGAACAAAGAACCAAGACATCTTTCTGATAGGTTATGGCCCTAGTATGAATTGCTGAATTATTATGGTGGTCATTCAATATGGCTGAAGCCCTTAAAACAACAGCTCATCTTCCCAGAGACCACTTCCCCGCTTCTCCAACTCAGCCCAGGATGCAGTTTCCTTTCACCTTTCCCACCACCTCAGGGAAGGCCCCAGTCAGCCCCTCAGGTGTATCTAAACATCCCCCTCAAATCCCACCCCTGGAAAAAGCCATAAAAGCCTCAGCCTCCCTTTGTTCCAATCCAGAGAATTCCTTATCTTCCCAAATTCTCTCCGTGTCCTCCAAGATAATGAAGCCCCTTTCCCTTTAGAATAAAGCTCTTTTCCCTTTTTCCTTCTGCCTGTTTCTCTGCTGCGACACTGTCAAAACCTATCACTTTCCTTTCTCTAAATTATCTCCTGTTTCCTGAAAGCCTGAGAATTATACAACCATTCCCAAACTCAGGAAGTTAAGAAATTGGAAAATGGGGCTCTTGGACAAGGTTAAGATTATCTGAATCAGGAAAGACAAATGAGGTTAAGGACCAAATCACTGTCCTCTATAACAGGAAGCTATATTTGGGCAGTTTGGTGATTACAACTGATCTGAAACTTTGGACAGACACTCCAGCTTTGGGCCACATCTCAAGACAAAAGTAAACAAATTCAGCCACATGCTTTCCAAAGGATGGGCATCAGAGATTGATTATTTATTTATTTATTTATTTTTGATGGAACCGGAGGTTGAACTCAGCCCCTTGCACTTGCCAGGCAAGCACTTATTCTACTGAGCCATCTCCCCAGCCTCTTGAATGTTAATTGTTTAAATAGAAATATCTAAAGTGAGAGTTCATTAGAAGCAATTACTTCCATTGTTCTGTAACACAGATAACTGATTGACTACAATTAATTGAATATTTAAAAATAGCTAGAAGAGAAGATTTTAAAATTCCTAACACAATGAAATATCAAATTGAGGTGGAAGGCAAGTGTGGGGAGGGGAGTTGGGGAAGTGGGGTGTGCCTCACCTCTAGCTACAGGGATGAATGTGAGGGTGGCACACCATTATGGTTTGTATGTAGTTGTCTCCCCAAAACCTCATGCTTAATCTTTGGTGCAGAGTTTGTGCTTAATTCATGATCCAATGCTGGGCTTATGGGTGTGAGTGCTACACCCGCACTGGGGCAGACAGCTTGACTATAATAGAGGGAAGGCAGACAGGCTTGCTAGCTGCCTCAGCTGCTGCTTCTCCCCTTGTTCTTCTCTGTTTTCTGCTGCCATGAGCGGCTGCTCTCTGCCATGTTCCACTCTGCCTTGGAGCCAGCTGAGTGTGGACTGAAACCTTCACCAACTGTGAACTAAATAAACCTTTCCTTCCTTAATTTGGGGTGTTGGATATTTTGTTACAGCAATGAGACAAAAGTAACCGAGACACACAGTGAATTACACTCCTGTGGGGGACCACCTGGGTGACTCTCCTTGAAGGAGGAGCAACTTCAAGGAGAGGTCTCCATTTTGGCTGACCCTGGCCCTATTTCTGTATATCAATGTGTGCAGAACTGGCTAGGACTTTTCCTTATCCCCTCAACTGGCTTTAATCAACGCAAAGTAGTCCAGATAAGGTGCTAATGTGAAGTCTTTAAAGCACAGATGACAGGGATTAGGGGTCAGGGCAATAGCTCAGTGGTCCATGAACGGCTGGTCCAGCGCCTCCTTCCTCACCCCTAGATGCCTCAGCAGTTGAGGCATCTAGCTGCCCTCCCAACCCCCATAAAAAACCATGCATGAGTTGAGGCAAGATGCAGAGCCATACTCCAGGCTGTCAGCTGGGATTGAGCCTCCCAGAGCATGCAAGATTTCACATCAGAGCTAGAACACTGACCCCAAAACATTAGACACTACCTCCGCTGAATCATACAGATCACCCTTTCTGTATGTCCTCTCTGTACTTTGCAGAGATGATTTCAGGCCTGCTGCCTAGTCTAGCTCACAGCACTTGAGTACCTCCCGCAATCTTCATAGTCATTCATCCTCAAGCCACATCCTTATCCACAATTAATAAAACCAGGGTTCAGCCCTGGGTCAGGCCTTTGCCCTGGTTAGCCATCATTATAGCTGGACTTGGGACTCCTTGGTCCCTACATATATACCTTAGTGTCTTATTCCTGCCATGGGTTGCACTTGAAGTGGAAGATTAAAATTAACTTGAGCTGGGGAAATGGCTCAGTGGAATAAGCAGCTGCCTGGCAAGTGCAAGTGCCTGAGTTCAATTCCCAGTTCTGGAAAAAAA
>NW_004524695.1:330068-368656 GCF_000260255.1 Octodon degus | reverse complement strand
TTTTACCTGAGCAATGGTGCTTGTAATCTCATTGGTTGACTATAGTTTTGTTCTACCTCATGCCCACGTAAGTTTCCATGTTCTCTGCCTTAGACCAGCCTTACCACATGGTTTTACTCTATAAAAATCCCTGGAAGAGACAGCTTCCTGGAGTAACTCGCTTGGATCCCCCTTCTGTCCCTCTCTTGGACAGAAGCTTTCTCTCCCCCTCCAATAAATATTCTGCTCTTAACCTCTGTTTGTTCCTAAAATTCCTTCTTTGGTTTTAGAGAACACAAACTCATCCTAG
Source organism: Octodon degus (assembly GCF_000260255.1). Classification (NCBI taxonomy): domain Eukaryota; kingdom Metazoa; phylum Chordata; class Mammalia; order Rodentia; family Octodontidae; genus Octodon; species Octodon degus. The sequence continues at coordinate 368,367 of NW_004524695.1, read as the reverse complement.
GTACCTTTAAGGTCGGCAGTTTCATTCCCCTATATCAGTACAACATAGGTTGTTTTTCTTGATGACAAAGTTGTAGTTTCTAGAATTGTTTTAGGCTGCTGAGTTAGACAGAAACATTATAGGCATTGATAGAGGTAGGCCCTTGAAGGGGGTAGTATGAAAGACAAAAAGCCTTGCAGTTGTGGGAGGGACAGGCAGCTCCACCTTGGGCTAGACCTCGACAGAGGAGGTAACAAGTGCACCCACATACTTCCCTAGGGATGGAAGTCAGGGATCGATATTATAAGGAACTGGGGATTGAGCTCACACCCTTGTGCTTGCCAAGGAAGCGCTTATTCTACTGAGCCATCTCCCAGCCCCCACCCCCCAGATTGGAATTTAAGAGCCATTTATTACTGAGCTCAGGGCCACCAGTCATTTCTCATGCAGAAGACTGATCAGACCAGACAGGCAACTTTCAGGTGCCCAAATGGGGGATGAGAAAGACATTAGTTCCCAAGAAAAGGGAACTGAAGACAGAAGTGCAGGAGTGATTCACTTCCAACACTCCCCAGTCATCTAGGGTGTCTGTCGGCATTCTCTTTCCTGGGCCCCCACTGTCCATCTCCAACCTGGCTCTCCCAGCCCCCGCTTCTTGCCAGCAGAAGCACTGATGCTGCAGGGAACTCAGCTCCGCACCCAGGGTCATCCCTGACAGGCACAGGAAAGGAGATAAGACAGGACAGAGACTTCTGCAGGACCTGGAGACTTGGACACATCTGAAGTTTACTTCATGGGATGAGGACTCTACTCACTGTGCAGCCAGAAAACTTTAACCACAGGTGTTCACTGGGATCTTCCCACCTCATGTCCTCTGCCTTCTCTCCAGCCTCATAAAACAGATGCACTTCTCTTCAAGGCCAAAGGTCTTATCACACTCTCTGCCTGAGCCCAGACACAACAAATTCCATGCCACGTTGCCTATACCCAAGCCTGATGGTCTCTGCTGCTTCCAATTATTCCTTTTATTCTTCTGTATTTTCATCTTTGTTTCATAGTGTCTTTTCATTTACTTGATGTATTAGTTATATTTTGCTGTATAACAAACTATTGAAAATGGTGTTTTACAGCAGCACACCCATTTATTTACATTTCTATGCATCAGGTGTTCAGATACAGCTTTGTGCCCCAGACCCGAATGCAGCTTCCTAGGCGGCAACCGAGGCATTAGTCAGGGTGGAGTCTTCCCTCCACTCTTGGCTGTGGAAGAATCCTGCTCTAGAACCACCCAGAGAGCTGGCAGAATCTCTGTCTTCACAGCTGTGGGCTTCAAAGCCCTCACTTTTCACACGGTGTTGCTGGACCCTGCCTGGACTCCCCAAGGCCACCCTCAGCTCTTTGCCTTGCAGGGCCACAGTATGGCTACTTTTCCCTTCACAGTCAGTTGGGAGCAAAGCCTTCAGAACAGGGCAGGCCTCCAGACAGAGCCTTATACAGTAGTATTCAATCATGGTGGCATCTTACATTCACTAGTGAGCAACAAGGCACAGTCTCAGCCCACGTTTCAATGGTGTGACCACAGAGGACCATGCTAGACACTGTTTCCTCTACCCTGTAACAAGCTCAAGGTTCTCACGACCCACAGGCCCTGCTGTCCCTTCCCTAAGCAACATGCTCCTGCTTGCTTCTCCACAGGCCTTTGTTCCACACACATCAAACCTCAGGGAAGACAGCACATGGGTTTCCCATCTTGCTAGCCATGGTGATTTGTCAGGGCCTCACCCAGCCCTTAAACTTTCCTCTTAAGAATGGTCTCCCTCACCCCCACTCCCCCCAAAAAAAAGAATGGTCTCCCAGCCATCAAACCTACTATTCTTTCTTCATGGTCCAAATGTTACAAGCCACTAAAGCTGGAAATTGATCATATGTAGGAGGGCAGGATGAGGCCTCATTATCTAAAGCAGTCAAGCTACCTCAGTCTTGAGAAAAGCATCCTGCCTGAGAATTGGGGGCTATTAGTTGCTAGGCAACCTTGTGTCTTGCAACTTTGTAAAAGTATAAACAAAGGCCCTTACTATTGTTCAGGGGTTGTTTTCCCAACCAGGGAGATGAGCCACCACCTAACCCAGCTCTTACCTTCTTGTCTATATTTTCCTCAATTTTGCCACTGGTTCTCCCCAGGTACAATGGATCACAGAGAGACAGACAGATCCCTATAACCCGCCTCTCTGAGTAGCTCTTCTTTCCAGTCTGTCATCTGTTTGCCAAGTCCTGGGGTGTGGAGGACCACCTGAGCAGCTCTCATTGAAAGTAGAGCAATTAATTTCATTTTGGCTGAGCCTGATTCTATTTCCTTGTATTGATATATACAGAGCTGGCTAGGACTTCTCCTCATCCTTTCAGTTGGCCTTAAGCAATGTATATTGGTCTAGCCGAGGTGCAGGTGATAATTTTGAAGACAGCATCATGTTTCCCTGATAACTCACACCTCTTGCTCTCCAATATGAGCTGGGTTGAGACAGAAGGAAGAGTCAGTGCTCCACATTGTCAGCTGGGATTGAGCCTTGAGATAGAGGCTATGACTTCCTGGGGCTTAAAAGATTACGCATCTTGGGGGCTAGGGAGATGGCTCATTGGAATAAGTGCTTTGCTGGCAAGCACAAGGGGCTGAGTTCAATCCCCGGTTCCGGAAAAAAAAAAATTATATATCAGAGCTGAAACACCAGACCCTTGAAACATTAGGTACTATCTCAATAGCATAATCTCTGCATATGGCAGAGGTAAATGCAGGCCATCCACCTAGCCCAGCTCACAGTAATCACCTAATTCCCACAATTCTCTTCTTCAAGCCACTCCTCCTACTTGGCTGAATAAAACCCTGAATGCCTCCCTAGGTCGCTCTCTTTGTTCCGAAAAGCCATCTTCATGACTGGACTTAGGGCACCTTGGCTCCCCAATAATTATATATATATATATATATATATATATATATATATGTCTTAGTGTCTTTGTTTTCGCCGTGGGTTGTACTAGGAGTGGTAGATTGGAATTAACTTGGTGGGATTCCAATAACGTATTTTTGGGATTGTAAGTATACACTTCTGGGGCTGAGATGAGAACCAGGAGGGGACTCCTACACTGGGGCTTCTCTTGTTCGTTCCTTACTCCCATGGAGCTGTTTCTCAGAATTCTTGCTCTACTCTCTCAACTGCCAGTATTCCTTAGGCTTCAGTTGTGTTCTTATACCACACACGCTTTCTGCAGAGTGCATACTGCCCGGAATCCATTAACATTTGTGGAACCAGGGATTGAACTCACACCCTTGCACTTGCCAGGCAAGCACTTATTCTACTGAGCCACCTCCCTGGCTCCTCCATTAACATTTACTAGAGCAACAGATTCAACATCATATATGATATGTAAGGGATTTACCAATTATGCCTACGGTGTCTGCCCACAGAATCAGAGGTGAAAGACTGCAAAATAGCCACCCGGGAGCTGGGCAGTGAACTGGAGGGTCCACCAAAAGGCAAAGGTCAGGGGCTCACTGCAGGGTCTGGTGGGATTCCCTGTAAGAAAGCAGAAGGCCCATGTCTGCGTCTGTGCTAGAACCCTGAAGACACTGGAGCCTCCCGAGGTCATTATATTACTGAACTAGATACATGTACATCCTCTTACCTAATCACTAATGTTAAGCATTTTTTTAAAAATCAGATTTCTTCTGGCCAACTTATAAATCCCAGATGTAAGGCCTGTCAAGGATAAAAGGGTAGACGCATAAGAGGTAAAGTATTTTAATTGGTCCATATTTTATTAACCACTCTAAAAAGGCCTTATTCTCACAATTAGCTCAGTCAATTAACAGACAAGGACATGCAGGCTGTCAAGAGCCTCACACCAGAGATAAGGCTCTGGGATAAGAGATGCGTGCTAAATAAGTCTTCCTGAGTTACAGTCCTGGGAGTAAAACATGTCTACAGAAATAAATGCAGAGGGAGTTGGGTGGATTGGCAACTGGTGGCTAATTTGTAACATCCAGCTGAACTGGACCAGCGTGGTGGTGGGTGTAGGAGCCCCATGTAACAATTGTTGCTGGCAGCATAAGAGGCAGCACTGGACAGGAAGAATTTTAGAAGCTGTAGGGAGTTGCTGGGAAGCTGTTAGGCAGCTGCTGGTTTCCTTGCACCATTCTGATGGAGGAACTTGTCCCGCTGGCTTTCCTGATGAATTTTGCTGTTCCCATTGGAGGAGGAGCTCCGGACCTTGTTACTGAGAGTGGCTAGGCTCACTCTGGGGGAGCTCTGGCCTTCACTTTGAGCCTTGCTTCCTGGCTCCAGAGGGGAAGATGGTGCATATCTCAGTGCCATCCTGAAGCAACTTGTCATGTTGACTTTCCTGATGGGAACTCGGCTTTTCTCATCTCAGAAGAGCTCCAAACCTTGCTGTTACTGAGGATGGCTGTGTTACTTTTGGGAAGCTCTATTGTAATGGCCGAATGACACTGAGCAGAGATAAGCCCCACAAAAATGAGGCGTGCATAGGGAAAAGAAAGTTTGGCTGCTCAGGACCAGGACCCTGACTTTGGGTCAGGACTCCTAAATTGTCAGTACTGGCCTGAACTTCGGTTTCAGGTTACATACTTTTTAGGTATCCATAGCAACCACATCTCCACACTCAGGATTGTTGCAGAATTGTCACACAATTGTTACATGGTTTGCATTCTTACATTTTCCAAGCACTGTAGACCACTGCCCATCACACCATATTGCTTAATTCTCAAGCTGTTTTGTTTGTTCCCTTTTTTATGGCCTTGTTTTCCTCAGTAGGATCATTACAGGGGAGGTGAGGGAATGAGTTAATCCACAGCTTAAGTGAATTTAAGTGATTTGTGTTAAAATGGAATCTCTCTTGCCCTATCACTAGTTCTTACTGTGATTTTTTAAAAAATTTTATTTTTAGGGAAGGGTCTACAGGGTGGTGAGGGTCTCACTACTAGATCAGACCCATAGTGCTCTGCCTGTTTACAGCCTCCCAAGAGCTGGGATTACAGGGTTGCGCCACTACGCCCAGTCTCAATTGCCATCTCAGCGTGCCCTGGGGTCAAGGCCAGCACAGCAGGCTAGTCCTTACCTTGAGCGTTCTTCCTGGCTCCAGTGTACATCCCTCAGCCTGGTAACACAGATCTTTCATCCTATTGCACAGACTTTCTAGCTTCTATCACTGGCCACTGGTCCTTCCCAGCACAGATCTGAGAAATGGACCTGCATGAGGCTTTGTTGTGGGTTCTGGGCCTCCAGTTGGACTCGTGGCAGGTGTTGTTAGGAGACCTAGCTCTTCAGCTGGACTCATGCAGGGCATTACTGTGGGGCCCAGACCCTTGCTGGATCCTTCGGTCTTTAGTGTGTGGACAGATTTCCTGCGTTCTTTTTTTGTATATGATTCTTTGAGTTACTGTTATAATCTCCTGTATTATGTTGTTCCTCTTGCAAAACTCAAAACTATGACAGGGAGGAAAGGGCAAAAGAGGAAAGAAGAGGAGGCAAAAAAACAAGCGTGGGCTGAGATAGATCACTGGATCAGACCCATAGTGATCCCCCTGCTTACAGCCTCCCAAGAGCTGGGATTACAGGCGTGCGCCACCATGCCCAATCTCAATCGCGCTCTCAGCGCGCCCAGGGGTCGGGGCAGGCATGGCAGGCTAGCTCTTGCCTGTGCAGCCTGTGCAGCCCGGATCCCCGGCTGTGAGAGATGCGCGGAAGGATTCCTGCAAGTTAGGGATGAAAGCACACCGCTTGCCAACTGCAGTGTGCCTGACTGTGCATCCAGGCAGCCCCGTGCAAGACTGTGTGTTAAATCCTTGCTTTTACTGCTTCTGGAGTCGAACTTTCTTTTTTGCCCAGACAAGAAAATTCATTAAATGGGGGGGGGGGGAAGGGCAATGTTTCTCATTTATTAGTGACAGGAAAAATAAAAAAGAAGGGTAGGGGTAAAAACAGGCACTGCAAACCGTTTGGACATGGGAATAAAATAAAAATACACCCTAGGAGCCAAGGTGTGCATAGTACACCTACACGCACAGTACCTGGGGCTGAGGCAGGTGGACCGCCATGAGGTTAAGGCCAGCACAAGCCTTCTACATGCAGGGCCAAACTGACACTTTCAAAAGTCAATGGAAAAAAAGTCAGTGGAGTAGTGATGATCTTCTCTCAACTTCAGCGCTCTCACTGATTACTGGACGATGAGCAAAGACCTGATATTCTTGTGTTCCTCAAGTACCATTTGAGTTGAAAGCGGGAAATAGGGTTAAAAGAAGTGTCTTTATTGCTGGCAGCTGGTTGGATGCTCCCTGGAGAATAAACGTGTCAATTTCAATAAAGTTCTACAAATTATCAAAACAAAGCAACAATCACAGCACACACACAGAGAGAGAGAGAGAGAGAGAGAGAGAGAGAGAGAGAGAGAGAGAGAAGTTTTTTTGTGTGCTTGTTTGCGCTTCACCACTTTAGCGACACTTTGGACATCTGAATGTGAAAGCAGCGACAGAGAAGCCGCTCCGTTCAGGAGAGCTTGGCTTTAGTTGCTTCTGAAGAAAAGGCAAAAGGCAAAAAAAAAAAAAAAAAGTTTTTAAAGCAGTTACCCCACTCTCCTTTCTTCTGGTCGGGGTCCTGGTCAGTCCACCCCTCTCACGGTTGTTTTGACCAGTGAACGAAGGCCTCAAGACTTTCTGTTTAGAAAGTCGATGAATCCTGTATCTTGCCACTTCAGGATTCTGTTGCATAAGTAAGGGAAAAGTTAGCTGCAACGTTAGTAAATTTTAGTTTCAAGGGGGTTAAAAAAATTGGTTTCAAAGCACTGAGGATAGTAGCAAGAAGCTTACCGCCAGAGCTGGGGATGTAGCTCAGTGGTAGAGCGCATGCTTCGCATGTATGAGGCCCCGGGTTCGATCCCCGGCATCTCCAGATGCTCGTTTTGTTCCGCAACACAAGAGATTCTGTGTGTACTGCAAACGCCGACTCGCTGTGCTTCCCGTCCTTAGTTTCATTTTCTATAAAAGTCTTTTAGCTGCTGTGTTCAAAATTGTACATGTGGCGAGGGGAACGCAATTCCATCGAGGTATTTTGAAATGCTTTTCTCTGAAACAAGTGGAGTTGGGATCTTAGAAAAACACTCCGAGGGCAGAGGTGGCAAGGGAACAGCCTGGAAAACTGGAACCTACTGATGCAGGTTGTGTGTGGCATCAGGCTGTCCTTAGGGCAGAAGTAATCTTAGTTTAAGAACACGGAAACAGGAAGGGAGTTTCGTTTTGTTTCTTAAAGGGATTGCTTTTTATCCTATGCATCACAGAACAAAAAAAATTAGGCAGCTATTAGGAAACGGGAGGAGAGGGACGTCACAATAACAATTAATTATTACAAAGGTCTAAACCGCTCTTGTATTATCGTGGCCGGTTAGCTCAGTTGGTTAGAGCGTGGTGCTAATAACGCCAAGGTCGCGGGTTCGATCCCCGTACGGGCCATTCACTTCTTTTTTTTTTTTTTTAATTTAGCCTATTAAACTGGGTACCGTTTTCTGAGGCAGAAAAACAAATTGTCCGAGGACTACGGTCGGAAACGGACAGCTAAATCTTCACAGGTACCGCTTTGCCACAAGTCCATCTGTCTTTGGTGGTCCAACCTCGCAAGTCGCAGTGCTCCAAAACACTTCTCCAGTGTGCCCTGGAGAAGCAGAAGGGCACCAGGCCTTCCTATGGGTAGACTGAACTCACTAAAAGGAAAAATGGGGTCATCGTTCTGCGCGGTGGCGTATTGGTCACGGCGGGGCGAGGTCAGCGTGAGCAGGAACTCTTGTCCCCGGGATCCCGCCCGAGGCCCGCTTGGGGGCACGCCCACACTTCGCCGAGAGACACCTTCCTGTGTTGACTTTGCAGCGTGGAAATCACGAAGCCCTCTCACAGGATGCTCGTTCCGTCTGTGCGCAGGTGCTGTCCGGGCCAGCGGAGGCCAGGGGCTCCGGGCTACCTAGGGCCACCTCTGGAGGTGTCCCCTGAGACTCCGCTCTTTCCCGACGGCGCCTATTTTCAGGACGTCCCTGTCGCTCCCTGCCCGTGCTGCGGGAACAGCTGACGTTCTCCATTTGCTCGTTCTCGCTTAGCTGCGTATTCCCGGGTCTGTCTCTTCCGTGGAAAATGCCGAAATCGAGCCACGAGCTCCAGGCGGGTTTGGAAACAGGACACGACCTTCGCGGGGCACCTGAGCGCCAGCTCCTGCGCGCACAGAAACGCTGCTGAATTTTCAGGCCTCGCCTTGAAAGGTGCAGTAGATTTGAGGAAGAACCTAGATTCCTGCTTTTTAAATCAACAACTATTGTTTCTCTTAGAAGAATGGGCCAAACCCTTTGAAGGGGATGGTTTAGGGTCCTAGGAGAGAATATTTGAGGGAACGCCTAGCCTAGAGCAGTTCCGAGAGTTGTACTGGTCCGACTTAATTTTAAAAGAAAAATAATTAAACGTACTATCGACTGTAAAGGAATACATCGACAAAAGAGATCTAATTAAATATTTAATATTCCTGCGGAGCCCTTCTGACGTGTGGCTCGTTGGTCTAGGGGTATGATTCTCGCTTAGGGTGCGAGAGGTCCCGGGTTCAAACCCCGGACGAGCCCAAGTTTTGAGCTTTCATGAACCACAACTCCCACTTTCCACTTTAGTATTTAAAAAGATGTTATACAAGTTGACTCTGCTGACCTCTATCTTCGCTTGTAGACACAGGTCCCTGTCAGGTTGGGTAGGCTCTGATCACAAATCCCCTGTAATAAAAATAGAAGCGATTTTGAATCCGTCTTTTTTTTCTGCTTTTAAAGTGTGTTTTGACAAGGCGAGTGCCTGCGGGTCAGCTGGAAGTCCACGCTCCTCCGCCGCGGTAGTGAGGCCGGATCGGGAGCGTCCTGTACGCGGGCGTCTGTCCCGTGCTGTGCTCAATGCATTTGTGAGAATAGCGTTAATGAAACAGGAAAATCGCGGGTTCGTGAGATACTTTTTTATGGAGATGTGATTCCGGTGTCAGCTCAGGAACTTGCTCGATATTTAGACTCCAAGCCCTGGTCCTATGTGCCACAGATCTCCGGGAAACGACCACAGGGAAAGTTCAAGTCCCTGGTTTCACAGTGTGAAAGGCGGGAGAAAGGCGCCCTGCAAGGGCGGGGGCGTTGAGGTGGACTTAGAAATTACTAAGCAGATTGGAAAAGCTCAGTAGGGTGAGCTCCTTGCGCCTGTTTGCTAGCAGTAGTGGAGCCTGTTTTATTTAATGCAAAAGACTGGAAGATAAACAACAACGAAAAAGCTTGCGCCCAACGTGGGGCTCGAACCCACGACCCTGAGATTAAGAGTCTCATGCTCTACCGACTGAGCTAGCCGGGCACCTGTAAAGCTTTGCTTTCCCCAGTGTATTAGTAGACTGACCCATGTCATTTCCTTTGAAAAATTCAAGAATGCCTGGTTTTAATTCTACCTGGTCAGCTAATTTAGTGTAATAGGTAAAGTGAGGTGAAATTGGACGAATGAAAATATTACAAGCAATTACTAATGTGCATTCCACCTGTTTATTTACGTTCCAGTTTCCTCCCAGGAATATCAATGATCTAAGCGACAGCAGGGTCTCTAGGCTTAGCAACTGTTTGAGCGACCTCAAAACAGCAGTCCTACAGCCCCAGGCCCCACTGGCAGCTCATCTCTGAGCATGGTTCCGAGCAGGCCAGTCCTGAAGCCCAGTCGCGGCCTAGGGCCCTCTGTGACCCTTGACCTTTAGGCTTGCCTGCTGTCCCTGAAAACCTCTGCCTCTTTTTGGCTGCAGTGTTAAGCCGGCCATAGAGGAACTCACACGACAAGGTTAGGCTTTTTGTTAAAAAGGCTGTGGAGGGGACAAGATGTCTTTTGAATCAATTGGTGAATACATTTTTATTAAGCATCTTTTCTGTTCTGGATGTTCAAAATGAAAACACAAAAAATTAAAATAAAAATAAAATGAAAACGCAGATACAACATGTACACACTACTCAGCTTCCAGGAAAGTTGCCATATACCTAGTGGGTGAATGAACTGATTTTACCAAGATAAAGGCCTTTGGTCTATATTAACCGTGTGGCATTGGGAAAGATGCTTGGAGTGACTGAAAAAATAGATGATGGCGATGATGTTGGATAATTTAAAAATTACCTGTTTACCAAGTGAAACCTAAACACAAAGACATTCATATAAGTAGTCTACGGACCACCGTGTGGGACTTTCAGACCACGTGTCGTGGTTCTTAGTAAACCTGACTCTGAATGAACTGCACGAGCTCTCACTGCTCATTACCAGGCTCTGCTTAGTACAGGTTTCCTGAGCACTGTAAGAACAAGAGATATCTGAAATAGTACAATATTGACGATCTTACTTAATTTTTTTAATATTGCTGATTTTAGTAATCACATGTCTTAATGTGAATGGCTTTACTAGATTTCTGCTTTAGTGTGTGTGTGTGTGTGTGTGTGTGTGTGTGTGTACATGCACTGAGGATTAAACGCAGAACAACATGCATGCTGGTTGAGTGAACTGCGTTTTTTCTATTTCTAAAAGTTCTTTGGCTGTATTCTTAAAATGGGTTGAAATACTTACTGACAATTGAACTTTCTCCTGAATCCAAGATCCATGACATCTTTCAGGCCAATCCCAGCCCTGAGCTTGGGTCAGACCATCTTCTAACCTGACTCTTCATGTAATGCTTACCTTAAAGTGCAGAGGAGTCCTCGATCAGAGAAGGCATGGGGACACGGGGATTGCCTTGATAGTCTGCTCAGGGTGCCCCAATGAAAGACTGGGTGGCTTAAACAAAAATACATTTTCTCATAGCTCCTTACTTCCATAGTTTGAGAGGCTTAAGGTAAAAGTGTTTTCTGACTTTGTTTCTGGGAGGTCTTTCTTCCTGGATGCCAGACAATCGTCTTCTTACTGCCGAGGAGAAAAAGAAGAGCAAAATCCTATTGGATCAGAACTCCAGCCTTTTGACCTCATTTAGTCTTAATTACTTCTTTACTCCTAAAACAGCCCCACTGAGGGCTAAAGCTGGAAATTTTAAGGAAACACAGTTCAGTCCTCAGCAGGAGGACAAGCTAACTGGACAACCAAAGTGTGACATTTTGGAATCGAGGGAGAACTGGTCTGGCACATGGTATGTGCTTGAATATGTTTTGAATGATTTAGCAGTATTCTCTTTTAGTATATGTTCTTTCTTTTAAAACACAATCTTTTATTTATACAGAATGTTCTGCAAATGGTAATGAAGTCACTTAGAATCTTACGATCAATGTCTTTAGACAGATAATCTGAAAGCCTTTTGTAGATGCTTTGATTATCAGTGCAACTTGACTAATAAGGGACTGAACAAGAGAAGAAAGAAAAGCCAGGCAGTCAATAATGTGAGAGGCTGCCTGCAGGCCTAGTCGGTAGAGAAGTAGTTCTGAATGTAGGAGGTCGGTCTCTGAAAGAAGGGCACAGGCAGATACAATCACAATCTGGTATGTTGTTCTCCTTTAGTCTGTTTAAGAAGGTGAGCAACAGCCCTTTGTATGGGTGGTGTCCTTCGGGGAGCCTTGGCAGTTGGGAAGTGTAAGGAGGAGACAGAAATTCAAGGGCTTAATTCTGTTCCTGGGGCTGACCTGGAAGACTGCCAGAGACTACTCAGCTGCAGGTACAGTGCAGAAGGATTCAATTCCACAGCAGTTTCTGGAGCCAGCAGCCCGTGCTGGCAACGGCCTGGGTCCTCCACAAAGAGAGGACCACCTGGAACAAATGACCTCAGCCATCTTCAGAAGTTGTTCAAGAGGTCTTGTGTGCATGTGACTAGATTTTCGGTGTAATCTCTTGGAAAGCAGCCTAAACAGTGATGCAGCAAAGAAAACTTGACCCAGCCCACTAATATTGCAGTCTAACAGTTAAATTAATTGAAACCTGCCCCGAATGAGTCTAGTAAAAGATAAAGCCCTTTGCTTTCTGCTTCCGTAAAGCTTCTGGACTCTGAGTGAAGTGATAGTATCAATCTCTTGTTAATCAATGAAATCTTTTGACAAGAGCTTATTTTACATTGGTAGAAGAACCACATGTTTGACCTTTTGAAAAATGTATTTTGATAAAATGGGTAATATTAGATACATCTGTAAAATAGTAACTCTCAGTCAGCTGGAGTTGGGGAGAGTATGGAAAATATTCTGTTCAGTTCATACAGGCAGGCCCCAGGCAGATGTTTCATAAAGCCTTTATAGCCAAGTTCAGTCATTACTAATCAGTTTTTAATTCTTGTTCAGGGAAAAAAAACCTTATTTGTGTCATAGAAGGGTAGAGACTGATCTCAACACTCCGCCCCATGGAGGTGGTGGTGGTGTCATTTGCCTGACAGGTGGGACTCCATTGTGTAAAAACGTCATGATCTCGAAAGGATTTATTTTATTTCTTTATTTATTTTTTAATGAACATCTCTAACAGAATTTGAAGAAGAACGCAACAGGCTGCTGCTGTCAGCTGTCCCTGTGGCACTTCTCCGTAGCAAGGGAGAATGAGACAATTCTGAGCTTCAGACCGTCACAGGAAACCAGAGCAGCTCCTGCACAGCACGAAATTAACACGTATTTAAGTACACTGCTTTTTACTTTGTATTATGGTAGATAATCATTTTGTTTTGCTCCACATCGATGGGCTTCTGCTAAGGTAAGAATAACATGACCTGGTTTGTCTACAAAGATTGATGTAGCTTAAAACACACTTTAGCATGCTGTTGAAGAGTTTCATTTGCCTATTCCTTTTCCTTCCTCTTCTTTCTATTAATCGTCTCTCCTACACTACAGATTAAAGCATTTGTAAGTGTTTGTTTCCCCTGTAAAGTCACCAGCGGCAGCTTCCCAGGCAGCGCGAAGCTGCAGACAGCACGCTCCCCGCCGCGCAGAGATGGCTTCTCCAGCGGGTGCGCAATCCCTCGTGAGTCCTTCGATAGCTCAGTTGGTAGAGCGGAGGACTGTAGTGGTTGCTTCTCAGCCATCCTTAGGTCGCTGGTTCGAATCCGGCTCGAAGGAACTTACGTTTTGTGTGAGTTTTATTCCCAATTTCAAAAAGCTATGTCCTTGTTATTCCTATCAGGAGTCAAAGTAAAATGATTCTCGATGTACTGCCAGTTTTGCTACATTTAAAAGTCTTTAGCTATTTTAAATACACGCTATGGTGCCGTGCCGGCCTCACTCCCGGGGCGCGCTAAAACGGCTATTGAGACTGGGGGTGGTGGCGCGCTCCTGTAATCCCAGCGTTTGAGAGGCTGAAAACAGAATTACTACGAGTCCGATCCATGTAGTGAGACCCTGTAGACCCTGTACTAAATACATAAAAAACAAAACCAAAACAAAACAAAAAACCCGCTATCACACTTCCACTCCATAACCGACATAATTTAACGCTCAGAGACCTCTCCGTTCTGGACAAAGCTAATCAGAGGCAGACCCATCGGGCCGGTGGTCCGGAGAGGGGTCGGAACCCCTCAACCGCAGATTTTCATTGTCGTCTGGAGAGTCGCGCAGGCTGTGGACACCGATGGGACACGGGCGCCCCCTGGGGGTTAGAGAGCGGAGCAGCTGGAGCTCGGGTGAGCGATGGCCACACACCAGTGCACCCCCGGCGAGCAGAGAGGACATTCACAAAGTCTACCTCCCAAGTGTGCTACAGCACGGCCCCAAATCCGAGAAAACTAGATGCACAACAGAATCACCTGCGGAGGTTTTTTTACACTGTACGTTTTCTTGGGGTCGCTTTGGACTTGAGACTCTAACAGTGGCAGTTTAAAAACTCCCCCTGTAATTTTAAATGGGCTGCTAGGTTTAGAAAACACTGCTAAAAAGGGGAGAAGGGGACGCGGTGAAAGTGAAGGAACCAAAAGGTAGACATGGCAACAATAGAACACCTTTGCTAAATTTGGGCCAATTCCTTCAATTAACCCCTAACTTTGAAATGTGATCTCAGATTTTGTTGGAGAGATCAGAATGACAGAGATGTTATATCAAAGACAAAGCAAATAGCAAATTACAATTATTTATTTATTTATTTATTTATTTATTTATTTATTTATTTATTTATTTATTGAAAGCGACATGGGGCAAAAGAAAAACGGCGCGGGCCGCGGGTAGGTGGTTCCTGAGGTCGTCCGGGCTGAGCCTCTCCACTCCGCGGGAGATCCCAGCCGACTTGGGTTCTGCAGCGCGCTGCTTCCTGCTCCCGGCTCAGGGTCATTTCCTGTCCTCTTCCGGAACCTGCAGCGGCCCCCACGCGAGGCCAGTGAGGTGATTCTAGAGGAAGGGAAGAGTGGGGAAAACCATGCCTACACCCAGGACAGAAGCTTTGGCGCGCCAGCGTCCTGTGAAGAAAAGGGGTGCCTTTGCTGCCGTTGTCACAACTCGGGGCGTCCTCCATACATCAGAAGCAAGGGAAACAGATTCTGTTAATTAAGAATGTGGTATCTGGAACATAAAAAAGGGAGTGTAGATTTGTAAATCTACCTGACAGGAACCAAACTTCAGATCTGCAAAAAACTATTTGAAAAGGGGTAGGAGTGTGTAAAACTGGAGAATGCGGGCATCGATCCCGCTACCTCTCGCATGCTAAGCGAGCGCTCTACCATTTGAGCTAATTCCCCATCTGGTAATGCTTGCTTACAACCTTGTCCCTTTTTGAAATCTGGAAGCAATTCAGCGCTCGCAGTCTCTCGGGATGACCTCTCCCTAACCAATAGGAATCAGTGTAGTCCGCGAGCAGTGACCAGGCTGCGCCAGAATACTGAGGCGGTCGGCATCGCCACAGCTCGCTCCGCATCCGACTTGCAAGGGCCACGGAGTGCCGGGGATCCTCGCGCAGAGGCCCGGAACACCTGCCTCGACCTTGGACTAGACTGCAATGCCGGGAGCTGATTGAAGAAACCTGGTACCGAAAGGAAACAGGGTTAAGCCACTGAAGCTTCATCAAGGTTCTCAAGCGGTGCAGAGCTTTGGCCTGCGCAATAATTCTCAGCCGTCCTCATACCCCTGAGATTCCCACAGATCGACTCAGTTGGCCCCACAAGTAGCTCGTGCTGAGTCACAACGGATCTACGACTGGCTTGTCTGACTTTCTTTGACACCGCCAGGGACTGTGTGGGAGGCCAACCTAAGACCATATGCATAAGTGGAATAAATTAGACCCATATGTGTAGAAATCATATTGTCTCACTAGTGTGAAAAAATTAAAAAGAAAATAGGATCTGAAAAGTACAAAAAGTATTGTGATCTGGGAGAAAACTGCAAAAGAAAAGACAAACTGCAATAGAGGCAAGGGGGAAAGAAGAAAGGGAAAAATATGTATATACAAGATGTTTAAGATAGTTTTACAGATAGCTTCTCTTTGTTCCTTGAAAAGAATACTTTGTCCTAATGTTGTTTAGACAAGATATCACACCCATATGTGGTACTCTGATTAATATGAAGAAAACAATATGCAATGTATCAACTCTTGTAACTGGCCTATTAATCTGTTTCAAAACTATTTCATTGTTTATCTGCTTTTCTTTAAAATTAAAACAATAAATTAAAAAAAATAAAAATGAAGCCGAGCAGGGGATTCCAAGGCCCTTAGTACTGGTGCTTCTCTTGCTTGGTCATTAGATCAGGAAAGACAAGAGAGAATTCTGTCTCAGAGATGAGATAGATCAAAACTCAGACGTTTGAAATATGTATAGAAGCCTGATGTGCGCCCCAGAACTTAGTTCAAAGCCAGCCTTGTGCTGCTCCTCCCCACCTTCTGGATTCTTTCTCCTCATTTGTCCATAGGCAGCATTTGAGCAGTTTAACCTTGACCAGCTTTTGATTATTTCCCTGGGCTCTCCTAACTCAGATGCCCAAATCCATAGCTGAGCAGCCCAAGTTGGGCTTTGGCTTACTGTAAACCCAAAGTGATTTGTTCAGGGCTTTCAGCCATGAGATGGGAGTTCTGGTTTCCAGTAACGTTGGGTTAGGTTTCCACAGAGGTACACAAAGATCATGAATCTCTTGAACTCCACATTAAAGTTTTACCAGTTGTCAAGCTAGCTGGTGTTTCAGGTGGTTTTCAGAAAGCACAGCTGCACTGGCACCAAGATGCAGTGGACACAACTCTGTTCACAACCCTACCCATAGGCAGGGCAAACAGCTCTTGTGGAGCAAACCCAGGCACTTCCAGGAGAGAAAGGCGGTCATCAAACAGGACATTCAGGGAAATTGCAGCCCATTCTGTCTAGCTATATATTAAAACAAGGGACAAGGGAATATATATATATATATATATGGATTTCTTAAGATCTTAAATGTGTAATCCAGTAAAAATTTCATATTTGTAACCCTATAAGGTGGGCTGGGGAAATAGCTCAGTAGAATAAGCGCTTGCCTGTAACCCTGTGAAATCAACTACCAAGGCCATGTAGAATATTTTCAGAATGGAGTGTTTTTAAAATATATACACCTTAAATATAATCAAAACAAAAACCTTCATGATATATCTTACTTTAGACATCCTAAAAGGTAACCTCCATACCCCCTTCGATAGCTCAGTTGGTAGAGCGGAGGACTGTAGTTGATTCATATCAGGCATCCTTAGGTCGCTGGTTCGAATCCGGCTCGAAGGAAGGTGATCTTTTGACCAGTATCCTTTTTCAAGAACAAGAACGTCGGCCCCTTCAGGAATCTGGACATGCAACGCCAGCCAAGCTGCAATTTATAGAACTTGGAAGAGAAAGCCTCCCCGTCTTATTTTATAGATGTGAAATTTGTCTGGAAACCAAAACCGTGCTTGACTCAGAGAACAGCAGTTGAGTGACTGGGAAACAGAGCTACAGAGGTGTCCCTCCCCACCCCCTTTTCTTGTGCAATTCGCACCTCAAGGCACCCTCCTGCCTTCCCTCCCGCGGTCCCTGCCGGCTCCCCCTTACCCACTCCATTTTTGCTTCCCTGCTACTGTGGACCGCGCTGTTTCACCCCACCCCTTCTCCTATCCAACCGTGCTGTGCTTTATTGGAGGGTAGGGTAGGCAGCATGGAATTCTCAACTACCTTGGAACTTTCAAAATAATTTTAAGAGAGTGCACTTCAAGTATGTCCCAAAGCTAAACCAGGAGGTACGTATCCCCCAATAAAGCCACCAACCATCCCCCGTCCCCTGAACACCATGTACACCGAATACCCCACTCCAGCTGACTTTTACATTAACCAGGCTGCCACCTCGCTTGCTTGCTAATGTTGAGTTTTAGAAGAGGTCAGAGTGAACTAAGGAACAAAGGGTGACAGCATTCACTCGTGCAGCCAGGAGGACAGGACAGTGAGGCGCTGTGTCCCTCTCCCTCGAGGTTGACAGGGAACGCCGAGGCTCGCGCTGAGGTTCCTGGGGGCGGGCACCTGCCGTGCGGAGTCCAGCGACCGTTGGACCCACGCCGGCCCCTCGCTTCGGTGCTTCCGGGTAGCTTAGTGCGGACGCGGGGTGGAGTCGGGGTGAACAATTGGGTGATAGCAATGTGGGCCTGAGGGAGGAGTTGGGGGCGGTGAGGGCTCCGGGGGTGTGGGGCTCGTCCCGAAGGCGGTGGGGTCGGGGGGTTCGGGCGGCGGGAAGGCTGGGCTGGGAGGAGCCGGGTGGCCGCCTGGCCGCGCCCGCCCGCACGGCCCCGCCCCCCAGACCCGCAGGGCGATTAGTGTTTGGGGTAACAGAGACGCCGATGAAGATGACAAAATTATACAATGTGGTCAAGAAGACAACAAAAGTTCGCTTGGCTCGGTGGGAAGACAGGAGAGGCGGTGGCTGGAAGGCGCGGTCACACGCGAACACCGCGAGAGTTTACAGCGCCTCACCCGCCGCTCTGCACTGCTCCGAGGATTTGTATTCTGAGGCACACCGCGCAGGACTTCATTTTTCCTTATTTAAATGAAAAATACAGTCTAGAGTATTTGAATGGGGATACTGGCGGGACTGTCTCTCGTTTCCCAAGAATTTTCCCTTTGAATTTTCTGAGGATGGAGATTTCCAAATTATTTATTTCCATTCCCCAATCCTGGTAAGACCCTGCAGTTGGAGGTGTAGGTGGTGTTCAATACCTGTTCTTCTTTCTCCTTCCCAGACCATTTACTGGGTGTGTGCATCCATTACAGCACTGTCTACTTTAAGAATGTAGTTTATTCACTCAATAAGTGGTCATTAGTGCCCCTAGGAAGCACTGTCCTAGATGCCTCGCAGTGACTGCAACCCAGAGATACACGTCATCCAGTTACTCTTTCAGAGTGGAACAGAAGTCCCAGGCTTAAAAGGTAAGTTGTATAGAACACCAAATGGCAACAAATGACAGGGGAAAAAAGCTCCACAGGCCAGAAGCATCTGGATGAGGAGAGGCCAAAAGGGAATATATATATATATATATATAGGCCCCAATGCTGACACCTAAAATTAGCAAAGCCTTTGAGAGCCTGTACAAACCAATAGTTTGTGGATTACAGGGAGAGGGCAGCTCAGCTGTTTTCAATGTGCCATCCAAGATTCAGCAATGTGCAGAACAAATGGGACTGCCACTTCATACAGCAACAGCAAATTAGGACGGGTCATTGGAAAGGCCCTTCCCAGACAGTCTTAGTTTCTCATGAGAAGGAGCTGAGTGACCAAAGTAACTATTAGCTTTGTTGCATTGATTTCTTATGGGACTCATTGGACAGGATCTTTTGAAGACATTTTTATTTTTTCTAAGATTGTAGATACTGAGCACCTTAATTTTAGTAAAGGATGAGCCTTTTAGATAATTCACCAGAAATCTTTTCCATAAACTTAATAATTCATACAATAAAAATTTTATAACCTCCAGAAAGTCTTGCCACATGACTTCTGGGTTTCCCCTTTAGATTCATTTGTTCTGGGTGCCCAGAAACTGACCACCACCACAAACCCTTGGTGGAAAAGCACAGCTGCACATCCATAAATGAAACACTTAAGTTTCTTTTAAGATTTGAGGTGTAGGTATGTTTCATTTATTTCTCTCACCTCACTATAGTTGTGCAATGTAATGTAAGCTACTTAATACCTAAGTGTGTGCACATAAAACACCTCTATTGTGTCTAGTACACTTGTGCCTAGTCCTACTTTTCCTTGTACTTCAGAAAGAACTGCAATATTTCCCAAATTTAATCTTTCCGATTAAAGATGGGAAATCCGGTCATCTACAATTCAGTTGTCTATGTTTAGCATGCATCTTCCATAGAGAGGTGTGAAGTAGACCACACACCAGGACGACAAGCACAAAAGGTTGATGGACCCATTGGTGTTATACCTAAGGAAGCAGTACACAGAACACTGGAGCTGGATTTTATGTGAAATGTACAGTAAAAGGTATAAGTCTTAAACATTTAAGAGAACAACTCTTCGTATGTGTGTATAATCACTGCTCAGATCAGTTTTAGATATCATAATATTCAAATAAGTTTCCTCATGCTTCTCTGTTTACTTAACAGGAATACAACTTAAAAATTAAAAAAAAAAAACATTGCCTAAATATTTAAAGTGTCCAAGAGGCCACCACTTCCTTCGATAGCTCAGTTGGTAGAGCGGAGGACTGTAGGTGTTAGTCTGTGGATATCCTTAGGTCGCTGGTTCGAATCCGGCTCGAAGGAGTTATATTTTGAAAGGCTCTTAGACCCTGAGGGCTTACTCAAAACAGAACTAATCTTAATACGGTAAGGGGTAATGATTGTAGGGCTCAAGATTTAGGCCACAAACTTAGTGATCTTCACTCTGTGTGTACAAGCAGGGGACAAAGTTCTCCTCACACTGACAGTCGGTGAAGGAATGTTTACTTTTCACTGAGACGAGGGGAGCAGGTTACGTGCAGAGACAGACACTTTGTACAAGACTTAGTTTTTTTTCTTAAGACTCCTAGTAACTTCAAACACAACCATAATAGAGAACACAGTGCCACAGGTGCCACAGTGCGGATATATCTGACCGGCACGCCGCTCCATCTGCCCTCAATCTCAAGCCCGAGGCCACGGCCTCAGGCTCTTTCGCTTTTTCCACATTTTGCAGATGTCGGAGTTCAGTGGAGCAAGGTCTGATCAGACCACCAGCAGAGGGGTCTCTTTGATAGGGTTAATGAAACAGGCAAGCGAGAACTCGGGGTCTGGTTATTAGACCCTAGACGTTCCTGTTCCTTTTCCAAGGAACCCGAGCACACCCGGGTCTGTGCCACCGCCTCACCTCGCCTGTAATCCTGGGCACCCCCATCAGGCTCGGCGCGGGCTCCAGAACGCAGCCAGGATCTTCTGAATGGTTCCCGGCCGCGTGTGCGGCGACCCTCGGTGCGGCGTCCGGGCCGCGTCGGGGGGCTTGCGGCCGCCGAGCTGTGCGCAGGGTGTGGGCGGAGAAGCGGGGGCACCGAGCTGCGGGGGTCCGAGGGTGGAGCAGGCAGCGCGGGCGAGGCCGGGGAACAGCACACGGGCCGCGCGGCGACCCGCGCGAACCGGACACCAGAGTACAAGATCTTCACACAACTGTCACGCACTTACACTTTTAAGATAGTCAAGAAGTCCAGCTCAGCAGAGTACTGTTAAAAGGTCAAAACTTCACATTTCAAAAATAAACTCCAATTAAATATTCGAAATTAAATTTGCAGCGTTAAACAGCACATATTGAAAACGCCTAAATTAAAAAAAGAAACCCTGTATTAAACTTTTAAAACAATTTGAAACTGTCAAGCCCAAACTTAAAATATGGATATTTGCAAACTTTAGAAGCAGCCAAAACCCGGTTCTGCAAATGCCTGGGGAAGCCTGCTTCCCCGCCAGCCCTAGCCTCCCTGCTGTGGCAGAGAGAAATGTTAAACCGTAGGTCTACCCCTCCGCGGCTCTTGGCTCAGCTCTTCCGAGTTCGTTACGCGCCGGCCACGCCCCCACGTCGCAGGCGTCGCACGTAGTTTGCGTCACCCGCACCGGCCGCTTTACGGCCTGTCGTGCTCCACGTCTCAGCCAGCATGTCGGCCGGTGGCTTAGAGGCAGCGGTGGAACAGGATCCGGTGGAAGTAACAGACGAGAAGTCAGAGGCTGAGGAGGAGCAAGAAGAGCCCGAAGAAGCGGCTCGCGGCAGCAGGAAGCGCGTGGTGCCGGGTATCGTGTACCTGGGCCACGTCCCACCGCGCTTCCGACCCTTACACGTACGCAACCTCCTCAGCGCCTACGGGGAGGTCGGGCGCGTGTTCTTTCAGGCTGAAGGTCAGTGCGGAGCCCTGGTTGCGAGGCAGGGAGGGTGGCACTCGTTCTGCTGCCTGGATGGCGGAGGGCTGCGGCGGGGCGCGGGGAAACGGGATGCTTGGCTGCTCTGCTGGTGGTGTTTTACTTCTCCGATAGCTCGTAGGTTCTAATCCTGGCTCCGCCCGCTTCTCCCGACCTCTTCGCTGTGCTAAATGAGTACAACCTGAATGCAAATTTCAAGGGCATTTCTTTTATTAAGTGTGAAAACTAGCATTTTTTTTTTAATACAGGTGTGCTACATAGTGTTTACACCAGGGCAGTGATTCCAGTTAAATAAAATTTAAAAATTCCCCAAATATAAAATTATTAGTGTCTTAAAATATAACACGATGAAAGCTTTAAACTATACCCCCATTCATCACAGGTTTTATGATTTGTTAGGCAAAAGGATGACATATTTTAGTAGTTTAGAAACCCAAACTATCAAGACTGTATATATTTCCGTGTTGCACATTTTTCTATGGGCAAGAGTAAAACAGTAAAGTCAGGTGTGCTTCCTCCACTACAAGCAGCACAAATTTGTCACCATTAAACTTAATGTGGAAGTAGTTGTATTAAAAATGTAGAAATGTAGTACAGGTATATTCAAAATGCTGAGACTACTAACTAGGTACATAGGTACATACTGCACTACTTTTCACTTTTTTTTTTTTTTTTAACTTTTCATTTTTGAGCATAGTTGTTTTGTTACTACAGGCCTTTAGTTCTAAACTACTGGTTTTAAGTTCACATAGTTTCTTAAGCTTTCTTTCTTTTTTTTTTTTGCGGAACCGGAGATTGAACTCAGGCACTTGAACTTGCCAGGGAAGTGCTTATTCCACTGAGCCATCTCCCCAGCCCCCAAGCTTTCATATTTTTAAATGTAAGGAATGAGTATAAAAGCACTAAATCCCATTTACTTATAAAAAAAGTTACAGTTGTCACCTTAAGTCATCAAAACTAGTGTTACAGGTAAAAATAACATTTTCAAGATTTTCTAGCCTAGCCCAGAGGCAGAATCCCCTGTCCTCAGTTCCAGTGCTGGTATTCTTGCTACATAGATTCCAGAATATTTTTCTTGTTTTAGGGAGGGATCTACAGGGTGTTCATGGTCTCACTACTAGATTGGACTCAGTGATCCACCTGTTTACAGCCTCCCAAGAGCTGGGATTACAGGCGCCCACCACCACACCCAGTCTCAACTGCCATCTCAGTGTGCCCAGGGGATGATACAGTGGCATGACTGGCCCCTGTGCCTGCTTGCAGGTGCTTTAATCTGCTGAGCTATTTGGCTGGCCCATTTATTTTTCTTTTTTAAGCCATTCATGTTAGTACTACTTTGTAAGAAAGAAAATTTAACAGCAGTTTAAAAGTATCCACAACACACCTCTGTTAAAAAAACTGAACACATCCCTTTTGCACAGTGGCAACAGAGCAAGAAACATCATTAGCACCCCCACCCCCTTAACATGCTAATTGAAATTGGTGTTTGGAGTTGGTGTGGATTTATTTATTTATTTATTTATTTTGGAGCAAAATTATGTTTATTAGGAAAGCACCAACACCACATTCTTCAAAATTACTGGAATTTTATTTGCCTCAGGCTTATGACTTGCAACCAAAGACATTGTGCAAAGAAAGCAAAGATTAAGTATACTTTAGGGAGATGGAGACAATAAACATTGGTGACATAGGAAATCAGGTGGATGAAAGAAGTCATCCAGGGGGCCTGGCCCTAGCTCAGGTCTTTAAGTGGCTGCTTCCACAAAGCTGTCAGCCTCAGGTTGCTGGAGTTCGAACCTCACACCTCTCCAGCTGGCCAAAAGTGCCCTGAAGGCATTCGAGGAACAAAAAAAAAAAAAAAAAAAAAAAAGAAGTCATCCAGTACACTATATAGATCACAATATTCAATAGCGTTTTCAACAGAATTTTTTTTAAAACCAAGAGCAAACAAAATTAAGCAGTGTTTACAGTAGACAAATTTTACACAATTTAAAAAGCATTTTTCAGATCATAGAGCATAAAGTGGAAAAATGTATGTGTAGGTGAAATCTACTGTACATTTATCACCTATTAAAGTTGCTTATGTGTACCACAATGTAAAAAAATAATACCGAACAAATAAAAATCTTGAAAATTGCCTGATGAAAAATAAAATAACTAGTGGCTTTTAATGGCTTCTGGTTACTAGTGCTACAAAAAACAAAAATCTCATCCAAACATGTGATAAAACCAGGCACAAACCTTTACCAAATTAGACCCACCCATAGAAATACACTATTTACCCACATTTTCCATCAAAAGTTTGTTTGTTTTAATCTTTGAATCTTTGAGGCCCATTTGGTCACAATATTTTACAAACTTTGTTTTTTACACCATGATAGCATATGTTTGTCTGGCACTATTCTAAAGCTAGTTTATAAGATGAGGAGGAGGACACAGAAAGAACCCAGCACCCACAGGACACATGAAGCCACTGGGTAGAAATGGGAGAGGGGAAGAAAAATACTCAGTTCCATGGGGATCACTCATCATCAGTCCCACTTGCTTCTGACTGGTTGTTTTCATCCTGCTCTTCATTGCTGTCAAAGTCACCACTGGCTTTGCTTTCCCTCGATTTGGCCTTTTCTTGCCTTTTCCTTTGTCTTGGCTTTTCTCATCTCTCTTATTGAGCTTGATTTTCACCTTAACAGATTTTGACCCAGACTCAGACCCCTCTTCATCTTCTTCTTCTTCTTCCTCTTCCTCATTGCTTTCCTCCTCACTTTCTTCCTCTTTGGCAATTTTCTGCAATGCACTTTTAAACACCGACTGTAAGATGATGGAGTCTTCGTAGATCTGGGATACCTCCAAGTTGAATGTCTGAGCATTGTGACACGGAAGCATGACATCTTTCTCCAGGTTGCCCAGGCTCCGGTACTTATGATTACGGATTCTTTCCTTTATCTTTTTGAAATCCACTGGCTTCCTAATTCATGTTATTCTGGTAATTCTTTCCTGGAAGGTAACTGAATGAAGATTCACTGAGCTGCCACCTGAACTATCTTTGTAGTTGATCACAGTATCAATGATAGTGTTTCATCTGTTTTGTCAGTTTGGGGGGATTTGGTGACAGCTTCTCAGCTGGAGGGCAGCCTTGCCTCTTCTTAGTTTTTTCTACATCTTTCTTCACAGGATCTTTGTCCACATTTCTTTGTCTTCTTTTCTTCTTAAGCCATACTTCCTCTTACATTTCTTCCAATTTGCCGTCTTCAATGGCCTGGGCTGGTGACTGTCAGAATCATGTTTCCCTCCTCACACCCAGCAGTCTCAGCACTCACCCCATAGTTTGCCTCTAACATAGTTCCTGATGTGGATTTTAAATAGTATTCACAGAAACCAATTAAGAAATTGATAGGTGAAGGCAGTCTCAGTTTGTCTGTCTGGGTCAGCACTGGGAGGTACTGTGCAGGGCAGCAGATTCTGAACCAGGAGTGAGTCTCCGGAGTGCTGCTTTGGCCTCCCCTATGACTTTGTCTTTGGTATGCAGACAGGTTTGTGAAGCGCAAGAAGAAGGCAGCAGCAACCTCAGGAGGAAAGAAAGGATCGAAGTACAGCAAGGACTATACTGAGGGCTGGGTGGAGTTCCGGGATAAGCGCATAGCCAAGCGAGTGGCTTTGAGTCTGCACAACACACCCATGGGTGCCCGCAGGCGCAGCCCCTTCCGCTATGACCTGTGGAACCTGAAGGTAAGGAGTCAGGCATGTCTGCCACACTTCTAATCTTCTTCCCATCCCAGTGAGCTTTTCCTGGCCTCATTCCTGCCTACCCCCATTTCTTCTCCCTCTTCCGTCCACCCCATCCTGAACTTTTCTTTTTGTGCCCACAGTATTTGCACCGTTTTACTTGGTCCCACCTCAGTGAACACCTTGCCTTTGAGCGCCAGGTACGCAGGCAGCGTCTCAGAGCTGAGGTTGCCCAGGCCAAGCGTGAGACTGACTTCTATCTTCAGAGTGTGGAGCGGGGACAACGCTTCCTTGCTACTGATGGGGACCCTGCCCGCCCAGACAGTACCTGGACATTTGCCCAGCGTCCCACAGAGCAAGAGCTAAGAGCCCGGAAAGCAGCACGGCCTGGAGGGCGTGAACGGGCTCGCCTGGCTGCTGCTCAGGACCAGGCCCGCTCCAACCGAGGGCTCCTTGCCAGGATCTTTGGAGCCCCAGCACCATCAGAGAACACAGAGAAGCCATCACTGGTGAAGGACTCCTGAGGGGCAGGAAGGCCCCTTCCATCTGGCCTTGTCCTACTTGCTGTGTACCTTATGCTAGAGTCAGACTGACTTTGCAGGCGGACATTGTCTGTCAGACCAGGAGTCTTTGATGAGGACTCAGACATAGAAGTTTTGTGGGACTCCCATGTCCCTCTTGCTCAACCTCTATAAGTGTCTGTCTGGGCACTTTATTCATACTAGTGTGATTGTGACTGCTGCAGACGCCTTTTCCATTTGTATGACTTTTGGTTGCCTGTCTCTTATCCAATGAGGTCCTCTAAAAATCCCATGATCTTGGTCCCAGGAGTGGCCTTTATTTCCAACTAGAATGATAATGGCCTACCATTCTTATCCTCTTTACTGACTCAGGTAAGAGCAGTAACAACATAGTTTTTATTTAGAAAACATTAACAGATATAGGAGATAATGAGTTGGGATTGGGTTGAGAACCTTGCTCCAAATATATTTATGAAAAATAAAACATCTTTTTTGTGTGTGTGTTGAACTGGGGATTGAAGTCAGGCCCTTGCGCTTGCCAGGGAAGTGCTTATTCCACTGAGCCATCTCCCCAGCCCTAAAATATCTTTTTTGTAATTTTTTTTTTTTTTTTTTTTTTTTTTTTTTTTTTTAGTTTCAAGTGTGGAGTGATTGGGTTAATTGTAACTTCAGAAGTGCAGCACTGGGTGCAGTACTCAGTAACAAAAAGGTGCTCAACCACTGAGCTACATTGCAAGCCTTTTCATTTATTTTGAGACAGGTCCTGTCAACTTGCCCAGATTGGGCTCACACTTGAGATCCTCCTGCCACAGTCTCCCAAGTAGCTGGAGGTATAGTCATGCATCACTATTCCTGACTTATTCAATATTTGTAAAGCAACTGTGTGAAGAAACTGCTGAGGTAGTGGACATTGTGTGTGTGTGTGAAGAGGGGATAGTATGTGAGGATACTGGGCCTTGGCAGTGTGTGGAGGGAGGGCTGCCAGTGTGGTCTTGGTTCATGAGGACGGTTCTGGGGTGGGACAGTCTTCAAGCTTTTCTACGTCATTCCTTAGAAGCACATTGGGAGAATGATAGCAGAAAGTGTGAAAGATCTTGCTGTGTTCCTATAGTGCTTGATGGATTGAGTGTTGGGTTCAGAAAGGTGGGCAAAACCTAGGAGGGAAGTTGGGAATAAGTGCTGTTCAGCTACACTTAAGTGGAACTTAGATCACAGGTTCACAGCAGGCACACAAAACAGCCCTCCTTTCCTCAAAGAATCAGGGTAAGCCACTAAAACGGAGCACTCAGATGTCACATTAAACTAAGAAATCTTTAGAACAGACTTTTTGGGGGAGCACTGGGAATTGAATTTAGGCCAAATGGGTGCTGTACCACCAAGCTATATTCCCAGTCCTAGACTAAGAAATTTATACAGTTTCAGATTCAAAGTGGTCATTGCTGGGGGTAGTAGTGCATACCTGTAATCCCAGCACTCGGTAAGCTGAGGCAAGAGGATCTCTGTGGGCTACATAGTTGGAGAGACAGCCTGGACTACTTAGACCCTGTCTCGAAACAAAGCAGAGATCATTATCTGAGCTGTTAATTTAAGGGAACATGATTATAATTATTTGGGTTTTGCTTGTTGCTTTTTCTTCTCAATGTAACGTATTCATGGTGAGTTTTGTTTTAATGGAAGTGATTTCATACACACTTCGACTTAAAAATTTCCAGCCAAATCTATTATGCTAAAAATTTATTTGAAAGAGAAAAAAAAATACAGAATTTCAAAACAAAATGATAAGAAATTAACAGTGGGTGTTACATTGTATATTGTTATGTTCAATCCCAATTGTTCTTTCCTTTTGAGTAGTTTCCCTTCCACTATATCTATTATACCTTTTAGATTTTATTTACTCTTTCAGTTTCTTACACTAGGGAGCAAATAGATATTTACACGTCTTGATTTATTTCACTTATGCACTGTCACACTCATAAGTGCATCTACTTATTTATAAAAGCCTCAAGTTTATTTTTCTTTATAGCTGAGTAATACTTGATTGTATAAAAATGCACATCGTTTTTATCTGTTCAGGCTGGTTTTGGACTCACTTTGTAATCCAGGCTGGCCTCAAAGTCAAAGTGATCCTCCTGCCTCAGTCTCCTAAGCATGTTATTGGTTGATTTCTTGATGATAGCCATTCTTTTGGAATGACGTGGGATCTCAGTATTGTAATTTGCCTCTCTCAAATAACCAGTGATGTTGAACATTTTTCCATATATTTATCTGCCATTTGTATTTCTTCATCTGAGAAGTGTGTATTCATTTCCAGTGCCCATCCCAGCCAAATCTTGATAGATGTATTTGGAAGAATAAAAATGACCCTATAGGGGCTGGGAAGATAGTTCAGAGGCATAAGCACCTACCTGGCAAGGGCAAGTTCCCAAGTTTGATCCCTGGCTCCCCATGCCATTCCTGCCCTGGAACTCCAGCAATGCCATGCTAATCTGGGAACCAGGCATGGTGGTGCATGCCTGTAATCCCAGCACTCAGGAGGTTGAAACAGGAGGATCTCTGCGAGTTCAAGACCAGCATGGGAGCTATAAAAGTGTGTACAAGGCCAACCAGAACTGCATAGCAAGAACCTGTCTCAAAAAAAAAAAAAGACATATAGTGAAGCTAAGTATGTTTCTAGCAACCCATACTCTTACACCTAATACACAAATACATCTTTTGTAACGTTACTGTTTTTTAGTTTATTTGAGACAGGGTCTTGCTATGTAGTTCAGTCCGGCCTTGAACTCACTATGAAGCCCAGGCTGTCCTCAAACTTGTGGCAATCTTCCTGCCTCAGCCTTCAGAGTGCAGGGATTATTGCCCCGTGCCATAATGTCCGGCAAGAATTTTGGATCACTCAACTCATGACTTCGAACGTACCAGCAAAATTTGAGCTTCAGGATTTGACAAACTTGCATATTTATATAGAATTAAAAGTACTTATTGCCACCTTTGCTAGATAGAGACACCAAGACAGACTTTTTCCCATGAGGTTGCTGATAGTTTAGGAAGTGAAAGACCACTGAGTGTGGTTGCAGACACTTACAATCCCAGTACTTGGGAGGCTGAGGCAGGAGGATCACCATGAGTTCAAGGGCCAAGTAACTGATAAAGAGTATCAATTAACCTTTCCAGCAGTATGTCACAGGGTTGCAAAAGAAAAGTTCTGCAGGTGAGGAGCTCTGGGATAACCCAGTGTTCTCTGGAACAAAAGGCCTCTCCCAAAGCTGATGGTTTTCATTGGGATCAATCAGAGAGGTGGGCTGGGGTCACTGCAGAGTGCATAGAGAGAAGGAACTTTGTATCTGTACCAGGCAGAGGCCTCCAGTTAGTGCACTGGTAGTTTTGATGTATGCAAGGCTGACACCTGTACTGCCTGGAACAAGCTCAGGATGAAGGAGAGGTCAGGGATAGGTTGTAGCAAGGGCTTTTCAGGAAAGAGCAGGAAGTGTTGTCGCATACACAATGAGACTCTGGGAGGGGGGAAAGGGGAGAAAATGAAAGCACTGGGCTTGGCAGGAATTTTGTGGATGAGTCAAGGACAGTGTTCCAGGCTCGTGACTTCAGTGTAGACTCAAAAGTTAGCAACCCTTTTTATTTTTTTATTTTGAGACAGAGTTGCCTGAGTCACTAACTTGCCCAGACTGGGCTTGAATTTGGGATCACCATACCTCAACTTCCATGAGTGTTAGGATTACAAATGTGCATAACCAATTCTGCAAGGTCATCTTCTTTTTCTTTTTTTAAAAATTAAGTTTATTGGTACAACTTGGCTATACATAACGATCACATTCATCATAGGGAATTTGTACCTGTACGTGATATATTTTATTTTTTATCACATTTCCTTACCTTCCCTTCAACTAAGGCCATTTGTTGTCTTCATTTTATAAACAAGCAAATTAAGACTTCTGTACTGTTAGAAACTTCCAAAAGTCCATTCTCCCAAAGTGGAGAATCCAGATAGTGTTTCTCAAGTTTCTCAGTGTGAAAGGTGGATGGATGATATTATGATCAAATTTTATAGTTCTCAGAGGCAAAGCTGAAGCCTTGCTGAGGAGGCCAAAGGAGCCTGACTAACAGAGCCAAGGACAAAAACTATATAATCACGCAGAAAAAAACATTTGTCAAAGTCCAGTACCCATTCATGATAAAAACCTGTGGTGGATTGACAATTGGTGGTCAACTTGTAGCACCCAGCTGAACTGAATCACTGTGGTGCTGTGTGTGGAGGGCCCATCTAAGGATTTTTCCAAACAGTATAAAATAACTAGAAGAGAGAGTGTGCTGTTGATTCTCCTGGAGAAACTTGTCTCTCTGGCTTTCCTGATATTTCCTCAGCTGTTCTCATCATTGGAGAAGCTTGGAACCTTGATGTTGCTGAGGATGGTTACAGCTGTATTTTGGGGAGCTCTGGTCCTTATCTTGAGAATTGCTTCCTATCTCCAGTGCAGGTACCTCAGCCTACTGGCACAGATTCTTCATCCTGCTAGTTTAGACCTTTTAGCTTCCACCACTGACCTTTGGGCTTTCCCAGTGCAGATCCTTCATAGAGACTTGTATGAGACTTTGTCATTGGCTCTAGGTCTCCATTTAGATTCATGGGCACTGCCATGGGCTCTAGGTCTTCAGCTGGATTCATGTAGGACACTGCCATGAAATGCAGGCCCCTCAGGTGGATTCTTTGATTCTCTAGTGTGTGGATAGATCTTCCACACTTTTACATTTCACTTGTTGGGTAATATAAAAATATTCCCATAAATTATGTGTCATATTAAATCCATTCCCTTGTAAACCCTGACTACAACAAAACCCTACAAAACATTGGAATAGATAGTCTTTATCTCAACCTGATAAAAGCCATACAACAAACCAACAGTGAACATACTAAATGGTTAAAAAAAAAGCTTTCACTTAATTTTTTTCTATTCTTTTAATTTTTTAAAATGTTTATTTGAATGAGAAAAATAGCAATGAAAGTTTCAAAACAGGTTAGTAGAACAGTTACAATAATTAATACATTGCATATTATTGTCTTTGTAATAGTTATGCAGAGGACAAGATACAGACATGACATGTTGTGTAAACAATATTAGTACAAACCTTTCTTATTGAACTAAGAGAAGGTAGCTGTATATCGATCCTATTTTGTATATACATATATATTTTTTCTCTACAAGTGGTCCTTTATTTATATCCCCCTTTTTTGTCTTGTTTTGTCAGAGTGGGAGTGCCATTGTTGTTAGAGAAGCTGTATTTGGAGAAGTCTTTAAATGACCTTTTCATACTTGATGCCAGTTCAAATATTGTAGGTACTTGAATTTAGGAAAATAACCCAATATAGTCGTGGGTTATTGGCAGAACTGGCAATTGTCAGAAGTTTGTTTCTTTTTTTTCTTTTTCTTTCTTTCTTTTTTTTTTTTTTTTTTTTTTTTTTTTTTTTTTTTTTTTTTTTTTTTTGGTGGAACTGGGGATTGAACGCAGACCCTTGCACTTGCCAGGGAAACGCTTATTCCACTGAGCCATCTCCCCAGCCTCAAAAGGATCGTCCTAATGTCAGAAATAGTTGACTTGAGCCTTTTACAGTTCAGCATATTAATATGGCATCACTTTTTATACCTCGTGGTTATAATTTTCTGCTGAATGGTTAAGACCAAGTTAAAGCAAGATCTAGATAACAAAAAAATTAATTTTGTATTTTACAAGGTCAGTCAAATCCCCTCAGGATTTACCCTGAAACCACGTACAGCACCTTGTAGATCTTTTGTCAGTGTCAGCTATCTGGATGAGTCATGGCCATTGCTTGACCAATTTGCTCTCTGTGAAAGCCTGAGAGTTTTTTCTCTCTAGGTGACTCTCTTTAGGCACACTATACATCATCAATCACTTTTCTCTGTGGCCCCATAATCTCCTTGATCAGAAAATCTGGGACGCCACTGAGTTACAGGATGTCACAGGTTCTCTTATGTTCTGAGTCCTCACTGATCTTGAAGGGCTAGGGCCAAAATATTGGCTATCCTTGTAGCCCTTCTTTTGCTTTTTATTTTTGGTCTGCAAACTTTACTTGTTAAAAATCCAGAAGAGAAGCCTAATATTATCCTGTAACAGAGGCAGTTGAGCTTAACCTATCTGTCTGAGTACCAAATACCTTAGGCATAACATGGAACTGCTATTTTCCAACAACCATGAATATTCAAAACTTTAAATCCCTATAGAATGTGAAAAAAACCAATTACACATTTTAACACAGAAATTTAGAAATAAATTCCTATACAACATGGTAGCTGGACCATCCCCTGGCATTTTTTTTTTTTTGTCTCTTGTTTTATTATCTTTTGTTCTTCAAACATTTACTTTAAAGAGAGTATAGCAATAATTGATATGGCATTAGAAGCAATATGCATTTAGAAGACCAAAATGGTAAGTATTTCAAGCATGGTTTTAGTATTATACATTTCTATCCTCAGTCTAGTTGCTTAGTTCACAGATATTAGCATATATAGTTAGTCAGAGTGAGAGTTCTATCCATTAACTGCTATTTTCAAAAACCTGATGGAGATTCTTAGGACCATTGCCTTAACCATCTTGTTTATATAACTATGATTTTGCCCCTGCCATATTTCCTAACTTTTCTTCTCTCTCTCTCTTCATTGTTTAATCCTTAAGTTCTCACTTTCCATTTAACTATATTGTATCTTTCAATTTTAATTTATTCTTTTTGAGTTCTTACACTAGCGAGATAATATGGTATTTACACATATGAGTCTGGTTTATTTCACTTATATCTTCAAGTTGCATCTACTTATATACGAAGGCTTTGAGTTTATTTTCCTTTATAGATGAATAATAACCCATTGTATAAAAACACCGTATCTTTTTCATCTATATCTCAGGTGACAGGCATTTGGTTTTCTCCAAGATTTGGCTATCACAAATTGTGCTGCTATAAACATAGGCACACATATATCACTATGATATGATGTTTTCAGTTATTTTTGGGAAATTCCCAATAGAGGGATGGGATTTCTAGTCCTAGTATTTTGAGGAGTCTCCACACTGATTTCCATAGTGGTTGCACCAGTCTACATTCCCACCAGCAGTGGAGAAGGGTTCCTTTTGCCCCACAGCCTCCCCAACATTTGTTGTTGGTTGATTTCTTTTGATAGCCATTCTTTCTGGGGTGAGATGGTATCTCAGTGTTGTTTTAATTTGCATTTCATGAATGGCTAGTGATGTACAGCATTTTTTCATGTATTTGTTAACTTCTAGTATTTCTTCCTCTGAGAAGTGTTCATTTTGGATGCCCATTTTTGGATTGAGTCTTTAAATTTTGGGGCCCTAATTTTTTTAGTTCTTTATAAATTCTAGATAGGGCTGGCCAAATGGCTCAGCAGATTAAAGTGCCTACAAGCAGGTGCAGTGGCCGGGGTTCAATCCCTGGGCATGCTGTGCCAGCCCCACTCTTGGGGTGCACTGAGAGGGCAACTGAGACTGGGTGTGGTGACGCACGCCTGTAATCCCAACCCTTGGGAGGCTGTAAACAGGTGGATCACTATGAGTGTGATCTAGTAGTGAGACCCTAACATGCTGTAGACCCTTCCCTAAAATACAAATAAAATAAATTCTAGCTAGAAGACCTTTGTCTGAGTGCTAATATGTTAAGATTTTTTCCAAGTTTGTGGATTATCTTTTCACTCTGTTGGTAATTTCTTTTGATGTGCGAAAACTTCTCAGTAAGGGGAGGTCCCAGTTGTCAATTCTTTCAAGAATTTCACTTATCAATTTAATTAATCTTTCAAAGAACCAGCTTTTTGATTCATTAATTATTTGTATTGTTTTCTTTGTTTCAACTGTATTAATTTCTGCTCTTTTTTAATTAAGTAAATTTTATTTTAAAGAAATTTCATGTGATTTAATTAGGGCCACTTTAATGAGGCTGTCTTCAGAGTAGGCCTTTTCGAAAGAACTGAAGCTTACTCCAGCCATCCCATCTGCCCTGTGGTCTTATATCCAATTTCGTCCAGCAATACATTTTTGGAGCCTAGAATTTGAATTGTACATAGTATTGGTATTTTGGCACATGACCTAGATTCTGTATCATTCCTTAACCTTTCATTTCTAATACTGAAAGTCAACATTTTTCAGTCAGTATTAGGTAAAATGTTACAGGCCTCATTGTCACCACTGTAAATATTTACTGTGATGGAAGCATGACCTGTGTCTCAATTTTAGCCACATTGACCAATTCTGGACACCAATCAACAGTGCCCATTCTAATGCAGAATGAGGCTTCATGCTCTTATCTTTATAATTTCCTCTTGTCTTTGGGCTTTGGGTTTGGTTTGCTCTTCCTTTTCTAGACGTTTGAGGTGCAGAATTAGGGTATTTATTTGTTCCCATTCTGTTTTCCTAATGTGTGAGTTCACAGCTATAAATTTCCTTCTAAGCACTGCTTTCATTGCATCCCATAAATTCCAATAAATTGTCCTTGAATCTTCATTGAATTGTAGATATTGTTTAATTTCATCTATAACCCATTAGTTGCTGAGGAGGGTGTTGTTTAATTTCCAGATATTTCTGAGGGTTTTGTGATTTCTTTTGTCATTTATTTCTAGTTTAATTGCACTGTGGTCAGATAATATGCATGGGGTATTTCCTGCTTTTTTGCATATACTTAAGCATGACCTATGGACTAGTATGTGGTCTATTTTAGAAAAATGTCCCATGTGCAGCTGAAAAAATGTATATTCAGATGTGTTTGGATGGAACACTCTGTATATGTCCACTAAGTCCTTTTGTTCCAAGTTCTGGTACTTCTTTGCTAATTTTTTATCTGCTTGACCTATCTTTTTGGGATAAGAGGGTGTTAAGGTCTCCTATTAAGATTGTGGTATAATCAATAAAATTTTGAAAAAAAATCAATAAAATTTTGAAAAAAAAAAGATTGTGGTATGGGATATTAGATTTTTCATGTCCATTAAGATTTGTCTTATATAGTCGGGTTCCCCCATGTTTGGTACATACATATTTATGACTGTTACTTCTTCCTCTTGTATTTTTCCCCTAACCAGTGTGTAGGTGCCTTCTTTATTTCATTTGCTCATTCTTGGTTTGAAGTTCAGACTGTCTGCGAGCAGGATTGCTACCCCTGCCTTTTTCTGAGATGTTGGGGCATGTAGTATTATTTTCTATCCTTTGACTTTCAGCCTATGAATTTCTTTATGAGTTAAGTGTGTTTCTTGTATACAGCATATTGTTGAATTTTGCATCTTAATCTACTCTGCCAGTCTATTTTTTTTAATTGGTGAATTTTTCCATTTACATTGATGGTTATAATTGAGATGTACTGACTTATGATTGACATGTTATTTACTTGCTGTTGTATACCCCTTTTTCTTCTGTGTTTGTTTGCCCTATTTGGTGGGTTCTTTCTATTCTCATTCATGGAGTTGTGGTCATTCTGGTCCCTCTCTAGAATACCTTTTAGTAGTCTGTGTAGGATTGGCTTTGTCATCATGAAATTCTTTAGTTGTTCTTTGTCATGGAAGTATTTCACTTTTCCATCAAACTTGAAAGAGAATTTTGCAGGGTATATCAGTCTGGGCTGGAATTTGTTTTCTTGGAGGACGTGAAGTACTTTGCTCCATACTCTTCTTGACTTGATGGTTTGTGTAGAGAAATCTGCCATTATTCTGATGGATTTTTCTTTGAATGTGATCTGTTTATTTTCCCTAGCGGCTTTTAGTATATTCTTATGCTGTATTTCTGTGATCTTGATTAATATATGTCTGGGTGTGTTTTTAATTGGATTGATGTGATTTGGAGTTCTATATGCTTTGGTTACCTGAATGTCAGATTGTTTCCCCATATTTGGGAAGTTTTCTGCTATTATTTCTTCCCATATTCTTTTTATATCCTTTGTATTGACTCCTTCTTTCTCATTGATGCCTATTAGTCTTATGTTGTTCATCTTTGCATCATCTTGTAGATGTTGAATTATTTTTCCCTACATCCTAATTGTTTTTAAGAGATCTTTTCTTACCTTTTCTTTAGCTGCAATGGTGTCTTCAAGATCTGAAACTCTTATCTTCTCTTTCATTCAAATGGTTTTGCCAGCTTGTGATTGAGGTTTTAATTTCCTGTATATCTCTTTGAATCTGCTTTATGCATTCTATTTCTTTTGTGTATTATTCATTCAAGGATTCTATCATTCGTCTATTCTCTTTTTTATCAGTGTCTTCTTTAGAAGCACTTAATTCTGTCATTATAGTTATCATTTCTTTTTTTACTTCAGAGATTATTTCTGATCTGATTTTCTCTATACCTTTCTGCAGTTGTTTCTTTACTTCAGATGCTATTAATTCAGAGATTTCAGGAGTGTGGCTTCCAGTTTCTTCTATGCTATTGTCTCCTGCATTTGTTCTGTGTGGGCTTGGGGCCTGAGAATGCATTCTGCTCCTTCTCTTTGTCATTTTGTATAGCACTGTCCTCTGACCGTTGGTGTACAACTTTAGTGCAGTTATTACCTTAGCACCTACCAAAATTCTTACCCAAGAGAGTTTATCTGGTTAAGGCAGTTACTGTTTTGTATTTCCAGAACTACAATTAGGAACACTAATAACAGGTAGTGATATTTAGCAGTTGACAAACTTTTGTAACTAATGGGTTTGTATTTTAGACCATAAGAACAAACACTATGCCTGTGGAGCTAAGCAGATATTAAATTGGGAATTTGTATTTAAATTAGTTCCCCTAAGTTCTGTCTGATCACCTCCCTTGATGTATATGGGTCTACCAGGCAGACTTGTTCACCCTGGTTACCTGTTGTCCCCTTTCTTGATCAAGAGAGAAAGAGAGAGGATGCTCTCATAGATCTGAGTCTAGCAAAGTGTCTCAGCTTACAGGGTCCGGATCTACCAAGTTTGAACTCATTTAGAGGTGCCTGACTTGGGTCTGGCTGCTGTGCTCAGCTTCTTCCTGCTGCAGCCCATGGAAGAGAACCCCTGTGGCAAGATGTTTCCTGGATTAGCTTAGTGGGTCTGGCTCCTATCCTCTCTGCAGGGAGTTCTACTGCAGGGTTCCACACCATCTGTCTGATGGAGGAGGTTCCTGAGAGTGTGTGGATGGTCCTACACACACTCTAGGCCTGGGCTCTGGCTGGAAAGGGATCTGGGGATCAGTGAGCAGGTGGAAGGTCCCATGCACAAGCTGGGTGTGGGCTCTGGCTGGAAGGGATCTGGCATGTGCGTAGAAGTTCTCACACACACCCCAGGCCTGGGCTCTGGCTGGAAAGGATGAAAGCTTTCACTTTAAAGTCAACACAAAGACAAGGATGGCAACTACCATCATTCTTTTTCAATATAATTCTGGAAACAGCCTGAGCAATTAGACCAGAGAAAGTAATAAAAGGAACAATGATAGAAAGAAGTTAAATTATTATAATTTGCATATGACATGATACTCTATATTGAAGACCCCAAAAACTACCCAAAAGACTTCTAGATTTAATAACCAAATTCAGTAGCATAGCTGGATAGAAGTTAACACTCAAAAATCAACAGCCTTTCTGTACACAAATAACAAACTCACTGAGATAGAATTAGGGAAAGAACACCTTTCACAATAGTGTCCAAAAAGTGATATACCTAGAAATCAGTCTAATGAAGTAAAACCTATTGAAGTAAACATAATGAAGTAAAAGACCTTTACATTGAAAACTACAGTATTCTGAAAAAAAGAGATGAAAGAAAATATCAGAAAATGTTAAGATATCCCTTGTTGGGAGGAAAGAACCAACACAGTGAAAATGGCCACACTTCCAAAGTTTCTATACAGATACAATGCAATCCCAAAGGCATAGCGTATTTCACAGAATTAGAGAAAAATCCAAAAGTTCATTTTGAATCAGAATAGACTCAGTATAGGAAAAGCAGTTTTAAGCAACCAAGGTAAGGAACATCACGATCCCTGGTGGATTCAAACCATCGATCTCCTGGTTAATGGCTGAATGCAGTAACTGACTGTGCCATGGAGGCAAAGTTACAGCACACTCTATAGTCCTAGAATCTTAGCACACTTTTTTTTAACCTACCTTGTGGTAACTTGAGAAAAGAACTGTGCTAGATGTGTACTAGAAACATTCCCATTCTTACTTTCATTGTTCATCTGCTTTTTTTGTTCAGCTGTTAGTGGTGTGTTTTGAAAACAGGTTTACATTGGTATAGAAATTTCTCTTAGAGAGGAGCACTGGAGTTTATTGGGTAGGACTCAGGTTAGGAACTATGCCTGTTTTCTCAAATAATTTTGAGTGAAACCAAAAGAGACATCAGACAGAATTTATTTGCAATTTCAGAAGGAAGTTTTTTCAGATCATGCAGTTGAGCAAAATCAATGGAAGACTTGTGTACAAAGATGTATTAAATGGGAACAAAACCAGCCAGAGCAGTGAGGAGGGGATGACATTTCAGAGAAAATCTGTTTCAACATTAAGGGAGAACAGTGCTGTTTGAGAGGAAAAACTCAGACTAAAATTATGCTGCATGCTGCATGGTCTTATACAAATGGCTTGATATCTTCATATACCGAAAGTTTCATGAAATACAAACTGAGAGTTAGCAAAAGTTCTCTTTCCTGGAGTATTTCACTTTTGAATGCGCCCTGCTCCTCCAGAGCATCTCTCTCTCTCTCTCTCTCTCTCTCTCTCTCTCTCTCTCTCTC
>NW_004524695.1:321308-329968 GCF_000260255.1 Octodon degus | reverse complement strand
CTCTCTCTCTCTCTCTCTCTCTCTCTCTCTCTCTCTCCCCTTCCCTCCCTCCCCCCTTCCCTATCCTCTTTTCATCTGGATCCTGCTAACAGCTACCCAGTATCCACCAGAGCCAGTCTATCCTAGCCAGAGGGATACACCTGTGCAACTGAGATTGGAGCTGATTTTCAAGTAGAGAAGCAGATAAGCAGTAAATAAGAAATAAAAATGAATAACACAAATAAATACTAAACTACAAAGTATTTTGAAAGGTTAATTCTACAGAGAGAAAGTCAATCAGGGTAGAGTGTAGCAGGTATAGAGTTTGCAATTTTAAATAGTCAGGTTAGGGTGGCCTCATATTCATGCAGATTTTCTGGAAATGTCCATGTGTTCATCCCTTCCTTTAAAAGCATCTCTGATAATCTAGGCTGAAGCAGACAGAAGGGACAGTGTAGGTGGCTCAACAGCAGGTGTGAGAGTCTTAAGAAGGGCTTCCTGGGACTGGAGACACCAGTTGGCAAGGATGTGGATGTCTATTATTTCAGAACAGATCACATTTCATAATTTCTTTATTTTGTCACCAAGAACTCAGTGTTTGCCTCTTCCAGAAGTCTGTTTCAGTGGCTTAGTGGAGCAGTGCTTTTCCTATGTATCACTGTATCCCATGGGACTTTTTGTTTAGTTTTTTACTTTACAGTAAATGCTACCCTTCCTCTTGTACACACATCATACAAAAGTAGATGATTTTTGTCT
Organism: Octodon degus; assembly: GCF_000260255.1. Lineage (NCBI taxonomy): Eukaryota > Metazoa > Chordata > Mammalia > Rodentia > Octodontidae > Octodon > Octodon degus. The sequence continues at coordinate 329,233 of NW_004524695.1, read as the reverse complement.
TAATAAAGAATTCTGGAGGACATTGAAGGGATCACCCCCTCTTTCACCAGCCATGGGGATACTGGTTAGGTTTCAGAGTCTGTTGTCTTTTTACTGGCATAGTCCATAGGCACCAATCTCAGATCACTAATTTAAAGGCATCTTCAAGTGTATGAGGGAAGAACATGAAGGCACACTTGCCCCTTGGACCTATATGCAGGCACAGGGCTACATTTTGTGGGGCTCTTCATGACAAAAAGATAAAATCTGAACCTGAGACCCACTGCTTAAAACATTTTGTGGCTGCCCAATGCCCTGAAAATAATTTTTCTTCATTTCTATAAATCATCATTTCAAGAATATTGTAGATCAAATCATCTAGTTTTCTTTTAGAATTTTTTTCACTCAGAGTAGTCATTTTAATTTTTTAGACAACTGGTTATTATTTTTATGTATGAGTACATTAAAATGTACTTTGCTAAGGACATGAAAATGTGAATGTACTATGAGGTTTCATTTTTTTATTAACTGGAATAATGATGCTTTTTAACTGATTTTGTAGGTTGAGCATTACTTCAGCATTTGGATGGCATTTGTTCCTTCATTTTGTCGATTCCTTATTTTCTCAAAGACAATGCCCAAAACATGTGAAGTTGGCTGTCATTGCTGAGAAACACTACAGGGTTTAGTAAAGCAAAACTCACCTCAATGCAATGCTTACTATTCAAAACTACAGGTTCATGTTTTAGAAAGTACCCTAGATTAATGGAAAGAGCCATATCAATCCCATAGAAAGAGATGAAGCACAGAGTTACAGCAATGATCTTTTTAGTTGTTCTCATCTCATGGCTCAGTTTGAAGGTGGTGGTTGACCTGTGAAAGGTGCTGTGCTTGCTTGTGATGTTTACAGAGGTAGAGAATCATATAGCCACTAGTCCAGCACACAGAACCAAGGAAGGTGATGTCTTGCAGGGCCAAGAATATGAAGAAAGATCACTTAATGAGATCATTCATTGGCAAAATAAAACAAGATCTGGCAATGACTTTGGATATATTTCTACTCTTGAGGGCTGTCATTGAGATAACCATGTTGGAACATATAGAGAGATTAAGGATCCAATTAAAGAAAAATCAGTAAAAGATGTACAATGGGTTTCTGGTTTTGAATACTGCCCAACAAGAGCCACTAGGGCCAATGGTGATGGTCTGAAGAATGCTTAAGAGGCTTGTTAAGCAGATGGAAAGGACACGAAACACTCTGTGTAGATAAATACTTGTCTTACATATAACATCATCCATGAGAGCTCTGTAGCTCAGAGCTGCTGCTACGTCAGGGACTCCTACGGTACAAACTAATAACATGTGGACCACTGATAAGTGGCTATTATTAGGCACATGGGCCTCCGCTTGGGATTGGAAATGAAAATGTGAGTGTAGCCCATAAAGAGAATGGTATTTCCCATGACACCAAGCCCACTTTGAAAGAGAAAAGCAATTCCCAGGATTCTAGTTGTTGAAATCATTTTATGAAAGCAGAAATGGAGAGGATCAATTCCTGTTACCTGTTTTTAAAAAGGTCCCACAATTTAGCAGTTATTACATGGGACCCTAGAAAGGTATTAAAAATTAACCACTGCTGTATGGTTAACTTCTAGGATTATATTTCATGGGGAAGACTGCCTCTGTCACTTTGGAGGGCATTTGAGAACAACTGGAATTGAGTTAGATGGGGGGGCAATAATAGCTTTGTTTTATTTAGCAACATCAGCAGCCTACCCCCATTTCCTAACTCTATTTGTCCTGCTCTTAGACTGCTCTGGTTTCTTGCCTCTGGGAAGAAAGGGCTAGCAGAAAGCAGAAAAAAGAGGGGCTGTGTGTTAACTCTTCAGTTTCAGAAGCAGCGCCCATTGCAGGCAGGGAAGGGGCACAGTCAGGGCTCGTCCCTGGGGGGAGCCACCACGAGTTCCATGTGCCCTTTATTCTACTAGTCTGCCTAAACCCTCACATCAAGTGCCTTAGGTATGTAAACGTATTTACTTTAAAAAATCATTTATTTTACTCAACTTCTTTGTCTAGGTAACCATCACTTTTCTTCTTTTTTTGTGACCATTTTTCAAAGAATAATAAGGCTCTGTTTTTATTGATTCACATGATAATGTAAAAAGGATACTTTTCCTTTCCCTTTTCATCAATTTTACCTTGAAAGTGTACTTCCAAGATGATCATTAGTCAATTTCCTAATTAATCCTAATTTGAGTGTGCACAGTTTCCTGTGAGGACTCTGGAGTGAAGTGTACACAGTATGTTATTCTCTTGCCAAATCTGGGGAAAAAAGAACAAAGAAAAAACCCCTGAAAACTAAAGTTTTGTTTGTTTCATTTATGCAGTGCAGTAAGGATTCTCCCTGTGCCCTGCTGGCGACCTCGCTGCCCGTGGCTTCCAGGCCACAGAGCCTGTGTACATTCCGCAGGTGGCCCAGGCCCAGCTGCACCCTATCCTTTGCTAGCCTCCAGCCCCTGTTCCCAGAAACCCTCTGGCTGCTGTTTAAGAGACCTCAGGCTGCCTACATCATTGTTTAGATTTTTTTTTTTTTCAGATAGGTCTAAAGGATGGTGGAGTGAGCTTTGCTTTAGAAGCATACAAGGGAAAAGAAAAAAATGTGGGAAAGTGGTTTATGACATAGAGAACAGAGAAAGGAAAGTGGAGGTGTATGAAGAAGCACGTGGGAGTTAGAAATAATAAATACAAGGGAAAGGAAACAATATAAAAAGAGGGAGGTAGGAGGAGATTGTAGAAAAAGAAAACTTTAGGAAAGTGACCATGGCAGAAAAAGGCAAAGGGTAAAAGGGAGAGAGGTGAACTCAGAAGTTGTTACAGGGCTGCAAACTCTGTCTCAAACCTTAAAAAACAAAAATTGAAACGGACTGGGAATGTAGATGGGTGCAAGGGCCTTTGGTCAATTTCTAGGTACTTCCATTCTCCCCTGTGATTTGTAATCACCGCATTTAAGGAGATTTCATTGTTCTTGTGCCTTAAGGTTAATGGTAAAGCCATGGGTACCAGTGTGAGAACATAATACATTTTTTTGTTTTGTTATTGTTTTTGTCAGTAAACTTAAGGATATTTATGCAGGGGTCTACCCTTAAGGCAGGAATTCTCAGCAGCCCAACATGTTGCTACTTAATGAGCTGATACAGAAGGGTTTTAGATTTTAAATGTGTGTAGGGCTACCATGTCAGACTGAGAGAAAATTTAACCAGACTGATTTTCTAGATGTTCTAGCTCACTGAACTCATACTAACTAATGTAGTATGTAGAATTTAGTATGCTGCATTCCTGGAGAATGTATTTCAAAAATAGACATGGTGAAATGCTGTCGTTCATTTAGGACTACCTATAAGCTGCACAAAGAACCATATGAAAAATCTACTTATGGTTAAAATAACTTCTGCTATTTTATGTGAACTATTTGTAAAGACACAGTTAAGACAGCAATTTAATTATTTCAAACGGTTCGAAATTGGACCTCTAGGTTTGTTCGTGTTTTGACTTGATCTGCTCACATATGTTTTGCTATATTTTCTCTATTACACTGAATTAGTAGTCTTTAAAGGTGATTTTAATTTATATTAACATAGCACTATAAAAGATAGATATAGTACATTTTTTCTTAATGATACAATTTTGTTTTTGCTTTAAGAAACATGTTAAAATAGGTATCACAAAAATGTTTTAATGTTAGTAATTTCGCTAGATACTGTTAATATCTTGTCAAACATGTCAGCTCTACATTATTATAAGTAAATAGAAGTGTTTATGACTGAGCATGAAGACTTCTTATTAGGAATAAAACAGTGCTTTCCTACTGAAATAAGAAAATGCTGAATAGACTTAATTCTTAAACTTCTCTATGCTTTAAAGATAATATTCTCCAAAGATAATATTCTCCATGTTTAGTGTATTTCAAAACAATATGTGGTTGGTCTACAAGTATTAAATTCTGTTTTTTTACAAGTATTAAATTCTGTAGTTTTTTCAAATAGCCTTTCTCAGAATAAAGTTTATATCTGAATAAGGGCTAATCAATCACAAATCAAAAAATCCTCTAACTCCAGTGTATCATAGCTGCTTGAAAACTAGGATTGCATCTAGCCAACATGATCTCACTTCCTACACTGATTTAACTGTTTCACATATATGCTGTCCCCCTCCCCTTGTAGTCACCCTAATGTACATACACTCCTATAAAAATTCATTGCATTGTGTCGATGAAATTACCTGTTATAGCCTCTGTCTACACAGTTTTTCTCACAAATACTTATTGATCTTGTTGAATTTCTTGGATTGGTACCATATATTGATCTACTTGACTCATTCTGGTTAATTCTAGAATGCATATCTAAATACTTTGATGTTAATGATTTCATATGACTTCCTTTACAGCTCAGAACATTTGATAAACAAGTGAAGACTGTCCAATTGGGGCCTCAATTGTTGGGTTCAGTTATTTTTCAGTGAGCAGCAGTAGAATCTGAAGTCCAGTTCCAAGGCATACTAGGTTTGTATGCTACTGGGTATGCTCTGTGTAGCTTTGCTCAATTCTTTTTCTGGAATCCCTTCTGCCTACTCCTTCTTTTGGAAATTCTATTCACTTTCACATGTTCTTATAAAGTAACAACAACCCCATGAAACTTAACTGATTCTATCCCTGTGTAAGTTTCCTGGAGGACCAATTAGCCCCTGTCCCCACCTCACATTCTGGTAATAAATATGCTGTTTGTATATATGCACATTACTTATCTGTAAGTGTTTTGCTCTTTATAAAAGACAAAAATACATTTAAAATAATCTAATTCTAGCCTGAGGTATGATGAAAATGTGTGAACACTTCCTGTACATATACACATACGGGTGTATGTGAGGAATGAGGGTGAAGATGAGAATATATTTTTGGAAAAGGGCTATAACAAATAGAAAGTTATGTTCATACTGGCAAAACAATGCCTTTAAAATATTTTTGACCAGGCATGGCATATGCACATAATCCCTGCACTCAGGAGATAGAGGCAGGAGGATTGCTACAAGTTTAAGGCCAGCCTAGTCTACATAGTAAGGTTTTTTTATTTTTTATTTATTTTTATTTTAGGACAGGGTCGACAGGACCTACAGGGTCTCACTGTGAAGATCGGACTCATAATGATCTGCCTGTTTACAGCCTCCCAAGTGCTGGTATTACAGATGCGCACCACCATGCCCAGTCTCAGTCTCTGTCTCAGTGTGCCCCGGGGGCAGGACCAGCACAGCAGGCCTGGGGATCGAACTCCCAGCTCCTGCGTCTGCCTAAGTAGGCACTTTAATCTGCTGAGAACATAGTGAGTTCAAAGTCCAGCCTGAACTACAAAGCAAAAAAGAAAACAATTATTATTATTTTTTGGGGGTGGACAAGGCCTCACTATGCAGTTCAGGCTGGCCTTGAACTCATGTGAGCCCCAGGTTGGCCTCAAACTCACACTGATCCTTCTGCCTCAGCCCTGAGTTCTGGAATTACAGATGTGTACCACCACACCTGGCAGCACTATATATTTCCATGAGTTCTTGCTTTGGGGCCTCCCTTCCCCTTTTGGAGATAGTATCTAACTACATAGCTCAGGGTGATCTTGACCTCCCTTCCTCAGCCTCTCCTATGCTGACACAGGAGAAGCATGTGTCACAATACCAGGCTTTAGCTTCTTTTTTAAAATCCTGACCACTTTATTCCCTGTCTCAGGCCCACTTCTCCATTCGGTGGTAACTTCAAAGCACACCTCCTGGGTGCCCTCCCAGGGCTTTCACATCAGTCAGCCCTCTGTGTGCCCTACTCTGAGACACAGAAGATGTGGGCTGCCAGGACCTCAGATGGTGAGCTTCAGTTTTCAGAGGGAAGCTGCATTTATGCCTCCTGAAAACTTGTGTGCAGCACTTACTTAGCCATCATTTCCATGGTATCATGGAAGATAGACAGCAACACTCTTGAAACCAGGAGTGCTGTGTATTTCTAGTACCAATAAAGAATACTAAGTGGTCTTTGAGAGAAGGAGTAGAAGATTGGATGTGTCTTTGAAGCTCCTTTCTTGCATCTAAAATTTTGAGGTTATGAGTAACTGTTTGTATTAAGATATTTTAAAGGAATTTAAAAATCATATATAGAAGTTTATATAATAAAAAAATACACAGCTCAGACATTATTTGAAAACTGTAAAATTCTCGATCAGAAAAGACTAGACAAAAATCCACCAGAATGTTATTAGGAGGTTCTCAAGTTCTCTGCTAAAGCATGACTGCATTTATTTCTTTTTCTATACATTCGTTCATGTATTCATTCATTTTGCATTAGGCAATGTTAAGAATAATTATGCATTGATTCATACTGAGAAATAAAACTTGAATTAAAAATTAATAAAAAGATAGTTTTTAATCAGGGAAATGTATAACAATCTGTTAGGAAATTACATCTGTGATTTTGAGAACATTTAAAAATACAGAGTAGCTCTTCTTCTTTTTTTTTTTTTTTTTTTTTTTGTGGAACTGGGGATTGAACTCAGGTCCTTGTACTTGCCAGGGAAGTGCTTATACTACTGAGCCATCTCCCCGGCCCTAGCTCATTTTTTTTTAAGCATTAATCTTCTGTTTTTCTACCTACTATGAAGTTGCCTCCACGTTAGCCATGCAAGAGCCTTCCAAAGAATGATACAGGTACATGGTCAACCCTCTTACTCCCTTTTGATAATACTGAGATATCAAATAAAACATTAAGAAAAGATTTTTCTTTAGATAACACTTAAAGTAGCCAGAAAAACAAAACAACAACAAAAAAATCAACCTACCAAAACTATTCTATAATGAGGCCATGGGAAAATTGAGTAATATTTAGTTCCTTAGAACACTATGAGGTAGATGTGACTATTATTTCAACTTAAGAGAAGGGGCAACTGAAATACAACTAGGTCAATCAATTTCCTACATTCCTAAACTAGGGAAGTAAGAGTCAGAGTTCAGGCCACTAGGGTAAGCCAGGCAATCTGATTCCAGGATACATGCTGTTCAAGTGCTACTCATACATACAACTTTGCATATTTAAAGGCAAGTTTCTGGGGGTTCCTGATGGAACAGGCCATTATTGGAATGCTAGGAAAACAGTACCAGATAGAACAACAATCAAATATGTGACAGGAAGGTCCTTATTCTTCATAGCCATGACCCCACACATGATGTTTGTCTAAGTTTTCATTCTCGCTCACAAAATTTTTCTTCACTGAATTCTGTCCAATTTTCAAATAGTGCTTTTCAAGTTCCTGACTACAATTCTTTGCTGTCTTAATGTTTATTTTTTGACCCTTTTTTTTTTTTTTTTTTTTTTGGCAGAACCGGGGATTGAACTCAGACCCTTGAGCTTGCCAGGGAAGTGCTTATTCTACTGAGCCATCTCCCTGGCACCTTGACCTTTTTTTATCAAATACTTTTTTCTCATTTCACTTACCCAGGTGAAAAGGTCCTATTTGCTATGAATCTTGGCTGGTATCAGTTTGCATTTGTGTGGCACAAAAACTGCATTTATACTTTTTTAACATTCTGAATGTGTATGTTTGCAACAGAATCCTCAGGCAACTGTTAATGAGACCAACTTTGATAGCTGTGATCTTGAATTCAGAGGTAAGGTCTCTCTGGAGAGTCTCTTAACCATGGTAAACAAGAATTGTAATGGTATTGGCTACCACATGTTTAAAATGACAATTAAGATGATGTTGTAAAGCAAATACATGTGTTAAATGTGGTTGTCTTGTGTTGTGAGGCTTGAGTGAGATTTTTCTTCTTCTCTTTTTCCCAAAAATTTTCATGAACGTACAATGTATTCTATGATGGAAAAGTTACATATAGATTTCTGTAATGTAGTCAAGGTTATATATATA
>NW_004524695.1:298082-321208 GCF_000260255.1 Octodon degus | reverse complement strand
GTGTGTGTGTGCGTGTGTGTGTGTGTGTTTTGCAGAACTGGGGATTGAACTTAGACCCTTGTGCTTGCCAGGGAAGCACTTATTCTACTGAGCCATCTCCAAGGTTATTGAACTGAGAAATACTGTCTATACTTTGTAAATCTGGCAAAAAGATTAAAGGAGTGACTAAATATTCCAAATATTTTCCACAGTTCTAAGGAAGGTGAAACCCAAGTTTATATTTCTATCAGTTCATAGTTCTTTTTTTTTTTTTTTTTGTAGCACCAAGGATCGAACTTAGAACTCTAAACTTGCCAGGCAAGCACTTATTCTACTGAGCTATCTCCCCAACCCTATAATTGGTGAATTAAAAAAGTTTTTGAGCTCCATCTTTAGCCCTTATTTATTTTTTACTTTGAGATAGGCTTTCACTAATTTACTAAATTGCTCAGGCGAGGACTGAACTTGTGATCGTCTTGTCTCAGCTTCCTGGAGTACTAGGATTATAGATATGTGTGCTACCACACCTGGTAGAAGTGACTTTTTTTGGTGTGGTCAAACCGTTTTTTTGCAGAACTGGGGATTGAACTCAGGCCCTTGTGCTTGCCAGGCAAGTACTTATTCTACTAAACTATCACCCTAGCCCCTTGGTGGTTTTTTTGTTTGTTTGTTTATTTAGGCAAGCATTCTACCACTGAGGTACACTGCAAGCCCAAAAGGTTTCTAAAAGTGCACTCAAGTTCTATATATTTTTGGAAAATGGATTTTCTCTAACATTAAACAGATTCAGTAAAACAAAAAAAAAATCAGAGAGACAATGATATATAGATACAAGCCATATAGAGCTCTCTTACTCTCTTTTTTTTCTCTCTTACTCTTTGGAATAGCATTGAAGTTATGTGGGAATAGGGTAGTTTACATGACTGTTATCTTGTTAATTAGATTTTGTTTTGTTCCAAGTTTCTCAGGAAAGAAAATCTACCATAAAATAAGCTATGAATATATTTTTAAGTCTTTATGCTAATAAGCTTATTCAAAATAATCCTTAGCTCTGCTAGTCATTATCTATCCAAATGTCACAAAATATATTATGTATATTATGTGCTGTTTAGTAATATTCCAATAGTACTGAGCTATTTATATAAGCCTACTAATAGGTCACCATTTCCATTTTGCCCCTCAGTAACAATATTGAGTATAGTCAGTCTCTTTCATATTTTTGACAGTTTAGTGATCAATCCATTCCTTGATAGTTCCCACATCAGAAGGGAGTTTAAATACATATTTTTAATGTTTATATGGATATTATTGTCCTGTGAAGATTCCCTATTCATAAGTCTCATTTTGGAGAGAAAGGGAGATGTTTATCTTTTGATTGAAGGATCTCTAGTCATAGTATGGATTTTCCCATTTAAAAATATATTTGTATATGTTTTCCCTAATTATTTGTCTTCCATCCTTGTTTATGGTTCTTTTGGCATTATGGAAAATTTAAGCTATCATATACTCAAATCTGCCAAGCTTTAATGGTTTGTGAGCTTGAAGACATGCTTAGATTATCTTCCCTTGCCACAAGTTTAATATATTAATATATTTCTTTATATCTTTAGAGTTTTATTTTTATATTTAAGATGGATTATTTTAAAGTATATTTAATATATTGTATGATATAGGGATATAACATTGTTTTCTTCCAATAGACAGGAATTTGACACAAAACTATTAACCTAATTTATGCCATATTTTGTTAATTAAGTACTACTTATTTTAATTTTTGTGGATTTTTATTCTAATGTAATTGCTTCAATCAAAGTTATGCTTTTTTTTTTTTTTTTCAATAACAGGGATCAAACTCAGGACCTTGCACATGCCAGGCAGGTGCTTACACCACTCAAAGTTATATTTGAACATAATTCAAAAAATAGTTCCAAAACCCTTTTTTTCTCCCCCCACCCCCATAAAGGCCTTAGTTTTTGAGAAGAAAAGCATTCAGTCTGCTAATAGCAAGGACATAAAGTATGCCATTCGCATTGTACAAGTTCTTTATTCAACTGAGAAAGTTCACCTGTATTTACAGTTTCCTAAAATTTTTTCTTTTAGGCATGAATGTTAATTTTTTCCAAATCAATTGATATGCTAATGTAATATTTCTTCATCAGCCTGTTATGTGATGGATAACACTGATTAGTTTTTTTTTTTAATTTTTTTTATTTTTTAACATTTATTTAGTGTGTGTGTGTGTGTGTGTCCAGATCAGCCCACCAGGGGGCGGGGCCGGCTGGCATGTGGTGCTGGGGGATTGAACTGCGGTCCCTGTGCTTTGCCAAGCTTGTTCTAAGTAGGTGCTTTAGACCACTGAGCCATCTCTCCAGCCCCAACACTGATTAGTTTTTAAATATTGAACCTCCCCTTAAATTCCTAAAATAAATTCCACTTGGTCATATTTTTTTAGTGCTAAAGACTGATCCCAGGGGCTCATGCATTCTAGGGAAGCAGCTATATCATTGAACTTCACCCCATCTGTATAATACATTGTCTCTAAATAGCAGAATTTGGCAGGAATTTTTTTAGGTTTTTTTCTGTGTGTGTGTGTGTGTGTGTGTGTGTGTGTTTGCATGCGCAGGGTCTCACTACACAGCTTAAACTCAGTGATCCTCCTGTTTTCAGCCTTCCCAGCACTGGGATTACAGGCACGCACCACCACGCTTGGATACTCAGTCCCTGGCTCAGTGCGCCAAGGTGTGGCATGTGGTGCCAGGGATTGATCTCTGGCTCCTGTGCTGGCCTAAGCAGGCGCTTAGTCCACTGAGATGTCTCGCTGGCTCTTATAGAATTTGACTGCTAGCAAATTGTTGAGAATATTAGTTTATGTTCATGAAGGAAATTGGTTTTAAGTTTCTTTTTTTCCTTCTTTAGTACTTTGTTTTAAAATCATGTAATACTGACCTTATAAAATGCATTGGAAAGTAGTCCTACCCCTTTTTTTCTTAGTGAAATTGTGTAGGATAGATTCTATTTTTCTTTACATAGTTAGAAAAATTATTATAAATTATGTTAAAATCCAATAATAAGTCAGATTTTATGAAAGCTTCAAGCTTAAGCAAAAGAAAATAAAATGGCAACCCTAGGCAAATCTATCTTTCTTAAAGATGTATTATATTACAATATGAATGATTTCATTAAAAATTAGCATTTAGGAGGGCCAGTGAAATAGCTCAGCAGATTTTTTTTTTTTTTCAAATCATCACTAATACATTTATTTGAAGGAAATAGGGTCCATTCTTACCAGGAGCTTTTAAACTGGGGAGGACGAGAGACTGTGATCTGCCTAATTCTTGATTCACACAGATACACAGGTGACCAGCCCTACACAAGAGGCGCCACCATAAACGGACAAGTGTGGAAGAGGAGCACATTCTGAGAGGTCACACGATTCCACTCAGAAGTGCTGTCCTCCTATCAGAAAGTAGTGTTAAGACAAATGGAGGCAGAACCTGGTGTCCGCCTTTGGCAGGGGCCTGGCCATGGCACAGACCCAGGAAGGGGATGACCCAGTTTACAAAGCAGCATGGCACTCCCAACCGGCTGCAGGGGGACAGAGCCCTGCTGCCCACCTGGCCCCACAGCCTCTCTCTGGCCCCGGGTGGGCCGGCAGGTGCAGGAAGGAAGGGGTCCCCACTTCGACTTCCCGCCTACCCCGTCTTCTCTAGATCTAGCAGGGGGCCCACCCGACCCCACACCTGGACAGACGCGGGTGTGTACACGGAGCCGGCTGGCTGGACAGAGTGCATGGAGGTGTTGCTGGGGTCAGGCCGAAATACAAGATTTTTTTTTTTTTTTTTTTCAGTACTGGGGATTGAACTCAGAACCCTGCACTTGGCAGGCAAGCACTTATTCTACTAAGCTATCTCCCCAGCCCCTTAGCCCAGCAGATTAAAGTGCCTGCAAGCAGGCACAGGGACCAGGGGTTCAATCACCAGGGCTGTTGTGCCGGTCCTGCCCCCCGGGGCACACTGAGATGGCAATTGAGACTGGGCGTGCTGGCACGAGCCTGTAATCCCAGCTCTTGGGAGGCTGTAAACAGGGGAATCACTGCAAGTCCTATCTAGTAGTGAGATCCTGACCACCCTGTAGACCCTTCCCTAAAATACAAAATAAACAAATAAATAAAATTAGCATTTAATAGAGATTAACTAGGTCAGTAGTAGAATAAAACACCACCCAACCTTTTAAAAATTTTTTTCATCCTTTGTCAGTGTCAGCCATGTGGATGAGTCACGGCCATTGCTTGGCCAATGTGCTCTCTGTAAAAGCCTGAGAGAATGTTTTCTCTCCATGTGACTCTCCTTAGGCACACCCTACATCATCAATTTTTTAAATTTAGTCTTTTTTTTTTTTTGGTAGGGATTGAACTGAGGCCCTTGTGCTTGCCAGGCAAGCACTTATTCTATTGCGCCATCTCCCCGGCTCCCAACTTACTTTTTTCATTATTTTAAATTATGTATCTCTTTTTGTGAAGCAGCCAAATGTAAAATTTTCTAGCCTGAGAAATTATTAAATATATTTTTGTTGATAAATAATTCTTAAAAACAAGTAAATTTGAGGTTCGACCCAGTGGGACTGCCCGGGGCCTGCTGGGTCCTCATTCAACCAGAGCCCAGGCCCAACATGTGAGTGAAACTTCCTCCATAGGCCTGGTGTAGAACACTGTGGTGGAAATCTCTGCAGAGAGACTAGAGGCAAGACCCACCCAGCTGATCCAGGAGCAGAACATCTTGCGAGAGTGGCACAGTGGGTTCACCTCCAAGGACTGCAGCAGGAAGAAGGGAGCACAGCAGCCAGACCCAAGGCACATCCACTTGGATGAATTTGACTTTGGTAGATCTGGACTTGGTGCTAAGGTAATAATTCTACCAAAGCTCTACACCAAAGGTCAGTAGATAGTGCTATACAAAATGACAAAGAGAAAGAGCAAAATGCATTCTTAGGCCCCAAGGCTAACGAGAACAACTGCAGGAGACAATAGCAGAGAAGAAATTGGAAATCACACACCTGAAATCTCTGAAATAATAGTGTCTGAAGTAAAGAAACAACTGTAGAAAGGCATAGAGGAAATCAGATCGGAAATAATTATTTTTCAGAAATAATTTCTGAATTAAAAAAAGAAATAACTATAATGAAAAAAGTACTAAGTGCTTCTAAAGAAGACACTGACAAAAAGAAATAGAGCAGAATATAAATATCATGGAAGCCTTGAATGAGCAATATAGGAAAGAAATAGAATGCATGAAGCAGATTCAAGGTGCTAAGCAGGAAATTAAAACCTCAATCACAAGCTGGCAAAACTGTTTGCATGAAAGTGAAAATAGACCTTCAGACCCTGAAGACACCATTGCAGCTAGTAAAAAGGTAAGAAAAGATCTCTTAAAAACAATTAGGATGCAGGAAAAAATAGCACCTGAAAGATGATGCAAAGATGAACATTGTTAAGACTAACAGGCATCAATGAGAAAGGAGTCGATACAAATGATATAAAAAGAATATGGGCAGAAGTAATAGCAGAAATCTTCCCAAATATGGGGAAACAATCTGACATTAAGTAACCAAAACATATAGAACTCCAAATAATATCAACCCAATTAAAAACACACCCAGACATATAATAATCAAGATCCCAGAAATCCAGCACTGGAACAGTATAATAAAAGCAGCAGGAGAAAAGAAACAGATCACAATTTAAGGAAAACCCGTCAGAATAACAGCAGATTTCTCTTCACAAACCATCAAGAAGATCATGGAGCAAATTACTACAAGTCTTGCAAGAAAACAAATTCCAACCCAGACTGATATACATGCAAAACTCTCTTTCAAGTTTGATGGAGAAGTGAAATACTTCCATAACAAAGAACAACTAAAGAATTTCATGATGACAAAGCCAACCCTACACAGACTACTAAATTATATTCTAAAGAGGAATCAAAATGACCACAACTCCATGAATGAGAATGGAAAGAACCCACCAAACAGAGCAAACAAACACAGCAGAAAAAGAGGTATACAAAAGTAGTCTTTCAATTATTCTTTTGTATACAGTAGCAAAATATTTCTATCAGCATACTCTACAAATGGACTTCTCCTGCACCTTCTGGGTCATGATTCTGTCTGGGTCTACAGGGTGGATATCAAGAAAATAGCAGTAGCTCAGTCCCACAAGTGACATCTGGCCAACAACAAGCATCATGGACACTGTCCATGTCCATGACATACTAGAACTTTGTGCGATATCCTATCCCCAAATTGTTAGAGGTGCTGGTCATATATTTGCCATTCCAGTACTTATGTTTTATTCTTAGTAATTCTTTACTATCATGAAAACTTTTTCTTAGTTGAATTGTTTTGAAATATTTAATTTTTAATTAATATTTAATTTTATGAATATTGTTTAATCTTAATTTTTGTTTTAAGATTTATACTGTATCTTTGACTTACAACCTACTTACAAGACATGGTATGATATTTTCTCCTTGTATTAGAAACTTTAAAAAGTGCATTTCCATTTTCCATTGACTTTATATTACTTCTTGTCTTTTACAGACACACACACACACACACACACACGAAAAAATATGTATATAACCTGACGTAAGATTGATTCTGTTTTATAGAAATCTTCAATGACCTTTTAATGGTTCATCTAATATATTTTACATAGTCCTGTATAACTACCATTTTGAGAGCTCTTTATTCTTTATCCAGGACCATACAGTAACTTCTCTTGCCTTCTGGATTATGCTCTTTGTTATTTTCTATATGCTACCTCTGGTAGTATTGGAATATTTCAAGTTTGTGTAACTGGGAAATATTTTACTTTTAGTTTTTAAAGGTGTTTGCTAACTATAAAATTCAATGAGGACAGATCTTTTATTTTTCAGTCCTTTGAATTAATTAATCTAGTTTTTACACACTTCCTCTTTTTTCTAATGTGGAATAAGATGCTATTTAATTTTGTTCTTCTATAGCTAATTTTTTATGTATATGCTTTAATGGTTTTTTATTTATAATTAGCTTTGGACAATTTCATTTTTGTGTATCTTGGTCTGATTTTATTCAAATTTCTTGTGCAAATGGTTCATTTTTCTTGGAAACATGGTGCTATAATTTCAACTAAATTCAGACATTTTAAATCTCTGAATATTTATTACCTACCCCTTTCTACTTTGAGAAATCTAATTATATGAATATAAGTTTCTTGATTTTGGCACAGAGTTATATGACTGATCTGTAAATTCTTTCTTCATTTTTATTTTGGACAATTTTTATTGTTATATCCATTTAACTTTGTAAATAATTTATTTAGAATGTGCAATCTATTATTAATCACATGCTATGTATTCATTTCAGAAATATTTCTATAAAGTTCACTCTGTCTACATCTTATATCTTTCCATGTCAACATTTGTCTACAATTTTAATATGGTATATAATTGATTTTCAATAAAGTTAATGAGAAATAAAACAAGTAAATTAGAAATAAAGCATCTGCCAGGGTTTTCAATATCTTTTCTTTTACTTTCTTTCTTTTTTTTTTTTTCAGACAGAGTCTCACTAAGTAGCCCAGTCTGGCCTTGAACTCACAGGGCCCTCCCTTCTCAGCCTCCCCAGTGCTGGGATTACGGGTCTGCACACCACACCTTTATACTCTTCGTCTCAAAAGAGAAGTAAAGCCACTTGGGATATAATATGTTTTGATGCGAGACATCAAACAGATACATACTGATCTCAATCAGAGAAAGAAGAAAATGAGACTCCCTTTAAAGGAAAGCTGTAGGAAAAGATAAAAGGGTGTATTTACTTTACAAGTGTTTCTTGGACAAATATTTATACAATATGGTCACCATTTTCATGCCAAAAAACACTTAAATCAAGCAGTAAAAATAAACATAAGTAATAAAAAATGTGCATTTGGAAATTTTTAAATGTACTTCAAGAAAACGAGGAAAGTGCAAGGTCGTGAGTTCAATTCTCAATACAGAAAAAGAAAACCAATAGGTTAAAAAGAAATAGACCTTATACTCACTTTTTTTTTTTTTTTGGTTCTGGGACTCAAACTCAGGAATTTGCATTTTTCAGGCAGGCACTGTGCCACTGAGCTAAATCCCCATCCCCAAATAGACATTATAAAAAGAAACAACACAAATATATTCTGACATTTGCAGAAAGGAATTACAATAGTAGTAGCAATGGTTTTGAGTGTATTCTTTTTTGTGTGTGTGCGGCCAGTTCAGCCTGCCCTGGGGATGGAGCTGGCATGGCATGTGGTGCCAGGAATTGAACTAAGGTCCCTGCATGCTTGCCTAAACTTGCCTAAGCAGGTGCTTGAGACCACTGAGCTATCTCACTGGCCCATCTTGAGTGCATTCTGTAAGAGAAAAAAGCAAAACAAGTATTGCTAGCAAAGTTGCAATTTTAGAAAAAAAATGATAATTTTCTAGAAAGTATAAATTACAAACATCAATTTGAAAATAAAACAATGGAACAACAAATAATGACTATAAAAATAGCATGAACCAGGTATTCAAGTGTAAACAGACTCTCAACCCAGATGATCGTATAATTGAATTATTCAAATATACAATGACTAGATTATCTCTGTTACACCAAGGTATTTCAGAGGCTAGGAAATCAGTCAGCCAACCATAAGCCAGTGTTTTACCCAATTCATTTATAATCTTTCATAACCAGAATGTTAAAGCTGGGCAGACACAGGAGTAGAAATATAAGTTCATGTAGAAAACACACACACACACACACACACACACACACACACACACACAGCACACAGCACATGTAGAACTCTAACAAGAGAAAGATCCTAGTCTGACAGAAGGAATTAAATGGAATCTAATGCTAAGTCAGTCAAAAAATAAATGATTTATCATGGCCTAACTGTAAGATTGATTAATAGATTATTTTTTAAGTAATAGGATTTGAATTCATCACAAATAATATTTGTAACTCAAGAGGTACATAAAATTTTAGTGATGATTTTAACTTTATGTTTTTAGATTAGGATGGTAGGGAAAAAATGTACTTCACAGCAGTCCTAGCATTTTCTTTACAAACTGTATTAATTAGCATGAAATGGTTATATGATTATTTGTTTGCTACATCACTTTGATGGATGTACATTTACTACTATGAGACTCACTTCTCTGTCAGATGTCACTAAGGGAACCAAACAGCATCATCCTTTTGATTTTGCTAATCATGGCAATTTCTGCCTTTTGCTAGTTACTATTTGTCCAAAGTCCCAAGGAACTGCATAGAGCTTTACACTTTTCTAACTAATTATTTAAATAGGCTCTGTATGTCTTCAACTTTACTATACTCATTAAAAGTTTTCAGCTCCCATGAGATATTTCATTGAATGAATCTTTTAACACTGGTTTTAAAGTAATAGTCCCTCTCTACTGAACCTGGAATAGAGGGACACAAGTTTCTGGGATTTAGCTGTGTAAGATGATGATTACCCAATCAGTGTCAAAGAACCTTAGAATCAAGTCAGAATAAGTTTTAGATAATGTGGCTCCAAATACATTGAAACTTAAAATACATATTATATATGTTACAGAGGTCACACAATAAAACTGTCCTCAATAGATTGGCAAAATTGACAAGTTCAAACTCACACCTATAAGAAAATTATACTAAGGCTGGCCAGATAGCTCAGTGGACTAAAATACCTGCTTAGGCAGAGCACAGCAGCCCAGGTTCGACCCTCAGCGTGCCATGCCAGCCCCGCCCCTGGGGTGCGCTGAGACTTCAGTTGAAACGGGGCATGGTGGCACGTGCCTGTAATCCTAGCTCTTGGGAGGCTGAACACAGGCAGACCACTGAGTCCAATCTATGTAGTGAGACCCTGTAGACCCTGTAGACCATGCACTAAATTAAAAAAAAAAGAAAGAAAGAAAAGAAAAAGAGAAAGAAAGAAAAAGAAAAAAGAAAATTATACTGGGTCAGAAACATTGGCGCCTTCAGAAACAATATTTCATTATTAGAAGCAGACTTGGGGGTCTCTGCACACATTTTCCTTTCCTTTGGGGGGGGATACCAGGAATTGAACTTGGAGCCTCACACTTACCAGGCAGGTGCTGTGCCACTGAGCTAAACTTCACTTTCCCCTTCCCCTTTTCCTTTCCTTCCTTTTTTAAAATGCTGAACCCAGGCTTTCAAACTTTCAAGCAAGTGTTCTACCATTGACCTACATCCTCAACCTGCCCCATCTTATTATTTGTATTCTAAACATTTCAGGCTCTCTTTCATGAATCAGTGTAAGAATCAAGCCTGTGGCCTTGATAAAAAAAGTTCATAACTTTGCATCTCAGTAAGTTCACCTGGTAAATGTTGGGATATAGAGTGTTTTGGTTTTTTTGTTTTTGTTTTGCTTTATTGTGTTACTACATACAGTTTTTCACCTTGAAAAGTTAGAAGTTAACTGAATGGCTTCTGATTATCCTAAAGGCTTCTACATCTGTTTATGCTTAGTGAGGATGATAGTATTTATCATGATAGTAAAGATCATAAGTGAATAAAGTAAGGCCCACTTCTAATCCTTTTTCAGAAATGCAAGTAATGTATTCATAAATTAATGTTATGAAGTGATGTCAATGTCACACTTTATTTTTTTATTTTTATTTTTTACTGTATCAGTTATTTAATTAGGTTCTTAGTAAGACATTTAGACACTAATTTATGAGGATTAGTTCCATTTATCAGATCAAAAAAGGATTGTAGATAGCCCCGGAGCTGAGGAACAGCTTTGATTTTTGCTAAAATCTGTGAGGTCCACCACTTTCTGATCCACCTTGTGCTGCTGTGAAATCTGGTGTCTCTCAGTGTTGAAGATCTCGCCCTCCTGGTGTCTGGGTTTCCACAGCTTCTTCTTCTTTACTAATTAAGCATCAGTGAGGTGTTTGGGGATTTTTACTCTGCTGATAGCAATTTTTGTAGAACTGGCAATGAGAAATTTCTGGTGTGTTCTTCGTAGAGGAACATTATTAAGGCTAAGAGGCCCAGTCACAAGTAGCAAGCCATGGCCAACTGCGTCAGGAAGACCACTCTCTTGACTCTGTGACTCCCGGTGAGGATGATCAAGGTGGTGCTGGGAGTGAGGCTAACTCAAAGTTTCCTCACATGCTGACTGAAGGGTTTCTTGCCATGGCTCAAGAGCTTTAGGGGGCACATCTCCAGTAGGGTAGTATCTAGTATTTTTCAAAGCTTAACCACTCAGGTACCACCATTCTTGTACTGACTGGTTTTGTGATTGTAGTAAGAACTTTCTCCTTTTTCTTCTCAACCTTTGATTTAGCAGCTGTGTACTTTCTCTTGTACAAAGCCTTTCTGGAATACATCGCAAACTGGGCGTATCTACCAATTCCTCTAACCAGGATAGGATTTTGGCTGCAGTGGTGCTACCCCTTCTTGGACTTTCTTTGGTCTTCACCTTATGTTTTTTACCAGTACCACTGGCAGCAGCCTTCTTGGCTTCGGGTTTCTTCTCTTTAGTGTCTGGCTTCTCAGATTTTTTGTCCGTCATCTTGCAAGATGGGAAAGAATCAATGTTGCACTTTAAATCCCTGTTGAGCTGGGCTATACTGCATGATAGGTAAAACTGTCACATCACACACAATATTGGCTGAGAGTATCTCTGCTTTTTGCTGCTTATGTTTACCAGACCTTAGCAAAGAGCTTACCAGACCTTTACCACTCTTCTCATGGTAAGGAAAACTTTTAAACCAGAATGAGAGGAAAGAAAGCATTTTTCTGAGAATTAGAGCTATGCTTGTGGTAAGCTATTCACTCAACATGTTTTCTGAAAAGTTATTGGCGAGAGGAGGTTTGTTATCATCTAGGTTTGTTACCATTTCTGGGACTTCATAGAGGCTACTGCTGGAGTACTGGTAACCCTCATTTTACTCTTTATGGCTTTAACTGCCCATGCTGGCCAGCCTGTCTGCATTTGGTGGGGCAAATGAGCTTTGGTATTAAGACCTTCAGAGCTATCATGAATGTCTCTTTGATGGTGGTGACTCTGATGATAGTGGGGTTGATTTTTTTTTGGGGGGGGGCTAGATCAGAATGCATTCAGGGCAAGTTTGGCTGACTTGAGTTTTGGGGATCGAACCACAGCAACCTGAGCCTGACTGCTTTGTTGAAGCAGCCACTTAAATAACTGAGCTAAGGGTCAGGCCCCAACTCTTATGATAGTGAAGCAGCCAGTCCTGAAGGACATGAATAGATTCACCCTGACAATCTTTGGTGTTTTTCTTTTTTTTCAGAACAGAGGACTAAACTCAGGCCCTTGCACTTGCCAGGGAAGCACTTATTCCACTGAACCATCTCCCTGGCCCTAATCTTTGGTGTTTCTAATTATGAAGTATACTCAGGGAGCATGTACAATCCACTCATCACAGTAACATGTATCGGGACCAGTTTCAGTCAAATAATATTAGTTACTATGAGTCAGGGCATCATCTTCTCCCTCACTTTTCTGGAATGAATTTTCTCAAGAGTATTGGGTTCCTTAAGCATATGTAGTCAGGTCATCTTTTAATCAAACATAAGGAACTCCTTAAGTACCTTGAGCGGTACAAAATTTAAATCTTTGTTTCTATGTAAGTAAATTTCTAAACTTTTGTTTCTTTGTAAATTTCATAAACAGTCCCATGCTCTTCAGAATACCTAAGAACATGACATCGCTGTGCTTAGACTAATATAATGGGGCCAGGGAGGTAGCTTAGCAGCATAAGTGCCTGCCTGGCAAGTGCAAGGTCCTGAGTTCAATCCATAGTACAAAAAATTAATATAATGTTAAGGTTACCATAAACCATTTAACATAGAAGCAGTAATTTACTCTTTATGATAATTTTTCCTAGGCAAAAGCAAACTATAATACAATATTTTTCTAGTCACTGAATTGCATAATCAAATTTCCAGTACCGTTAACAAAAAACTAAGATAATCACCTTAAAAAGAGGGTTTCTTTTGGAGGTTCAGGGAGTGTGGTCAATCAGTGCTGTTGCTTTGAACCTATGGTAAGACAGAGCACCAAGGCAAGAGTGTGCGGCAGAGGATGCTGTTTACCTTATGGTAGCCAGGAAGTAAAAGAAAAGGAGGAAACCTGGTACATCTCCAATGAAGTAAAACATCCTACCTGGCCCCCCACACTAAGGGTTCTACCACTTCCAATAGTGTCACAAATTGTGGATCAAGCTTCCATTTATTTATTTATTTATTTATTTATTTATTTATTTATTTTTGTCTTTTTTTCAGGAACCGGGGATTGAACTCAGGCCCTTGTGCTTGCCAGGGAAGCACTTACACCACTGAGCCATCTCCCCAGCCCTATTTTTGTCTTCTTGAGCAGGATTTGGCCATGCAGTTCAGGTTGGCCTCAAACACAAAGAAATTTTCCTGGAATTACAAGGGTGCTGGGATTACACCTAGCCCAAGCTTTTAATACACAGGTCTTTTTCCAGATTTAAACTATATCAAATATCATACCAGACAGACAAAAAAATGTAAAGAAGAAGGCTTTCAACAAATAATTTTTTTTGTGTGTGTGTGTTTTAGGGAAAGGTCTACAGGGTGTTCAGGGTCTCACTACTAGATCAGACTCATAGTGATTCTCCTGTTTACAGCCTCCCAAGTGCTGGGATTACAGATGTGCACCACCATGCACAGTCTCCATCACCACCTCAGCAAGCCCCAGGGGCAGGGCCGGCATGGTAGGCCAGGGGATCGAACCCCAGGGCCCTGTGCCTGCTTGCAGGTGCTTTAATCCTCTGAGCTATTTGGCCGCCTCCAGATTTTATTTTGATTACTGATGAATTTACAAAGTTAATCTCTCATCAAGAATTGTATTTTTGCACTGTTTTTTTTGGCACTATGTTTTCATATCTTAGAATATGACAAATTGTGCTGCTATAAACACGGGCGCACATACATCACAGTGGTATGTTTTCAATTGTTCTGGAAAAACATCGAGAAGGGAAAGAGCTCACTTGAATGGGACCTATAACCCTAGTTTTTGGAGGAATCTCCACACTGATTTCCATGGTGGCTGTACCAGTCTATACTCCCACCAACAGTAGAGGAGGATTCCTTTTCTCCCACATTCCCACCAGCATTTGTGAGTAGTTGGCTTCTTGATAGCAGCCATTCTTTGTGGGGTGAGATGGCATCTCAATGTTATTTTAATTTGCATTTCTCAAATGACCAATGATGTTGAACATTTTTTCATATACTTATTTATTTTGCAAATTTGGAAATGTGAAAATATTACACTTGGTTTCCATGTTTTCTGTAAAGGTCCATCTTCCAAGGGGTTTCACTGCCTTCCAAATCTTAGCACTCTCTCTTCCATTTACTTCTAAATCTCTATTTTAAAGGTGTACAGCAAAGTATGAAGTAGAAACCTTATCATATCACAAATCTCATGTTTCAGCTGGGGAGATAGGTCAGCAGCCCAAGCGCCTGCCTGAGAAGCACAAGGACCTGCATCCGATCCCCAGTACCACATGCCAGTGCTGACCCATGCCAAGCTGGCCACTGAAATTGGGCATGATAGTTACACACCTGTAATTGAGGCACTGGGGGAGCTCAGACAGGAGGACCACTATGAGTCCCAGCTGCATAGCAAGACCCTGTTCCAAATTAAAAAAAAATCACAACTCTCATTTCCATTCCACTGTATTTTTTATTAGTTATATTTTAATTAAATATATACAAATCTGTTTCCCATTTTAGATATAATCTTTTATAGCAATTCTGAATTCCAGGAAAAAATTAAAATTGCATGTGCTCTTTCACAAATTTAATTCAAATTTTTTTCAACTAAATTTTCTTTAACTAAATTGCCAGGTAGAAACAGTCAATGTAATAGAAATTTCATAACCCAGGATACAAAAATGCTTCACTTTTCATGTTCTCACCCATGATGAGGTACAGGACCCCTGCTGAGTCTGATGATCTATTAATGTCAAAAATGTAAAGCTAACACAATTTGAAACATTTTATAGCTCTGTGAATATTAGAAGCACAAAGTTCCTTATCATTGTAGAGATGACATTCTTTCCTCTCTAGGCCTGTACCCTTGACAGGTAACTAAACTGTGAACTCTAGGTAATTAAATAGAGAATTAAAATTATAGATTTAGACTTAAATGGTGTTAGGGCACAGCCACCTCTTAAAATAGTACTCTCTTTACCCTAAAATGATGGGAAGTTTTATATGGCAACATCCCAGGACAAGCCTGGATCCCCGTCAGTTTACTGATATCCGTAGACAGACACACTTAAGCTTTCACGTATCCACCGTGCTGACAGGTGCTGTGTGTGGTGAGGGAGGGGAATGGCCACAGAGCTGGCTGCAGGACATCCTCATGAACAGATTTTCAGGTACTGTCCCTTGTTTCAGATAGTGTTCCTTCTCCCACTTTTTCTACTGGACAGACTCTGATACTAAATCTCTGTTGGGTTATATTGCGGCCTTAAGTATGTCTTCCACAATGGGATATTTGTGTACAGTTTGTGACAGCACCAATCTCTGCTTTGCTTTCCTCATCATACATCCATGTGTTGGCAATCAGCCTAGGGTTCTTTTGCTCAATTGAAATGAAAATCATGAATCAGCAGAGTGCACCTCTATTAGCATTCCTGATGTTACCATATGACAATGGGTAATGGTAGATGCTAAGAGATGACATAAGGGCTGCTGGTCATTGCCACAGCCAGCTGCTGCCATCTGGTGCCAGCTCATGCTAGATACCATTGGTGATGGCTGGGTGCTAATCTTTAGCTCTTCTTCATTGGCTGTGGATCTTTGGAGCTTTTCAGTGCTAATAGCTTAGTTTATTGCTCTTTCTCTTAAAATAACTATTTTATCCACATTACTCAGGATAAGAACTCTGAGTAGATACATGGGACTTTTGGGGCCCACACTACCTGAGAAATAAATCACACACAGATTTACAAGACCAACAAAGTCTGTCTTTATTGTAACTTGGCATGGGGTGGGGAGGTCACTAGAGGGAGGCATTCAAGACTGAGGAGGGGGCAAATGGGCATATACCAGCTGCAGAGCTGCGATTGGTCCCAGTACAGGCCCATGATTGGTGTGCAGGGCTCCAGTACACCCTCAGCTGTCCTGGCCAAGATTCTATGAAGGGCAGGTCTGAAACCAGGGAATCTTCTGGAAAGCTAGCTGTGGGTTTTGGGAACATTAACAGTGGTTTCAGATCCCTCCTTCCCTGATGTTAGCCAAGTCAGAATGTCCCCTCTTCCTTTTTCAAAAACCACACAAAGTAGCATCTGAAGTAGCTGATGGGAGCAGGGGGTGCTGTGCTCAAGCTGCACTCAGGTAGTTAGGAGAGTGGCATTAGACAGACCATGAAGCTAGTGGTCACAGTCTGTTGTGTATGTGTGGTGTGTGGTAGCAAAAAGAAGAGAGGGAGAGGGGTAAGACAGCCTTTGGCCAAGCCATGGGCCCCTCCAGCCCAAGTGGGCAGAACAGAAGTCAGGGCGTCTCTGCCTCACGCATATTCTCATCTTTCCATGTGTTTCTTGTGATATTTAATATGTGGATCACCTCTTTCCCCATAATTATTTTTCTTGTTTAATACTAGACATTCTTGCATGGAGAATACTTTCATAACATTCGAAGCATAAATGATAGGTAGTTATATATGTACATAATGTTGACATTAATGTGGTTACATAATGCTCTCATTCCATTTTCTCAAGATATTTATAGCTACAGCCACTCTCTCTTCTGTTGCCACATAACTCAGTAATGATAAATTCTAGTTTTAGGGGCTGGACACAGTTAACAGTAGAGCTCCTGGCCAGCACACACAAGGCCCTCAGTTCAGTCCCTGGGCAATGCAAAATATAAATGTATCAATCATAAACCACAACTTTGGGTTTGCCACTTATTTTAGCTCTGAAAACTGCCTCTTCATTGCACAAATTCATTATTAAAAGTAACTCTCATGTAAGTAGACAGTTTTTTTTTCATCTACAACCACAGCGTCATGTGTTGCTGGAATTACTATACTAGCTGATTAAGCTTATTTCTGAAAGTTCCTAAACTTCCAAGCCATCTTATACACAGACAATAATCATTATTGTACTTCAAAAATTCCAGTTTTCAAGTATAATATTCAGTGTTAAAGTATTATATTTACTGGTTTAATTTTCTAGGAAACTACCACCTACTGTCCTTATGTTAAGTGAAAATATTCAAAATCTTGAAATAAAGCAAAAAAAAATAGCATGTCTACTTTTAATATCATACACAGACATTGCTTAGAGACTATCCCAACCTTCTCTCAAGAACAAGTAATGTTGCTTCTCCCCTCATAATTATAAAAATAATTGTATAAACAACATGTATCTTTTGAATGTGCTTGAGTTTGAAGAAATAAGTGATCAAATATTTAAAAAATCAAACAGGCAAACTATATCATGTACAATATTAATAGCAATAAGATTGTGACTGAATAATTTCAGTTTTTTAAATTTAGAGCAATAGGGGCCAGGGAGATGGCTCAGTAGAATAAGCACTTGCCTCACAAGTGCAAGGGCCCGAGTTCAATCCCCAGTTCTGCAAAAAATAGATAAAATAAATAAATAAATTTAGAGCAACAATACAAGAGATTTACATAAGTAATACACTCAAAATCTTAAAAGGTGTTAATTTAGCCTTTTAGAAAGTATTGGAAATAATTTCTCAGAAAAGAAAATTTACATCCTAATTCTCATAAAATGCTGCTTGCCCTATAATCCTGAAGCAGTGAAGTGTTTTAGAATCATTGGTCATAAAAAACATCAAAAAATTCTAACTGGGTGTGGTGTTGCACACCTGTAATTCCAGCATTTGTGAGGCTGAGGCAGGAGGACTGTAGTTAGTTCAAGACTAGGCTATAGTGTGAATTCAAGTCCAGCCTAAACTACACAGTAAGGGGCTAGGAATTGGCTTAGCAGTAGAATGCTTGACTAGCAAGCTGTAAGCCCTTGGTTCAGTCCTCGGCAACAAAAACAAAAAATTAAAAAAAAATTAATAAACTATACAGTGAGATGCTGTCTCAAAAAAAAAAAAACTTATATAGCTATCCCTATTTAATGAGTATAAAAATTGGAGAAAAGAAGGAAAGGGAATGTGCTAAGATGACTGAATTACCACGAATTTTGAGAAAAATAATACAGACTTGAATTAGAAATAGAGGAGAGAGCAGTTGGACAGGAAAAAAAGAATTTGGACATGATCAGGGCATACAAGCCAGAAGTCATTCCACATGTTGACGCTATGCTTTCTGAATCTGAATTCTCCTCTATTAATGACAAAACCAACATCAACCTCCTGCACAATGCTGTAAGGAGCCTGCAAAGTTATGTGATTATCATGGTGCACAGAAGTTCCATTCAAATGCTGGAGTGTAGTTGTTTAGTGCAGCGTGCACTCCAACTAGCAGCACTACCTTTATCTTGGAACTTCTTAGAAATACAAATTTCCAGGCACAATCCCAGCCAGTAGGCATCTAGATGACTTGGATACTGACTGATGTCTGAGAAGCATTAGTGAAGTCTGTCTCCCACCCTCAAGAGGCCCTCCTCACAGTACCCAGGAAAGAGAAAAAACTAGAACTTACTGGAAAGATCCAGTATTACATCTAACAATATCCTCCTGTTCTAGAAATTCCATCCCATTCCTGGTAAAATGAATCTCCTGTCTGCCCATCTATCTGCTGGACACAATATCCTCAGCTTATTTTTTTCTAAAGGTGAGAGAGGGGCCGGGGAGATGGCTCAGTGGAATAAGTGCTTCCCTGGCAAGTACAGGGGCCTGAGTTTAATCCCTGGTTCCACCAAAACAAACAAACAAATAAAAACCTAAAGGCGAGAGACAGACAGAGAGAGAGAGACAGAGAAAGAACAGTAAAACGAAAGGAACTACTTATTTTGGGGTTCACAATGCTGCACAGTTAAGTCAATATCATGTTTCCATCCAGCTCTAGAACAAGTCTGTTATTCTTCATGTTCTCTGTTCCATTTTAGCAAACAGTATCTTCATTCACTCAACACTTGCAGTGCTTCTACTGTTGTTTACAAAAAGTGGAAGAGCCAGGAGTAGTGGTACATGCCTGTAATCCAGCACTCAGGAGGCTGAGACAGAAGGATTGTCATGAGTTTGAGGTCAGCCTGGGCTACAGAGTGAGTTCAAAGCCAACCAGAGCTATATAGCAAGACTGTCTCAAAAAAAGTTGATGACGAATACAAATATTTCATGATATCACATCAGAAATACAAAAAAACTTTATATACTATACAGATAATAAAACCAGCAATGACAAAAAAAGTCTGATGGAACAAAAACACCAAGCAAGGAGACCAGTTAAACAAAGGGGGAAAATAAATCAGCAACAGAAAAAAACATAATGACAGGAATATGTCAATACATTTCAGTAGTAATTCTCAATGTATTGGTCTCAACTCCCCAATCAGAAAACACAGATTGTATTAAAAAAAAAAAAAGTTAACAGCACAATGCACACAAGAGACACATTTATTCCAAAACAAAATTCATAGACTAAAAACAGCAAGGAACTAGAGAGTGGGAAGCTAGGGTTTATCAGCTTGGCTGACTTGGTGGTTTCTGGTGGTAGTGTTAAAGGATTTGCTGAGAGAAACAGGGGGAAAGTATATCCCTTGCAAAATTACTATTTTTATTATAAATGAAATGATTCATCTTTGCAAGGATTTTGTAGTATTTTCTAAATAAAGTGAAAATTATTTAACCAAACATAGTGAGTTAACACTGTTTCTGTGTGGACTCTAATTCAGTTATACATTTTCAAATTTGCTTATTCTGTTTAACATGTAAAAAGACTGTACATTTCATTACTGTTTAGATTACTGGCTGGTTTCTGCTTTTCATTATTAATAATTCATTGTTAAGCATCATTTCATCTGACAAGCTCTATTTCCTTAGATTTCCAATTGAGACTTCTAAAGGGCTCAAATACTATAAAATTATTAATAACATAAATGAGATTTTTTTTCTATTTTAGCAATTCATATTATCAACATCATTTGTTGTGCTTGTAATCTCTGCCATATAGATATGATACTGCTGTAGTCCCTTCGGGATGCTATAACAAAATACTTGGTAGCTTATAATCAAAAAATTATTTCTCAAATTCTGAATGCCTAAACTCTTGGGTCAGAAATGGCCTCTTGTCTCTGCACATGGTGGTGAGACCTAGCCAGCTCTCTGTAAAAAGGGCTCTGATGTCATTTGTAAAGGTGGAGACCTCACAAACGGATCTTTCCAAATTGCTACCCTTCTAATTCATCCTTTTGGGTGTTAGTATTTAAGTCTAGACTTTTGGGGGACACAAACGTAGGATCATAATGTAGTGTTACACTTGTTTAAATATTTCATACCACAAAGAGTTGAAGTATTTTTTGTATTTATTGATATTTAGCTCTTTTTATTCTATTAATTTTCTTGAAATCTTGTTACTTTGAAAGTTTATGCCCCCTCAATAAAATTATGTTGATGTATTCATATTAACATAATTTTACTATTTTCATTCTTCTCTGAACCATCTACATATTATTTTTCCATTGTTCCCTTGAAATTTTTGCCAGTGATGTATGAGACTTCTAAATAGCCAAAGATGTATATAAATTTCAACAAAATTTGCTATAAAAATAAACTCTGAAAGTTTATAATTTCTTTATATTTTTTGAGACTGAAATACAAGTCTCATTTTAATTATAAAATCTTTATTCATACTATTTTTTGGTGGGTACTGGGAATCAAACTCAGGACCACACTTATCAAGCATGTGCTGTGCCACTGAGCTAAACCCCAACCCCTTTTATACATTGTCTTGTACTATATTTTTACTTTTAAAAATGTATTTAGTACAGGGTCTACAGGGTCTCACTATAGATTGGACTTGTAGTGATCCTCCTGTTTTCAGCATCCCAAGTGCTGGGATTACAGGCATGTGCCACCACACCCAGTCTCAACTGCCATCTCAGCACGCTGTGGGGGCAGGGCCAGCACAGCAGGCTGTGGGGTCGAACCCTGGTCCCTGCACCTGCCTAAGCAGGCACTTTAGTCCGATGAGCTATCTGGCTGGCCCATGGAAATGGAAATTTAAAACACACAGAAATACAAACATGTTAACAGATTGGCAAATATTCAAAATTACTGTAACTGACTTTCTTTTTGTAACTAACTCTAATGATGAAGATTTCTAAGTAAGCAGATTTCTTCATATATTGCTCATGAGACAGCAAAGAACAAACATTATGGAGGAAAACTTACTGGCATTTACTTTTAATACAAACCTAGGAATTTATCATGAAATTATACTTCTACAAACATGAAAAAGTTCACCGTGGCATTATTGGTATTTGGAAACTACTGAGAATAAGCTGCCAATAAACAACAGGTTAGCTGAACTAATGTTGAGACAATAGCAAAATATAAGGACATTCTTAAATCCTATAAGTGAGAAAAACAGTACAAAAAACAGTTTATAGGGGCCGGGGAGATAGCTCAGTAGAATAAGTGCTTGCCTGGCAAGCACAGGGTCCTGAGTCCAATCCCCGGTACCACAAAAAAAAAAAAAAAAAAACTCAACAAAAACATACTACATATTATGTGTCTTGTAAGAAAAATGGGATGAAGCATACATGCACATATACATCAAAAATACTCACATGCTGGGTGTGGTGGCACACACATCTGCAATCCCAGCAGTCTGGGAAAGTTGGAAGAATGCTGCTAGTTCAAGGCCAGCATGGGCTACCAAGTGAGTTCAAGGTCAGCCTGAACAGTGCACTGCATAGTGAAAGCAACTGTGTCTCAAAAACAACCAACCAACCACAACCCTCATTTTTGCTAAAGAATAGACCATTTTTGTCCCAGAATGGTAGAGTGGACAGAGTAAGGAGAGGGTTGCAATGTTTTTAAGTAAATTTTTTACATTATCTTGGCTTTTTAATCATGTAAATGTTTTATATATTCAAAAAATGTGAAAAAGTACATCTTAGTATTTAATAAAAACCAAATGAACTGTACAATGCAATGAGAAAAAAATCATCCAATTAGTCATCTTCAGAGTACCACTATGGTTTCTTTTTCTTTTTTTCAAGCCATGGACATTTAATTCAGATCACAAAACTTGAGATGCACACCTAACATATAACCTTCTTATATGCACTGACTTTAAATTCGGGTAGCTTTTTAGGAATGAGAGGTCTGTGTTGTTGAGCACTCACTCTTTAATGCAAAGACTTACGTTTACTTTTTCAAATGGTTCAATCTCACACGTAAGTCCTTAGCAGACCCCTAATAAAAGACCAATTTGTAAAACTGGGCCATTTTACTGTTTTTACAATTTCATAAAGCTTTCTTGATGAATGTAGTCATGATAGTTGAGCAGTATTCGAGTTACGGTTTTCCTGATTGGTCTGTAGTCTTCAATAAGTATAAGAAGTTACTGTATGAAACATCTGTCAAACTAGTAAGACTGCATTGATGCATCCACCATTTTCAGGATTGTTGGTTACCTGAGCATATTTACCCCAGATAACCTTGCCCCCTTGCATCACAAGGCCCAACTCACATTCACCTCAATCACTGTTCCTTTGGTAATCACACCCAAAGTTGTATACAGTGGCGATGAAGGATTCTTTTTCACACCAAGTACTGGTAGGCAAAAGGTGGCTTTCAGTTCAGGATGTGTTACATGGGCTTTCTTAAAATGTAAGCCCATTGGCCTAATGAATCTTTCATATTTAGGTGGTTTTCTTGTAAAACCATCTCCAAGAAAGCAGACTTTAGTAACCATCCTTTTCCATGCCTTTTTTCTTTCCAGTTCAAATAACTTTTAATACTTCTGTTTCTCCTTGGGCACGAACTTTGGGCAGAGGAACTTCCCATTTTCCCGCCTTTTCTTTCCGTTTCTGTTTAATCATGTTGGAAAGTACTTTGCACAAGACTGTCCTTCTCTGTCCAGCAGGTAGGCAGGTACTGCTCCTTGTGGAGTCTTTTCATCATTCTTTTGT
>NW_004524695.1:295532-297252 GCF_000260255.1 Octodon degus | reverse complement strand
TTAACCAGGGATTGAACTCAGGACCTTGTGCCAAGCACTTAAGCCACTGAGCTATCTCCCCAGTTCCTTACTGCTTCTTAAACTTGATCTTGAGTCTCTTCATGCTGGTCCTATTATGGATAGGATCCAGAATGTCAGCCAAAAGCCTCATTGTGTGTGTTTGCGTGTTTAATGTATTACAGGGTCTACAAGGTCTCATTACATAGAATGGACTCAGCGT
Source organism: Octodon degus (assembly GCF_000260255.1). Lineage (NCBI taxonomy): Eukaryota > Metazoa > Chordata > Mammalia > Rodentia > Octodontidae > Octodon > Octodon degus. The sequence continues at coordinate 297,032 of NW_004524695.1, read as the reverse complement.
GATCCCGTTTTCAGTCTTCCAAACACTGGGATTACAGATGTACACCACCACACCAGCTCAATCAGCATGCCCCAGGGGCAGGGCCAGCAAGGCTTGTGGTGCTGGGGATCTAACCTGGTCCCTGCGCTCTGCCTAAGCTGGGCTTTAGTCCCCTGAGCTATCTAGCTGGCCCTTAGCTTCATTGTGTTGAAGGCTTGGTTGCCAGCTGATGGGAGGTAAGGAACTGAATGTGTCATGAAAAGTTTAACACCACCAAGCAGATTCTTTTTTTTTTTTTTTTTGGTGGTGTTCCAAGTTTAATGGGCTTATTGGGAAGTAACATTTAATAGGACAAGGCTAGGCATGTCTTTGAAGCGTTATGTTACCCTTGATTCCTCCTTCTCTTTTCCAACCCTCTACTTTCTGTGCCATGAGATAAGCAGTGTCCTCTGCTCTATCTGGATGAATATGCCTTGGAGCCAATTGCCAGGGAACGAAACTATAGGCAAAAATAAGTATTTTCTCCTTTAAATTATGTCAGGCATTTCGGTCACCATGAAAACGTAACTCATAAAGCTTCTGATTTCCTGTAATACATTCTAGTATCTCTCAGAAAGATAGGAAAGCAGCTTTTATTAATTCTATATAAAGACACAGATAGACTCCAGAAGGTGGGGGTGGGGGCATCCTCTGACCTAAGACAATGGGAGGCTGAGATTTTAGGGACTTCTGCCAAGGGCAGAGTTTGAAGGGCAGGTTTAGTGACACCTAAGGAGGTGATTGGGGTTTCCCTTGTGGTGCAGGAAAAGTGAAAGGAAACTGTCTCTAGGACTGTTAGTGCAAGATCTTTTTCCAGGATTAGGTAAGCTGTTCAAATGCATAGACTTATCTTGAAAAAGTGTAGGAAACTCCAAAGGAGACCTTTTAGACTTCAGTTGGGATGTAGAATCCTAACCTGTGATGTACTGGTCTGTTCTGGGGGTCTGGTTTAAGGTACAATCTTTTTCTCCCTTGTATCTTGGCATAAAATGTCAGGTAATTCACTAAATAACTAATTCCCAGGTATGAGTTTTATATAACTTCATGTTATTCTTCTTTTGCAGTGCTGGGATGAAACCCAGAGTTTCCAGCACACTCATCAATCTACCACGGAACTTCATTCCCAGCCATTAATTCATACTTCATATTGATATTCATATTTGGCTAGAAAACAATATTTAGCACAATCCAGTCACAAAAATAAGCAAAAAACAATTATGTACAGATTATATCAAGAAAAACTACCAACCCAGGTGAGAATTTACAGAACGTATCAGGATGTTCTTTAACAATGAAAGGTAATTACATCTCATGCAACGAGGTCACAGCAGCTCGTTTCAGGAATAATATTTTCTTCCAATCCTGGGAATGGAACCCAGATGCTAGTACATGCTAGGCAAGTGCTCTAAGTTACACCTCAGCCGTTAGGCCTAGTTCTTAATCCATCTCCTGTTTAATTCTCTGAGCTCATTTTTTTTTTTT
>NW_004524695.1:284891-295176 GCF_000260255.1 Octodon degus | reverse complement strand
AAATAAATAAAAAAAAAAAATTAAAAAAAAAAAAAAAAAGAAATATCTGCTAGATCAGTTTAACTCTGGGCTCCTAACCTTGACAAAAATGACTGTATTTTAAACTCTATAAACTCCTGCTACTAATAAGTGAGGATGCAATGTCTACAGTAGGTTGTTTAAAATATAGCTTAAAAAGGACCAAGCTTTACTCTTTTAATAAAAAGCTATGTTGGGAAAACTTATAGTTTGTGCAGTAAGTAATGGAAAGTCTGAATAGAATTTCAAGACAAAAGTAGCTAAATTTACTGAAGATGGACTGGAGAGAAAGGGGATGAAAGTGACATGCAATGTTGGAGAATACATCTTCCACTTAAGTTCAGAAGTGATCTTTGAGTGATGGGGCAGAAACTTGAGGGAAAAAGCCACATTTTAGTGTGGTAAGAAGGGAGGTAGTCAAAATTTTAAGCTGGTAAGTCTGGAAAAGGAAAAAAATTAAATACTGGCATAGTAAAGAGCAACATAACTTTTTCAAGAGAATGGAAGGGTATCTATATCCATATGGACAGACAGAAAAAATCTCAAAGGAAGCACAAAAAGACTGTGAAAAAGTTCCACAGGATATTAAAACATGTGACTGAAGAAAAGATGAAAGCTTTAGCAAGTTAAAAGGGGGCAGAATATTTATGTCTCTAGAAAGATACTTTTTTTCCAGTTCTGAGGATTGAACCCAGGAGTTTAGATGTGTGAGAAGTGCACTACCACTGAGATGCACTCCCTGCCCCTCAGAGATTTCTTTTGAAGTGGTCAGGAAACTCTGATTGGCACAACTTTTGGTTGGTGGAGCAGATGATCCAATTCAACAAATAAGAATGGAGCTAAACGTGTGTTCTCCTGGAAACTGCAAATTCAAATTCATTACTTAATTTCTGAAAGGTCAATTATATGAATAACAGCTACTGAATATTAGTAGCACTCCAAAAATGGTCAGTTCAACCTATTAATCCTCCCTGTCCTGTTTTTGTGTCACAGTGGAGTCTCCAAAGAGATTCAAGGTTGAAAGTAAAACTCAGAAAATATTCCTCCCAGATTTTTATGCTCTGCCTCAGCATCAAAATTTCTGAAATTCTAGAGATGGCTAAATGGTGATTATCAACCTCAGAAAGTATCAGTCAGTATGAATTATTCTAAGACAAGAATAGGAGAGCTGCTAATTTCTTATATAGTAGAGACAAAACGAGGAGTTTTTGAGAGCAAATGTTTATTCAAGAATTAAGGGAAAACAAAAGCATTAAAGCATATGAATACACTGACTGAATACAACATAGCTCATTTGGTCTGAAATCTTGAAAAAGTTATTCTAACTACTTACCTGAGGTAGATTTAGGTTGGCACTGCTTCGAAGGAACCTCCATCCATCATAGAAATTACCTTCTAGTTTTGATTACAGGCTCCCCAGTGGTCCTCTCCAACCTCAGGTGACACTATACGATATCAATGCCATTTCCCCCATGGTTAAAACCCCTCAGACCTGTTTTTATATCCCCGAAGTTCTCTATGTGAAAGATGGTCCATCATTAAAGACTAGAGACAATTACCAAAAATTAGTTGAAAGAAGTCATTGTCCTGTTAGTGATACCAATCTTGTCCTCTTCTTCAAGATTTCTCTACTAAGTAACCATAAGGACTAATTTTCATCACTGCCATGCAATACACCCAATATTACTTTAAGTGTTATAACTGTTAAATTTATTGTAATAGGCATTATTTTCACCAAAGGGAAAAAATACACCTTGTGTGCTTTATCAACTGGGCAACATTTCATGGTACAACAGCTATTTATAAAAATTAATGAAACATGTCAGATCAAATAAATTTTTAAGACTTGTTCCTAAAAGAAGCAAAATGAATCAAATTCTTTATCATCATTATGAGCTATAGCCACTGGCACTAAGATTATTATGTTCACCAACTAGCCATTAGGATCAAAGCTTATAGCCCTATTGAAGGTAATAGTTTGCCCACTCCATGAACCTAAACACTAATATGTTCTGGAGTTTGGTCTCAGGTAAATCAAACTCAAAAAATGAGAACTCATTTTATATTATCAACAAAATATTTGTTCACCAGTCCAGAGTACCATATACAAAGGGTTTTTGTCTTTTAATGTAAGGGAGAAAAAAAAAAAAAAAAAAGAAACCAAAATCTAAGAAGTGCATATTTATACATGCAGGGATAACAGTATTTCTAAAGAATGTTAAAGATAAAAAAAGATATATCATAATTACCCTGTTAAATTGGAGACAAGTGTTTTGTCCTTGAACGTATGGTGAATTTGCCAAACTACTTTTCCCTTCTAGCATTTACAGTCCTGTATTCCAAGCCAAAATATACCTTATTTTGTGGTAAGTACAATCCTTTCCCTGGGGTTAAAAGGTATTTTTTCTCTTTCATTGGCAGAACTGAAATAAATAAAAAAAAATGGATCATTATGAGGCTCAACTTGCTAAACATCAGGATAACCAGAGTGAAAGAACACCTGCTTTGGAGTCAAGACACACAAAATGAAAACCTTTGCCCCTCCGTTAGTAATAAACCCCTATGTCTTTTTACTCAGGCTCATATTTTTCTTTCAACCTTCCCCTGGCCATTTTGCCAGAGCCAACTAAGAGGATTGATCAATGAGAGAGATGGTAAATCCAATCCAAAAATACAGACACTGACAGTGTAACCATTATCCTGGAGTCTGGATTTTGAGTTGAAAGAAATCCACAAATCCAGTATGTCAAATACTGATGAAAACTAAGATATTTTTTAAAAATTGAGGGTATACCTCAAACTGTGGACACAGTTAAAGAGACTTTGCCTTTTTATGAAATTTATCTACGAAGTAACTGATGGGGGGAGTGTTCTGACCTAGGATAAGTGCTCCCTAGCTTCTCAGTTCCTTTCACAGCTAGTAAAAGGCTCCCATATTACTACCAACACTAGGCCTATTCCAGCCAAGGACAAAATATCCTGAGGCAAAAATTAAAATTTTTTCCCCCAAAAGTAACACAAGCCACATGTTCTAGCCCAAGGTATGAGGTCCTGTGTTAATTGGATTTCTGATTAAAGTAAAATTAAAGCAATTATTAAGTGGTTCAGACATAAGAAAAGCATCTTCACCTGAGTTACCCTTCAGGTCTACCCTGACCTGCCCTAGCTTCTCCCACAACAAGCTTCTGGGATCTAGAAAACAATTCCCATACTGACTCCCATTCAAAGTTATCACTACAATATGGGTCAACTAACTGTGAGAACAATTTTTCTCATACATGTTATATATACATAGATGTTTCACCCACAATTAGATATTTCACTTGGAGCAAACTTCTTGGCAGAATGGATTCTTTGGGGCCCAATAAAAACAGAAGCTTCTAGCAAACCTTTTTCAGATTCAAGGTATTCATGGGTTTTTTACTTATGAGTTCCCCTATATGCCCCAAGTACTGATCACTGACAGGCTTTATTTAAAACCCCTGTAGGGCCTTTCCTCAAAACTGGTTTTTGTTTTGTGTACAAACCCAAGTAAGGCTCTCCAACTAATGTTTCTGCCACACTCAGGACATATATACAACTTTTCACCAGTATGGCTTCTCTGCTAGGTAAGAAAGTCAGAGTTGTTAGATTTTTTTCCCCACACTTGCAGGGGCTTTTCCCCAGAATGGGTTTTTCTGATGTCCCATGACACGTACATACTACTGACACTGAAGGCATTTAAAAAGTTGTTCTCTGGGGTGAATTCTCTTGCAATGAGGGCTGAAAGCTCTCATATTGACTGCAGAGGAAAAATTTTCTACCTACACAAATCTTCCTGTGACCAAATTTAAATTCACACTAGTTTTTCCAACACTCAGGACAACTGCAGTTTCTCTTTGAAGTGAGTGGCAAGATGTTTTGTTAGCACAACTCTGGTTATTAACATTTTTCACACTTCCTATAACCATGGGCTGTCTGGTCCCCATTGAAGTCTGAGCTCTCATCAAAGTCTGATATTCACTTAATATTCATCTTAATGAGTTCTTTACCATGTAAATACACTTCTTATAGTAAAACTTCTTGTCTGATCAAGACATATGTGAGGCCTCCAAAGCACGGGGATGACTAAGCTCAAGACCTTTCTCACCCACATTACAGATATATGGTTTTTCACCCATGTGTACTGCCTGATGTTGAAGAAGGGCAGAGCTCTGATGAAAGTTTTTATCACATACACTGTATTTGTAGTGCAGGTCTTCTGTTTCAGTTCTCATTTTCTGTTGGGCAACAAAGTCCATACCAAGGAGGAAGTCACTCTCACATGTAGACCACTGATGTGGTTTCTCTTCCATGTGAATTCTCTGACGTACAATAAGGTCTGAGCTACAGTTGAAACTTTTCTCATATTCAAGGCATTTAAAAGTGTGAGTATGAGTAGCCTGGTGCCTTATTAGGTTGGCACTCCGAGTAAAACTTCTCATGCATTCCAAGCATTTATACGGCTTCTCACCTGTGTGGACTCTCTGGTGCACAATAAGGTCCGATTTCTGCCCAAAGCATTTTTCACAGGCACCACACTTATAGGGCTTCTCTCCAGTATGAACTCTTTTATGTACAATGAAGGCTGATCGGTGTCGATAACTTTTCTCACACTTATTACATTTGTAGGGCCTTTCACCAGTGTGAGTTCTCTGGTGGCTAATGAGATCAGATTTCCCACTAAAAGCTTTCTCACACTCCAGACACTTGAACGGTTTTTCACCTGTGTGAGTTCTTCGGTGCCTTATGAGGTTTGTACTTCTACTGAAGCATTTATCACACTCACTACATAGATATGGTTTTTCGCCTGTATGGCTTCGCTGGTGGACAAGCAGATCAGAGCTCTGACCAAAATTCTTGCCACAAATGTCACATGTATAGAATTTTTTACCTGCATGCGTTCTCTGGTGTCCTGAAAGGGCTAAGTGGTGCCAAAAGCTCTTTTCACACTTGCTACATTTATATGGTTTCTCATAATTGTGAATCTTCTGGTGTGAAATAAGATCTGAGCTTTGGATGAAGGTTTTCTCACACATATCACATTTATAGGGTTTTTCCCCTGTATGGGTTCTCTCACACATAAGAGCTAAGTTTTCACAGAAATTTTGTCCACGTTCAAGGCACTGGAATATTTGATTATCTATTTGAGTAATTTCATGCATATGAATAAAAATCTTTTTATGCTTCTGAGAGCATACATGATGTATTTTCTTTTTTTGAGTTCTCTGATTACATCTCTCTTCTGAAGTGTACATTTTCTATGGCTCTCTCCTAGGAAATTTTCCAATGGTCTATCTGACCCATCACTGCTTTTGTAGTCATTTTCTTGATGAGAATGTGGAAGATACATCTGTTTCAAGCCTTTCAGTCATACAAAGTTGTTCTTCACAAGTTTCCAACATCATATATGTTAATTTCTTACTTTGTATTTCCAAACCTGTGAGACAAAGTGGAAATATTACTTATATTCCTATATCTAAAAAAAGGATTCTCAAAATTAAAATCTCTGCAGAAAAGAAATTCTGCATGACAGTTCAGGTTTTATGTGCATTTAGTATTACCCAAAAATGCTTGGGAAGAGAAGTATTTTTTTAGATTTTAGAATATTAGCACATAAATAATGGGTTATCTTTGGGAGGGGACCCAAGTTTAAATACAAAATTCAGTTTGGTTTCATATATATCTTACACACATAAAATCAAATAGCTTTTGTGCAGTAGTTTCAATAATTTTGTACAGAAAACAAGGCTTCTTTGTGTGGAATTTTTATGGCATTATATTGGCACTCAAAAAGTTATAAATTTTCATTTTCAAATGTTTCAATGATGGTTCATCTTTTTTTAGTTTCTTCTCTGTAAATAAAACCAACAACATATACCAGAAACTCCAAATAACAATTTCTTCTTTTATAAATCTGAGTGACTTGAAAAGTAGGCTATTCTTTCCTTTGCCTCAGCAGAGAAATAAAGACAAGTCTAATAATTAGTATGCCTGTTCAGGAAGAAAGCAAATCAAACGAGATTATTTTCTGTCCTTCACATTTACTCTTTTCCATAAACTCTTACAATGTTTGATTTGCTCTTCATACATACAACACTGCTATACTTCCCCTAAGAAATAGAAACTAACAGTTTTTTCTCTCATTCAACTTTGAAAATCTATAAAGTACTTGCAAATTCTCTCTCTCTCTCTCTTTTTTTTTTTTTTTTTTTTTTTTTTTTTTTTGGCTGAACCAGGGATTGAACTCAGGCCTTTGCACTCACCAGGAAAGCACTTATTCTACTGAGCCATTTCCCTGGCCCACAAATTCTTAAAAATATCTTACCAGATTAGAACAGTAAGTATAATAGTTTCTTAATAAGTAATTTTCTTACAAATAAAAATACACTTAAAGCTTTAAATGACTTTGTCCATAGTAAGCATATATTTTTTATATCATGTTCACTTATGCTTAAGAATTAAAGCAAGTACAATACTTTGATAAATGAGGAAAACTCTGTTTCCTACAAAGCAGATATACATTTTCACTTCATCAGAAGCACCTGATTACTGCTAATTTATAATAAGACAGCATTTCAACTAAATAAAATGAGCCCTATAGGTTTGTATAAACAACAGCTTTCAAAGACAAAGGATAGTCACTGATTAATGTGCTCATTTAAAGGATTATGGGTGTTCCTAAAGGAGTGCAAGTTCCATGTAACACCAAAAGTAATCATTTTATATTCATTTATACAAAATTCCAATTAAATTTTTTATCCACCTATAATATATAGAGTCTTTCCACAAACATAAAATAGGGAAACATTTAAAAGTGAGTCATTTTTTGAAGTAACTGATCAGATTCCACATTTCACTCCTGGAAACAGGACCTTCCTTTTTTTTTTTTTTTTTGCAGAACCAGGGAATGAACTCAGGCCCTTGTGTTACTCTATTGAGCCATCTTCCTGGCCTCCGACCTTCCTAATAGAAACCTTTTCTGCAGTACCTTTTGCATGCACTTAACTGTATGAGTCTTGTGTGCTATTTGCAGGGCTCACCAAGAGATCATGTCACATAGGCAGAAAAAAAATACTAGGAGGTAAGAAATTTGTGACAGCCTTCTGACAGTACACTAGAATGTTCACACTCATGATGGTTATATCGTCAGTGTCCTTATCTGCTCATCAATGGTCTACTTATGCACCTCTGTGGTGGCTGATACACTGTCAACTTGGCTGGATGGGCTCTGTGGTTGCACATCCTGGGGCGGGGGTGTGGGCCCTGCCACACAAGGCAGGGAGGGCCAATCCAGAGCAACTCAGCCTTTAAAGGGTATATAAGGGAATTGAGGAAGGCTTCAGAGCCACACCATGTCTTCGGAGTTCAGAGCCAACTCCCTGGAGGAGTTTGAGGAGCTCAATTCTTCATAGCAGCCGCTGCCACTTCCTTGGAGGCACTCTGGTCTTCAGTTGCATGGAAGGAAGGCTTGAAAGACGCTGAAGTTGCTGTTGCTCCTCTGCTACCATGAACTGCTGCTACCTCTGCTACCATGAACTGCTGCTGTTCCCCCTATACTCCAGGGGAGTATAAACTGAAACCTCCCCTAACTGTGAGCTAAATAATCCTTTTCTTCCATCAGTTTGGGATCAGGTATTTGTCCAGGCAATGAGAGAAAAATAACTGAGACAGAATTTTGGAACTGGGAGTAGGGCCACTGCTGTGACTACCTGACCATGTTGTTCAAGCTTCTGGGAATGGCTTATAAGAGATAGGAAACGTTTGGAGATGTCTACCAGAGAAGAGCTGGAATGCCTTTGGTTCTTCTGTATGGGAGATTCTGGTCAGGGCTCAGAAAACCAGAATAAGAAAGTTGGCCGGTAAAGACCAAGCTTAAGAGGTTTCTGCTGGGATGGCTTGGCAGGAAGTCTGTCTGCTTTTGCTCCTGTCTAGACTTTGCCTGAGACTGAGATTAAGTGCAGTGGACCAATTACTCTTGCAAAAGAAATCTCAAGGCAGTTGAATGTTGAGGCAGTGGTATGGCTATTGCTGGGGGCTTTTAGTCAGATATACGTTGAAAGTTAAGAGTAAAGAGCTCACAGATTTAAAATGTGAATTTGGCCAGAAATGAAGCTCTAATAAAGCTGTGGAATGTAAAGATAGAGCTGAGAGGATTTCCACTGCCCAGGAAGAACATGAGAATGCAAAAGATGTCCTGAGGGCATCACAGGAGGTAGCAGGTTCTTACCCTTTGCAGCCTCAGAATCCTAAGGGTATGAGACTTTGCTTTGAGGAGAAACCAGAGTCCCATACTGCAGAACAGAGGTGAGGACCACACTAGGTTCCAGAATGGAGGTGTCTTAGAGAATGTGTTCCTCAGAATCAGGGTCAGAGTGCTCAGCAATCCAGGCACTTGACCTCTACAGGCAAGAGAAAAGAAATGATGACTGCTGCTCCTGCTGGCAGTAGCCCTTGGCATCTTCCACGTAGCATTGGTTTTAGGCACATTCACAATGCATGAGTTCTGATGTTAAGAAGACTTCCATCTAGATTTCAGAATAAGGAATTCAGGCAATGTGCCCCTGAGAAGGCAGTCTATAAAGCTGTGAGAAGCCTATTCAATGGAAACCTCAGGTGTGAAATCTCCAGGAATGTGGATTGTCTAAGGAAAGCTGCATAAGGGAGTAAAGCAAGGCAGAGAGAAGCCATGGAGCTAGTAGCAAAAGTACTGTAGAGGTGGAGCCATGTAAGGCTTCTGGAGCTCACAAGTTGTTACAGGTTGCTTTGGATGTTCCACATGGAACTACAGGAATTAATGTTTGCCCTTCTGGATTTTGGACTTGTTTTTGTCTCAACAGTTTGTATCCTCCTGTGTATAACTTTTGGAATTGTCATATTTATTTTGTATTTTTGAATGTTACACATGTGTAACTTTTCATTTATACAGGCTCTCACAGCTACCAGTACTAAGTTGACAAGGGGTGGATTGTGGTGGTGGATACATTGTGTCAACTTGGCCGGAGGGGGCAGCCTTGCCCTGCAGGGTAGTTCCATGTAGTGTACCCCAGAGTGACTCAGCCCTTAAAAGGTATATAAAGGGCTTGAGGAAGGCTTCAGAGCTGTGCCACGTCCTCAGAGCTCCATGCCACTTCCTTAGAGGAGCTTTATCATTGCAGCCGCACCACTTTGGAGGAGCTCAGTTCTTTCCAGCAGCTGCTGCCACTTCCTTGGCAGAGCTCTAGTCTTTGCAGCTGGTGCGGAAGGAAGAGAGAAGTTTGATAGACGCTGTAGCTGCTGCTCCTCCTCTGTTCTTTTCTGCCACCATGAACTGCTGCCATCCGCCTTGGAGCCAGGGAAGTATGGACTGAATCCTCCACTAACTGTGAGCTAAATAATCCTTTCCTTCCTTCATTTTGGGTGTCGGGTATTTGTCCCAGCGAGAGAGATAAGTAACTGAGACAACCCCCAAATATGATGTGCCAAGAGAAACCCAGTATAAGCCACTTTGCTGCATAAAAGAAACATGACAAAGAAAGCACAGATGGGCTATTCCAGAAGGACAAGAAGATTAAGGATATTGTACTGTTCTACAGGATTCTTGTACTAAATCTTCAGCTTATCAAAAGATGAGTATGGTGGTGAGTAGCAATGCCAGCATGTAGTAGAAGGCCACAAACATGAACACAATGGCTGCAGCAGAGCAGCTACCCATGGAGAAAGTCAGGTTAATGATTTTTACTAAGAAAATAGAAGTACAGAAAAATAACACACACACACAAACACCGTTCTACATATTCCTACCACCACCTCAACCAACTTCTTCTGCATGTGGTCAATACTGCATCTCCTCTTAACCACAGATGACAAACTACCCTTGCTCAATAAAAGGCACTGTTGGAGACGACCGGGCCGTGGGATCCTGAACAGACTCAGAGCGCAGGCCAGGCAAGTGAGTGAGACGACCCAGGCTGCGGGATCCTGAACAGACCCAGAGCGCAGGCCCGGCAAGTGAGTGAGACGACACAGGCAGCAGGATCCTGAGTAGACCCAGAGCGCAGGCCAGGCAAGTGAGTGAGATGACCCAGGCCGCGGGATCCTGAATAGACCCAGAGCGCAGGCCTGGCCAGTGAGTGAGACGACAGGGCCGGGGATCCTCATTCGACCCAGGCTGCAGGCCCAGCAGGGAACCCTTCAGTAGAACTCCCTGCAAAGAGGCTAGAGGCAAGACCCACCCAGCTGATTCAGGAGCAGAACATCTTGCCAGAGA
>NW_004524695.1:269706-282981 GCF_000260255.1 Octodon degus | reverse complement strand
AATAAATAAATAAAAGGCACTGTTACCACTTACATACTGGATTCTATCTCCTTTCTTCACAGGGATATCACTCCACAACTCTACCGTTTTCTCTGCCACTATGCATTTATTCTATTTAGCATGCTGTTTATCTTTCTTCTAAAAAAATCAAGTCTAACCCACAAGAAACATCTCTCAATTGTCCTACCATCAAGCTAGTATTACTCTTTATATTACATGTCCTCAAAAGAAATCAATCTACTTAGTGTCTCCAACTCTTGTCTCAAAAAGGCTTCTGGAATATTTTCCATTCATTCACTGTCACTACTCCACCAAAACTTGCTACAAACTACAAGCTCCTAAAAAATCTGACACCCACTGTGACCACTATAACTTTCCCTACTCTTCCCCTATACTTGTACTTATGACCCTCGGTTTTTGCTGTTTTTCAAACAAGAGAGACCTGTTCCTCACTTTTTCTCCATGGCTGAAGGGCTTTTCCTCTAGTTATCTTCAAGGTTCTCTCCCTCAGCTCACATCTTTGCTCAACTGTCACATTCTTTTTGAGCACTTCTTTGGTTATCCTATTCTATATTAAAATATACCTTCAACCCAGCTGACCCACCCATACAGCTCCAGAAGACACAATATATCACCATCTCAGTTGATCAAAAGAATCTAAATGTGACACTTGGCATATTGTACTAAACAACAGATGTACCTTAGATTTCAAATACTCTATCATGTCTTTATAAGTTAGTGCACAGTACCCGATAAATTTTTTGGTCTAAATGATAGCTTTCAGATGACATGCATGGTATTGTATCATTCCTTAAGACTGAAAAACTATTTTCATTTGCTCATTTGATAATGAGTATCTTTGGACAAAAGTACACTAACCTGATCCATCCAATAAATCTTTGTTATGCAATAAAATACTTCAAAAGTTAGCATGTGTCTATCCCTAAGATGTAAGTGGATGAATACTTTCTATTACCAAGATGCTGAGTCAGAGTCTACCTTGTTGACTGGCCTACCTGCTCTGTGGATTTTAAGGAACTGCCTACAATGCCAGATATCCATGGAAAACATCACCTTAATGCTGCACCATGTGCATTTTAAGAAATATTAATCAGAAAAATCACTAACAATATACAACATATTAAGTCCCAAGTGCATTCCTTTTCCCTATCACAATACCATAAAACCTTAAGTACCAAAGACAACATTCTTCTTTTCTTCTATTAAACTGAGTTTACAGGGCCAACAAGATAGCTCAACTGTCTAAAGCACCTGCTTAGATAAGTTTAGGCAGGCTCAGGGGACCATAGTTCAATCCCCAACATCACATGCCATCCCAGCCCCACCCTCAGGGCTAGCTGAGGTGGCAAAACAAAACAAAAACAAACAAACAAAAAACCCCTGAATTTACAGAGCCAAGTGCCTAGGACTGGTTCTTGGTTAGTGAGAGGAAGACAACAGAGGATATATAAACTGATGCTAAGATTCTAGAGTAATGTTGGCACATTGTTGGCATGTAGTAAGTGTAAAGAATGGAAAAATGAATTTTCATTGAAATTGTATTTCTCTCCTTAACTAGTAAAAACAAAAACAAAAACAAAAACAAAAACCACACACACACACACAACTAAAATGCCACTGGGATGGGAGCTATTCTGATGAGATGTATGCTGAGAAAAGAGAGATACATTTCAAAATCCTGGAGTAATCATAGCTTACCCAGAATCTAAATAAAAGAAAAGCAGCATTTATATCATGGTCCTATAATCTGATTTCTCAAGGTGGACAGCATTCTGTAAAACACAAGAACAACAGGGCAAGATGCCATAAATGAGAGGACTTAGCACTAGATAATTTACATACAAAGGACCTAATAATGAATAAAGGGCAGTTTCCTTAAAAATAGTAGATGAGGGCCGGCAACATAGCTCAACATACTAAATTGTCTGCTTAGGCAAGTATAGGGACTGCAGTTCGATCCCGGGCACAACATGCCACACCAACGCCCCCCAGGGGTGGCTGAGCTTCCTCCCACCCCCCAAGAAAAAAAGAACAGATGAGTTTTCTTAAGGTGATCCCTTAAATTCTATTGTGTACAAAATATCATGATTCTAAACCAACCAATATGACTAACAATTTGAACATAAAGCTCAAGGTAGAAGTCAATGAACTAGAAAAATAATTTTTTTTTGTTTTTGTATCTTAGGGAAAGGTTTACAGGGTGTTCAGGGTCTCACTACTAGATCGGACCCCCCCCCCACAGCCTCCCAACAGCTGGGATTATAGGGGTATGCCACCACACCTAGTCTCAAATGTCTTAGCACACCCCGGGGGTGGGGCCGGCATGGCAGGCTTGGGGACAGATCCCCTGGCCCCTGTGCCTGTTTGCAGGTGCTTTAATGTGCTGAGCTATTTGGTTGGCCTAGGGAAAAAAAAAATTAATTCAAAATCCTGCTTTTTTTTTTTTTTTTTTTTTGGTACCACGAATTAAACTCAGGACCTTGTACTTGCTGGGCAGGTGCTGTGCCACCAAGCTATAATCTGGGCCCAAACTCTGAAAAACTTAAAGGGCCCAGATTATTTCACAAGGTAATACTAACAAAACTACAAAGACCAAATAAGCCCAATTGTTCAACATGTTTTTCAGAAAACTGAAAGGAAACAAAAAAAACCAGTGATAATCCTGATAAAGAACATAAAATTCATAGCCTAGTATCATGATCAATGGGAGAAATACTAACAAAAATCAATACTGTATCAAGGACATAATATACAATGACAAGGTGGGATTTATTCAAGGAATGCAAGTTTGTTTCACTATAAGGACACTCTATTAGGAAACTAACTCATTAATACCCCATATTCACACATCTATAGAGAAATCACACAGCTACCTCCATAGGTGCTTCAAGAACTCAACTAACATCTATACCTATCCCCAAATGACTCATGTAGATACCATCTTTTAACATGACACAATTTGCATTTTTTATCATAAAATCAGTGCCTTAAATTAGAAAATTCTCTGGGCTGGGGAGACAGTTCAGTGGCATACACACCTGCCTCATTAAAAAAAAAAAAAGATTATATGGAAAGGGCCAGGGAGACCAGCTCAGTGACAGATCTGCTTGTCTGCCTGGAAAGTGCAAGGTTCTTTTTTTTTTTTTACAGGATAAATGCATTTATAATTTTCAAATTAAGTGCAAGGTTCTAAATTCAATTCCCAGTGCCAAAATAAATAAAGAAATAAATAAAAACAAAAAGCCCAAGATTATTAAGGAAAAAAATATATAGTACTCATGTTGTTGGAAGGAATGCAAATTGGTATGACCTCTGAGTAGGAACAAAGTACTACAAACCCCAGCAAGATATATACTTATACTTGCCTCAGCAATGTTATTCCTAGAAAGTGACTCTAAAGATACTTCAACACTATGAAAATATTCATATGTAAAGTTATTCATTGCATCAGTATTTCTAATTGGAAAATATTTAAAATAACTTAAGTATCCTTATGTTAAGAAAGTGGTTCAGCCAAGTGTGGTGGCACATTTCTATAATCCTAGCACTTGTGAGGCTGAGGCAGATGATTATCCCTGAGTCTGAGGCATGCATAGGCTTATATAATCAAGTTCAAGGCCACCCTGCATTACACAGTGAGACCTTGTCACAACTGCCCCACACACCAAAAAAAGAAAGTGATGGAATAAGCAATAGCATATCCACCAAAAAAGAGAATGAAGAGAGCTGTGCTGGTGGCTCATGCCTGTAATCCCAGTAATTGGGAAGCTGAGTCAGGAGGGCTGCTTTGAGTTTGAGGCCAGCCTGGGCTACATGGTGAGTTCAAGGCCAATCTGAACTACATATCAAAACCCTGTCTCAAAAAACAAAAAGAAAGAATAAAGAAAAGCTTTATGAACTAATATAAAGTGATTTCCAGAACAGAGTGTTTAAAGAAAAGCTGTTTTGTATAAGAAAGTAGAAATTAAAATATGACTATCCATTTGGCCAAAAATAAATTAAGAAAGATAAAATAGTAGGTTTAATTATCACACAGTAGGTAAAAATGGGATTAAAAGACAAGAAAATGGAATTGGAATATAAAAATGAAGAAAAAAAAAAGTCCTACTTCTTTAAAAACATTTTTATATATACACAAATTTTTACTTTTAGAAGTGTATCACATTTTTACATATTTAGTAAATGAAAAAATTGAAGACAGGCAAAATGGGAGCAAAAACTATAAAATGCAGTCCAAACAAAAATCAAGCTTATGCTTTAAATGTATAACATAATCTCACAAGAGGAAAAAGAACTAAACTTTTTAACACAGTATTGTGATTACACTAATAGATAAAAAGAACTACAAATAGTGATTAAACTCTGAACAGTTTTTGATTTTTTTCCCTCCTAGTACTGGGAACTAAGATGCTGCCTCTTACTTGCAGTCTTCCTGTTTCAGCCTTCCAGGTACCTGGGATTATAGGCTTGTGTCACCATACCTTCTATCCCTCCCACCCCCTGCCCCATGGTGGTAAGAATGTACTCTAGAATTGAACAAACAGGTATATGTGCTATGGATTATGGCACCTAGATTTCCCACTGCTGCACAATCGCAAATATATAAAAAAAAAAATGTTATAATGATTCTGTACTGTTTAACTGGACGTCAGGATTTAAAACATATGTAGGGATCCTGGGGACAACCCGCTTGGGCCCCCCTTCTGTCCTTCTCTCTCTATATAGAAAATAGAAGTGTGTGTGAATGTTTTTCTAATAACATTTGATGAGATGTCACAGAAATGAAATTGTGTACTAATAAGCACAACAGACACCATGATTTTCGGTGTTAAGTACCATTCTCCATCGAGAGGAATTGAAAGTTCTTAGAGGAAAAGGTGATTATATGGTTTAAAAACTATAGAATGTGCCTAGAACACTGCTATTGTGAAGAAAGTAAAGAATAACTGTGAACTAGTGATAGTATGCTAAAATGATCTGAGAATTAGGATGGAGCTGCCATTGTACAAATCTTAAATAAGCAGATCAAAATAAATAAAATATATTAACATGATAAGAATCCAAGACTTTGTACTCACTACAGAATAAAAGGGAAAAAAATGTTTTCTTATATTAGAAAAGTCAATGATTACATGTGAAAAAAGATGGAATTAAAATTTTTTTAAAAAAATTAAGTCAAATTTTTAAAAATTGGGCAAAAACTAGCTAGTAAAATGTTTTATGACCATCATGACAGAGATATCCTAGATATTTAATGATTGTAAGGACTTAAGAGAGTAACCAAGAGATCACAGTTAACATCACCAGTACTGAGATAAAGCAACATCACGTTTTCTGACATCACATCCTTTGGGTACTTTGCCAAAAGAGGCAACCATTTGAAAGCAGGTTGACGAGCAAATAGCAGATAAATCCAAACCAAGGGAAATACTACCAAATGGTGTACATTTTTCAAAATCAAAAGAGAAACCGGAAAGTATGTTCCTCAGTAAAGGAGACACTATAATTTGATAAAATGACCACAAAACTCCTTTTTTCCCCTTTTACTATAAAAGACATTAGTGGAATAACTGGCTAAATTTGAAGTGTCTGCAGATTATAATACACTTTGAATGTTCATTTCCTAACTCTGATAACTGTACTAACAATGTTAAGTGAATTTTCTTTTTTGAGACAGTGCTTTACTATGTAGTTCATTGAACTCACGGCAATACTCTTGCCTCAACCTCCCGAGTGCTGATTTTGGGTGTTAAGCACCATTCTCTTAAAATGTGTATTACTGCTAATCTCAAAAACAGAATACAGAGGAAATAAAGCATTCCGAGTTAGCTCATAGCTTGGTAAATTAATCAGATTATTGCCTAAAGCTATCATATTTGTCCTAAAGGATAAGGTATATTTGCCTTTAAAAAAAAAAAATTATGTTGCACCAAAATGGTTGCACTAAAATTTTTCAGTTGAGAAAATCATCCATGTCTAAGTCTTTTAGATGTTGGCACTTGGAAAATAAGATATAATCTGGTTGTCAAACCACACTTCTGGAGTTTAAAATAGTCTGTTCCTATCACATTCTGGAATAAAATCCAAAGATTTTACTGTCCTGTCTAATGTGGTAGCTTCGCTCACCTTCAGCCTCAAAGACCACCTCAAAGATTTTGCACTTGCTCCTTCCGCCCATCCAAACACCTCGCCCCTTTGATTCAAGTCTGTCTTAAAATTACTTCCTCAAAAATGACACCCTACTTTCTCTAAGATAGCTCACCTTATGTCACTTTACCTCCATAGCAGTCAGGTCTACCTAAGTTTGTATAATGTTCACTGCACAGAGCCTAGATTAGGATTACCTTATTTTTCATTGACTATGGGGATTCTCTCATGACCATTCTATTCTCTCAACAGCCCCGTAAAATATATATTAATATCAAGTGTTTGCACTTAACAGATAGAAAATCTGCTATTTATAGCAGTTAGCTAACCACTCAAGAACTCACAGCTAGTTAAAGTATGACAGCCAGAGTTTAATATCTATCTTCCGAGTGTAGTAGAGCTTGCATAAGCAGTGGGCATGCAGTGTTCTTTGTGCAGGAAATAAATCAAGGAGCAATTATTGCAAGCTTATCATGAATAAGCAAGTATGCTGGAACTGAGTAGAAAATAGACTTAAATTGGCAGACTAGGGCCCAGTAATCTGCCATTTTAGTTGTTACTTTGCCATGTATCCTTTCCCATTCCTTCCTGGTCTGCTCCTTTCCAAATCTACATGTCTACAGAAACACAGAGCCTAGAGTTACTTACCGAAACACAAAAGACTTGACAGCCTTCTCTTTCTGCTCCAAAAAGTCTCTTCTGAACTATTCACAACACTTAATTCTTCCCTCTCCTAGAAAAAAAAAAAAAAAATCAGCAATGCAGATAACTTTGTGAAATTTACAATTTTTAAACATAGACTTTTCCATTTAAATATCGTTCCTATTAACTCCAGTCTGGTCAGCACTCTTCAAACATACCTTACCTCTTTTCATCTTTGTTTACATTCTTTCTCTTGCCAGAACTGTCAAAAAGTTCCTTCCTGACCTGCTCTACACAAAGTATCAAAAACCCTTCTGGATAATGACAAACTGTAACTTTCTCATATAGCCCTAGGCCTTGTTTTTCTTCGTTATTTGATTTTTTTTCTAATTTTCTTCGTATTATCCTAATTTCTAAAGCAAAAAATTCATTCTGCCAACACTATAAACCTTGAGGTGCAAGGGTTATGTATATACAATACAAAGTTATGGATATTCCAGACCTCCCAAAAGAAATATGTTATTAAATGATTAAACGAACCAAATTGTGCAAACAGATTCTATTGCAAAACAACTAACCTTCGCACTAACGACTGGGGATTTATTCAATATCTGTGGGTTTGCCCCATGAATGTTAAAGCTATGTCTGGCTTAAGACAAGTGTGTATTATAATCTTCAGAAACTGTCCTGCTTAAAGGGTCTTCAACTTTTCAGCGATCGCCCTACCGCCCCGCGTCTAGGCAGGGAGGGGCGGGCTGCGCCCCATTCCTCGCCCCCTCCCCCACGGCCACCCCGCCCCCGACCCGGCCAGCGGCTCTCACCCGGCAGCCCCGGAGCCGCCCCTCGGCCTGCGAGCGGCACTTCCGGTTATTCGCGGACACTCGAATCCCAGCTTGCGAGCGGCCGTAGACGCAGCAGCAAAGGGCCTGAAGGCTCGGCTTCCAGAGGGGAAGGAAAGCGAGTCGGAAAGCCGACGAGAACTCGAAGCAACTCCCTAACGCTGTTCAGCGGGGGCCAGGCCGCGCGCCCTCTCAGGGCCGACCAGAGAGGCTACGCGAACCCTCTTAGTCCAGCTGGGAAGCCGCCGCGCAGCTCCACCCCCGCGAGCCACGTGACCGCCACACTGGCGAGGACGAGCTACACCCCCAGCCCTCGGGCCAATGGAGGGCCGAGGCGCCGAGAGGGGGGCGGGCCCAGGCGGCGCATGCGCCCGGCGCCTTCTGCCCTTCTGAGCGGTCGTAGCTAAAGCCTTGTGGTGCAAGCTGGAAGGAGGCTCCTGCTCGCCTGTACCTCGGGCTACGTAGCTTGCATTGCAGTCTCCAACACCTATGGTCTTTCCTCACGCTCAGTCCAGGAGTAGCGTCACATAGATGCTCGAAAAACACCTCAGGCTGTGTGGAAGAGAGGGTGGATTCCCAGGCTCCGCGGAAGTGGAAGTGCTCGCCCGTGAGCTGCGTGGAGTACTTTGAAAGAGTAGTGGTGTCCTCGTGTGGCGGAGGAAGCAGCTCGGGAAAAGGGTTGGAGGGTTCTCAGTCTTCCTGGTTGTGGTTTAAGGCTGGAATCAGCTGGAAGCAATCACTGGTGCAGCTCGGCTGAGGTTTCCTAGAGAGTGAATGGTATAGATTCTCTTTGCTTAATGGGGCGGGGGGGGGGGGGGTAGTGGTGGTGGTGATGGTGATGGGGTGGTTTAAAGCCCCCAGACATTGCCGGGCATGGTGGTGCGCGCTTGTAATCCCAAGCACTTTTGGGAGGTTGAGGGCAGAAGGTCGCCATGGATTCGAGGCTAGGCTGGGCTACATAGTTCAAGGCCTGTCTGGACTGCATAGCGAAACCCTGTTTCAAGAAAAGAGGGAAACCCTCCAGACATCAAGAGGAAATTTATCCTGTATCAAATATACAAGAGTACAGTGTAGCCTAGGGCTTGGACTGTGAGCCATGTTTTGGTATTAGGGACCGGGTAGGACAGCTGCATGTACAGAAGTAATCATGTTTGTCCTTTTGGAATTCTGTAGAGGAGTCATGGCTTATTAATTTTTTTTTACATTGATTTAGTGTGTGTGTGTGTGTGTGTGTGTGTGTGGCCAGCTCAGCCCACTGGGGGGGGAGGGCTGGCTGGCATGTGGCGCTGGGGGATTGAACCGCGGTCCCTGTGCTTTGCCAAGCTTGTTCCAAGTAGGTGCTTTAGACCACTGAGTCATCTCTCCAGCCCCAAATATGTACTTTTTTTTTTTTTTTTTTTTTGCAGAACTGGGGATTGAACTCAGGCCCTTGCACTTGCCAGGCAAGGGCTTATTCTACTGAACCATCTCCCCGGCCCTTATTAATTTTTATGTTTGTTTTAATAGGAGAACTCTGAAGTGAGGCGAAACTATTCCATTCAGGGTCATCTTGACACTTAATAACTTTTAGTAACTCAGTGTATGGTATGTGTGAATCACTTTGCGTCAGTTGTCTCATTCAGCCACAACACAAATGGCATTAGATGTGTGGTACTGTCTTGAAAAGAAATTGATGTACAAATTTGACTTGCCAAAGTCACATGTTTAAGAACTGCTGGTGTTTGAACTGTAAACTGTGTGATACCAGGCTGATGCTTCAGCCACTGTACTTGTGGCTGCCTCAGTAGTGGGATTAAACAGGATTCTGATCCTGCTTTATTTCTAAGATGGTCTAGATTAGTGTTGAACTCTTCAGACTGTTGTTTCAAGAGGCATTGGCCCAAAGTACTAATTATATGTGTTCACCTGACATTTATTGAGCACCTGTAATTCATTCAGTATGCTGGATATTAGGAATCTAAAGGCATATAAGACTCAGTCCCATTCCTCACACTAGTATAGAAACCAGAGGCATCAGAAGTATATAGTATACATAGAAATTGCTTAAGGTATCCTGGGATCCCAGAGATAGGGTACTTTTGAGAGTTAAGACTTTGATCAAAGTAAGGAAAGACTAGAAGAGAAGACATAAACTAAAATAATAGAAGCAAGGACTTGGGTGAAGACGAGACTGAGTGGAAGACAGGAAAGAAGTTGCAAATATTTGGATATAATTTCAGTTGGTGGACTTTGTCTTGTAGGAAATGGGAAGCCATTCCAGGGATGGTAAGCAGGAAACTAGTTCAGTTATCCCTGAAGTTCAAATATTTTAAAATATATTTTCTGTTTTTAGTTTTTAGTTTTTGTTTTTGTTTGGGGTTTTTTGGGGGGCAAAATTGGGGATTGAACTCAGGCCCTTGCACTTGCCAGGGAAGCGCTTATTCCACTGAGCCATCTCCACCCCCTTCTGTTTTTAGTTTTAAGCATAATGACAAGGATAAAAAGAAGGTGCAGCCAACAAATTATGAGGAACATAAAATACAATATAGCAGTCAAAGGAGGAGAGTTTCAATGAAAAAGTTGTTAGCAGTATCAAATGTAAGGAAGAAATCAGGTTAAACACAAAAGGTGATTTGATAATGTTTCCAGTGATGGTGAACTTTCTGGAGATAGGGTGTTCAAACCACAACCTAAAGCCTACTTATTTATCACAAAGTGCCAACCCTGCAGTTAAACCTATGTTTTAGTTTATGAGAAAAAAACTAATACATAAACATCTTTTGACTTAAAAGAAAAATATAGGGTCTGGGGAGATAGCTTAGTGGTCTAAGCATCTGCCCAGCAAACGCAAGGGGTGGCACATGCCTGTAATTCCAGCACTGGGGAGGCTGAGACAGGAGGATCATGACAAGCCCAAGTTGTATAGTGAGACCCTGTAACAAATAAACTAAACCTAATAGCTGAGCTTTCAATGGTACAAGCAGCTTTTTATTGAAAGATAAAAGTTTGCATTTGGCATGCTTTTGCACACTTACTGTGATGTTATTTTTAAGACAATGGCCTTGAATACCTGGCAATTCTACTGCCTCAGCCTCCCAAGTGTTGGATTACAGGTGTCACCATCACACCCAACCAATGTGATCTTTGCTGTTGTATATATATTGATAACTTGTCAAACCTTAGCTTGGATGACAGAGTGCCAACAGGGAGGGCTCTGTGTGCCTGCTGCGGCACACAGTCCATAGCTTCACTCCCACTGGTATATAATTGTGTTCCAGGAATCATTTTACTTTTTTTTTTTTATTTTTCATTTTTTATCTTTTTGGTACCCAGAATCAAACTCAGGACCTTGCACTTGCCAGACAGGCACTTGTGCTGCTGAGCCAAATCCCCAGTCCCTGGGCATTGTTATAAGAACTCAATATATAACTCATGTGATCATACACATGAGGTTTAATCCTCACAACCCCATTTTATAGATGAGGAAATTGAGGCCCAGAAAGATTAATTTGAGCATGATCATACAAGTGATAAGAGGCAGAATGAAGATTAACACAGAGGCTGTTTGGCTGCGAATCTGTGCTTGTGAAGAGGATCTCAGTTTAGAAATCAAAAGATGGCTTTTGTCTTTAGTACCATAAATTCTGTGGATTGTAATAGAAACAAAAAGACACAGGCAATTTGTTCTGCTTTTTACAGACTCTTAGCTACAAAGTTGAACAGTGAGAGTACCTCATTATCATAGATCACAGAATCTGTACAAAAAGCAGAGCCTGAGGTTTCAGGGTAGAAGAAATTTTCATATGTAGCTAGCATGAAAATGTAGAGAAAAGATGAAGATTCTGGAAAGGGAGATTTAGTATAGAGAGGCCCCCTCAGGCGCGAGAAGAGACAGATCGACAGTAATGAAGAAGAATTAGCTTCAAATAAGAAAATGAATCTACATTAATTACTTTGGTCTTGTTCAGAAACTTTAATTGTGGAATTTGTAGGGAGGATCCCAACTGGTTACAAGTATCATATTCAAGCTTCCAGTCTATTTTATCAGTCATTTACCAGAACCCAGGCCAGAGGAAATATACATATTTTCATTTTTAAAAATCCATCTGATTGGATCCAAAGATAACAACCAACTGCATTTTTAAGGATAATACATCACTGTTTTGATGACTCATCTATTTCCATAGGAAGGCTTTCCCACGGTACTACACATGAGAGAATAAGCATAAAACTAATGTAGAGTAGATTTGATTTGGAGGTCTCTTTATCTTTAAAAACCATGCAAATTGCATTCTACATTATGATCTGTTACAGAGAATCCTTCCCAGACCTTGTTGAGGCCCAAAAAGTTTGTATTTATAATCCCATGAATAAGTTATTGGAATCCCATCCAGTTAATTTGAACCTACCATACCCAGTGCAACCCACAGTGAGAATAAAGACATTAAGGCATATTTGTAGCTGTGGGGTGCCAAGGGGTTCTAAGTCTAGCCATGATGATGACTGTCTGGAACAAAGGCCTCAACCCAAGACCAAACCTGCGTTTTATTCATTCATGAAGAAAGGAGTGACTTGAGGATGAAAATGGTGGGAAGTAGATGAGTGCTCTGAGCTGGGCTAGGTAGAAGGCCCAAAATCACCTCAGCAATATACAGAAAAGGATATACAGAAAGGGTAATCTGTATAATGAAGATAGTATCTTGGGGCTGGGGATTTGGCTCAGCGATAAAATGCTTGCCTAGCAAGCTGGAAGCCCTGGGATTGGTCCTCAGCACCAAAAACCCCCAAAAAACAAAAAACACAAAAAGTAAACTTCCCCTAAAAACAATTCAACCAAAGAAAGATAGTATCTAATGTTTTGGGGTTTGTACTTCAGCTCTGATGTATAATCTTTTGAGCCCCAGAAAGTCATAGTCTCTATCTCAAGGCTCCAACCCAGCTGACAGCATGGAGCATTGGCTATCTTGTCTCGTCCTGGCTCACACACTCAGGAGGTCTGGGGAAACATACCTGTTGTCTTCAAAGACTATCTTCAGCACCTCAACTGGATCAGTAGGCATTATTTAAGGTCAATTGAAGGAATAAGGAAAAGTCCTAGCCAGCACATAGCAATCAATACATGGAAGTAGGGTCAAGCCTAGCCAAAATGAAGACAGTTGCTCCTCTGTCAAGGAGAGTTGCTCCACAATCTGGTTGAGCATGGAAAACAAAACAAAACAAAACTCGTTCGTGGGTCAGGACAAGGACCCTAGGGGGGAGTGGGGATGAGAAGGGACAAAAAACAACTTGATTCCTACTCTTTAAAAATAATATTTGAAAATAAAAATAAAAATATTTGAAAATCATAAAATCTGCAGTATATGTATGCCTGTTTCAGAGGTGGCAAGTATGAGAAAATTACTCGTTTCTGTGGCAGCTAACACCAGACAGTAATGATTTGTTTTCCAGTCAACAGTAACTTAAGCTTAAATTCCTTTTCTCTACAGTATCCATTATAACTTGATCAGAATGGACTCTGATTTGTTATGTGTGTATAAGAGGTAAGTTTTGGGGCTGGAGAGATGGCTCAGTGGTCTAAGGCACCTACTTAGAACAAGCTTGGCAAAGCATCAGGGACCGCGGTTCAATCCCCCAGCACCACATGCCA
>NW_004524695.1:260965-269565 GCF_000260255.1 Octodon degus | reverse complement strand
ACTTGGGAGGAATTGTGTTATGCTATCTGCGGGGATCAGGAGAGACTATAAAAGAAATCGGTATTTCAAGACTTTCAACACTCCAAGGGAACCAGGTTGCTTCTGGTCTATTTGCCACCATCCCTTGAGTTTGGCTCTTCTCTGGTAGGCAGAATTCTATTATATTTAAATTTCAGATAGATGGAAGAAGGGACAAAGAAGAAAAGCCAAAAAGCATGTGCTAGCTATTTTTTGGGGGGGGAGGGGAAGGAGATTAAAACTTTATTAACTAGAATGTTGAAGCATCTCATTGTTTTACTTTATTTTACATTGATCTACAAAATAAGGAGATAATGAGAAACTGACTTCCTCCAACATTGATTTCTGTGGGAGTGACATCAAAAGCGATCCTTGAATTTTATTGCAAGTTAACTGACAGTGAATACTTTCTTTTAAGAGGAAAAAACAAAACAAGAACAAAGACAAAAATGAAGCAACATAAAACAATAAAAATGGTGCAGAATTTCAAAACAATAGAAAATTAACAATGGTTGTTATATTACATATTGTTATCATCAAATTTGCTCAGATTATCAGATACAGACATGCAAGATTGATAAAAAAATTAAACATTAACTCTTCCTTTCAGTAAACCTTAAATTTTTCCTGTTTCTTTTTTTAAATTTAAAGAGTATAAAAATAATAGATAACACATTAGAGACGATACACATTTTAAAAAACAAGATAAAAGGTATTGAACCATGGTTGTTATATTGCACATTGCTGTCTTCAATGTAGTTGCTCAGATTATAGATATTAGCATATAAAATTAGTCAAAGAAATTTCAAACATTACCTGCTACCTTCAGAAGACTGATAGAAATTAGTAGTACAATCTTTTTTTTTTTTTAAGTGAACCAAAATTTTTATTCATTCATTTCTTGCATTTGAAGTATTCTTCGATGACATCCTTGGCCTCCAATTCTTTACCATAATCCTTAACCACCACACAACTGCAACCAACCACTTTATGGGGTTTTCCCTCACAGTGAATTTTACAGAGGCCTACCCATTCCCCAAGTTTCTTGTCGTCAACCTTAATTAGGTTGATTTGATGCTCAGCACAAAGGGCCTCCACTAACTTTACATACATAGGCTCATTGCAGTTGGATGATCATCTTAGCTAGTCTGTGTATATACTTAAATGATTATTCCCCCTTCCTTTTTTCCTATCTTTTCTCCTTTCATCTCAGTCATTTACTCCTTATGTTCAGTTTCTTTCCATTATACTATATTTTTTGTACCTTTTAGATTTTATTCTTTCAGATTCTTACACTAGAGAGACAATACACATGTGGGTCTGATTTATTTCACTTATCTGCAAAACCATGCTACCTTCATTTTATTGGCCAGGCTGTAGTCAGTTCTATTCCAACATACACATTCTATTTGTATGGGAAGACATGAGTACGGGTATTACATGGGAGTCTCTGGTGGAAAGAGGGACAAAGAAGTGGGAAATACTAGGTTAGGTTAAGTGTTTAAATTTTATTTTCTGCAGGACGTTTGAAGCTATTACCATCCCTTTGCACACTACAGATATAGGGGTACCTTGGTTCACAAACTTAGTTTGTCCTGCAGTTTTGGAAAATATGTCCATGTTTATATTTGGGTGGGAAAAGTGGCTGTGGTTATATTTGTAAGCTGCTAAGAGTTTGTGAGTGAAAACAAAATTTTGCCAAATGCTTGTTTGGAAACCAAATATTTACAAGCAAAAGTGGTCATCCACTGAGGTACCACTGTATTAACTTCCACTAGAATACAGCTTCAAATTTTGTTGGAAATAATCTAGCCATCAGAATAAAAATGGACTCTTACAGTTAAGGAAGGTGACTGGACAGTAATGCCCTTTGTGTAAGAATGTCAGAGAGGTTAGAAAACCTGGACAATGTCAGGATTTAAAGAAGTGAATTCAGTAGTGGGGAAGGTTTAGTGTGCAGAGAATGAACAGAGTGGAGGGGGCAGAACCTCCTTTGGGAACCTGGAGACTGCCGCTAGAGTCTGGCCACATCTGAAGTCTCCTTTCAAAAAGCCTCAAGTGGAGGGCACAAACTCAAGCCTGAAGAAATAGCAGAGATATTCCTTGTCCTAGCCCACTAATGACCCTGTTTCTTCCTCACCAGAACATGCCTTTATTCTAAGGAAAGCTCAAAGAACTAGTTCAGCTTTCTGCCTGGGCCTTCAACTTCATGCCCAGGCTTTTGCTGAAAAATGGACACATCTCCCTGCATTGAGTACAAATCAGATTTCTTTGACAAGGTGATATTTAGAGGAATCAGGGGCATCTTCTTTGAAAATGATCTCCAACTTTCCCTTGACACAGAGGGAAAGCTGGGCCCTGTGGCAGCTATGAAGAAGAATCCTTTTTTATAGGTAGGTCACTTGCTAGGAAGGTTGTTCCTGATTCAACCCTTATAATGAATCAGAAGATAGAAATACAGGTATTGGAGTAGGCTTATGTGCCAGGAATCAAAAAAGTTCAGAGTTGACCTTTTCTAAGCTATTCTACAGAACTCCAGATCCCCTATATTCTCTCCGTCCTTTACAGGTCCCTGATCTTATCTTCCAGTATTCTGCTTCTACTTTTTGTTTGCTGTTCCATAGACATGACCATTGTCTGGTCTTTATATTTCATTTTGTTAGAATCCTCGAGCGCTTTCTTCCTTTTCCTTAAAGTTGCTTTTATGTGGCCATTTGGGAAGTCATTTTCAGTAAGAATAGGAAAGCCACCTTATTCTTTTGGTTCTGAATAGCATCTGATGTTAGTTTGGAGTTAAAGGATAAAATAAAGATGGTTATGGCTAGGGTTGAAAAAGTTAAAAATTATTACCTGCAGCTCCTTCTTGTTTCCTAGTGGCCAGTAAAGTGAAGACCTTTTTTCTGAGATCATCCCTTGGAAAGTGAGCTCTATTTGTTTACTAGGGTTGCCAGATCTTGAAAGAAAGAAAAAGGAGACCCAGTTACATGTAAATTTTAGTTAAACAGTGGAGATATATTTTGAGACAGAGTCTTACTGTGTAGTCAGGTTGGCTCACTACATAGCCTAGCTGGCCTTGAACTCATGGCAGTCTTCCTGCCTCAGCCTCTCGAGTGCTGAGGTTAAAGGGGTATACCTGCACCTGGCCAAACACTAGATTTTAAAAATCGATTTTAGTTCTCTCTCTCTCTCTCTCTCTCTCTCTCTCTCTCTCTCTCTCCCCCCCCCCTCCCTCCCATACGATAAACACTAAAAAAGATTCAGTGGGGCCAGCCAAATTGTTCAGCAGATTAAAGCACCTGCTTAGGCACACACAGGGGCTGCCAATTTGATCCCCAGGATTGCCATGCTGTCCCCGCCCCCAGGGTGTGCTGAGCTGGTGATTGAGACTTGGCATGGTGGCTTGCACCTGTAATCCCAGGTTTTGGAAGGCTGTCAACAGGAGGATCACTAGAAGTTCAGTCTAGTAGTGAGACCTTGTACACCCTGTCCTAAATACAAAAAAAAAAAAAAAATCAGTGACTCACTGTTAATCTGAAATTAACTCTTAGTTTTCAGTGAAGATTGATTTTAGGGTCTTGCACGTATAAGCAAGTGCAAGATCCACTCCTGACCTTGAAATTAAATTTACCTGGGTGTTGTGTATATTATCTGGTAACCCTGTTGTCAGGCCTTTTATGGAAAGCAAGATAAATTTTGTGGGAAGAGTTTTGTTGTATGATATATAATATGTCAGGACTTGTGATAAGATGGAGCAGAAAATTTCAAAATACCCTATAATGCTTCCATTTTAGGACAGTGGAAAGACATTACAGAGAAGGTTGGATTAAGTGAGTGAATGAAAGTGGTGATATCTGATTATGGAAAGATAGAATCTCTATACCTAGGCTGAAATATTTGATAAGAATGCGAATGTAGTGACTTGGGTGAGAACAGGTAGAAACTTAGGGCTAACAGTTGGTAATAGTAATGTTGTTGCACAACTTGTAAATAATGTTACCGAGTTATACACTTAAATCTAGTTTAAATGGTTTGTTATGTATTTTTAATATTTTACTACAGTAAAATATAAAAAAGAAAAGAAATTTTTGAGTTTTTCAACAAAAGACATTCATCAATGCCACAAAGCTAATCAACGCTAGAAGGACTCAGGATTTCTGAAATGAAGATGGTCCATCATGAGTTCAGAGCTGAATATGCTGTTAGGAGTTGGAGGTAGTTGGAAGAAGCAAGTCACTGGCTTGTGACCTTGAAGGATATATCTCCCTCTCTGGCTCCTCCCTTCTCTTACTGTTTTCTAAAAAAAATTTTACTTAATCAATCTAGAAAAAGAAGAATGACATTGATGACACAAGATACAGTATAACAGACAAAACCAATTATTCTAGAGAAAAGTATAATAAAATGGAGTAGTTTCCCGGAAAAAGGGAATAATTTTAACTTCTGTGCCTTAATTGCAAAGCATCAATATATAATATATAATGGAAAGAAATTTTTTTAAGAACTCAAAAACATTCTAGTAGGAGACTAAATATATCTTAATATCATATATTGAGAAAAAAATCAGTAAGATGAGATAGGAGATATATGATTAGCAAAATAATATACAGAGAACATTGCAAATCATTATTGATAATACAGAGTCTGCCCAAAAAAATGTATACACACTTTAGGAAAAGAAAAATACTATGAATGTTTTTTCAACAATGTTGTTACCTAGGTCTGGGGAACCCTAGAGAATGTTGTGTATTGAAGAAAACCCACTAAACTGCTGGCCCTTAGAGCAGAAATTGAAAATGCATATGGAGCAATCTCAGTGGCTGAGGCTCCTGGGAGCACCAGTATGCCATGCTAATTAATGTCAGAAGCTAACAGCTACCACTTTGAGCACCTCTTAAAATTGTAGAGGCCATTAATTATCTTAATCTCATGATGTCTTAATAAATTTAATATTAAAATATTTACACGTTTTTCTTTTCCTGAAGTGTGCATACATCTTTTGGCCACTCTTTATGGATTCTTCTCATATATGCATAGTATGCTTGTAAAAATGTACTCAGCATAAATTTCATCCCAAAGAATTCAAATCTATCATAAGGTAATATTCAGGTTACAATGAAATTAAGCAAAAGACAAACAGATTTCATTGAAACTCATGAATCAAAACTGATAATGAATTTTATTTCTTTTTGTTGCCTAAGTGCCCTGGCTAAAACTTTTAATTATTGCATTAAATAGAAGTAGCTTCTTCCTGATGTTAGAGGAAAAATTTTCAGCTTTTCACTACCAAGTATGATACTAGCTCTAGGATTGTTATACATATCTTTTGTTGTGTTAAAATATGTTCTGTCTGTACCTAATTTATTGACAGTTTTTTTTTTAAATTCTGAAAGGGTGTGAAATTTTATCAACTTTTTTCTTCATCTGTTAAGATGATCAAGTGGTTTTTTCCTTTCATTTTGTCAATATGGTGGGACACATTGATTTATCTTTGTATTACTAGGATAAATCTTATTTCTTTATGGTGAATAATCTTTTTTAATGTAGTACCAAATTTAGTTTGCTAGTAATTTTTGAGGCTTTTTGCATCTATGTTCATCAGAAATACTGGCATGTAGTGTTCTGTTCTTGTGGTGTCTTATCTGGCTTTTGTGTTAGCATACTGCTGGCCTCTTAAGATTCAGTCTTGGTTGATTGCATATTTCTAGAAATTCATTCATTTCTTATTTGTTATACAATTTTCATGTAATTATTCATACCGATCATTCGGGTCTTTGGGATTCTGTTATTAGTTGTCATGTTTCTTTAAATTATTACTTTATCTGAGCCCTCCCCTTTTTCTTAGTTATTGTAGCTAAAGTTTCTCAATTTTGCTTTCTTCAGAAAACCAACTGTTAGTTTCATGAATCTTTTCTACTCTTTTACCTGTCTCTATTCTATTTATTTCTGCTGTGATCTTGGTTATTTAATATCTCTGCTAAGTTTGTACTAGCTTTGTTTTGTTTTGTTTTTTTCTATTTGAGTTATAATATCAGTTTGTTTGAGGGTTTTTTTTTTTTCTTGTTTAATGCAGACATTTATTGCTCATCAGTTTCCTTTCAGGACTACTATTGCTGCATCTCATAAGTGTTGATATATCATGTTTTTATTTTCTTATCTCAAGATGTTTTTAATTTCTTCTTTGACCTTTTTTTTTTTAGGAGCATGATGTTTAATTTCCATATATATATTTCTGGATTTTTCAAGATTCTTCCTGTTGTTGATTTCTAATTTCCTGTCTTTGGAGTCTGAAAAGATACTTGATGAGACCATACTCATAAGTGAAATAAAGCAGACTTACACGTGTAAACATCATATTGTCTCCTTTGTGTAAAAGGCTGAAAGAGTAAATAAAATCTAAACTGTAAAATAAATATTGTGAAATCAAATAAAAATATTTAAAAGGAAAAAAAAAAAAGGCTGAGGAAATAGCTCAGTGGAATAAGTGCTGGCCTGGCAAGCACAAGGTCCTGAGTTCTATCCCTGCCACCACTAAAAAAGAGGAAAAAGAAAAGAAACTGTGATGGAGGAAAGGAGAAAAGAAGGAGGGGGAAAAGGAAAAAAATATATATATACACACACACATAGTTAGGATAGTTATACTACCAAATTAGTTTATTGCAAAGAAAGGTTTGGGATAATGTCTGAACAAGTGTTCATATCTATATCTTGTACTCTCAGTAACTACTTTGTTTTGTTTTTGTTTTTGTATTTAGGACAGGGTTTACTAGGTGTTTAGGGTCTCACTGTGTAGATCAGACTCATAATGATCCTTCTGTTTACAGCCTCCCAAGTGCTGGGATTACAGGTATGTGCCATCACACCCAATCTCAATCAAAGGCAGACATGGGGGTCAAACTCCCGGCCCCTGTCTGCCTAAGAAGATGCTTTTAATCTGCTGAGCTATTTGGCCGGCCCTTTCAGTAACTACTTTGAAGATAACAATACTTAATGTTTTAACCATTGTTACTCTCCTATTATCTTGCTTTGAAATTCTATTTTTTTTCTCTTTAAAGTAAAATGTTAAAAAAGATACTCTATGGGATTTTAGTCTTCTTAAATTTATTAAGACTTTTTGTGGCCTAACACATTTACTTTGGAAAATGTTCTGTGTGCACTTGAGCACACTATGGTACATTTTGTTGCTGTTGGATGGAATGCTCTGTATGTATAAGGTAAGGTCTGGGGGCCAGGGAGATGGCTCAGTAGAATAAGCACTTCCCTGGCAAGCACAAGGTCTGAGTTTTCAATCCCCAGTTCTGCCAAAAAAAGAAAAAAAGGTAAGGTCTGTACTGTCTGTGGGTCAAATTCATTGTTTCCTTTTTCATTTTCTGTCTGAATGATCTGTCCAATGTCAAAATGGAAGTATTGAAGTTTGCTATTGTCTTTCAGTCCAAATCTTCCTTGAGATATATTAATATATTTACTTAGTTACTTGCTTATTGCTGGGACAAAATACCTGACCCACAAGTTAGAGGAGGAGAGGTTTATTTCAGCTAATAGTTCCCGGTCTGTTGGCTCCAAGGCAGGGTGACATGACAGAGCAGAAAGAACTCATGGTGTGGCAGGCCAGGGGGAGGTGCCCTTCCTTCTGCTTTCCCTTCTATTCTTTTTTTTTTAAAAAAATATTTATTTATTTATTTATTTATTTATTTATTTGATACAGGGTCTTGCTATGCAGTTTAGACTCATAGTATGCTCTGGAATTACAGGCATGTGCCACCACACCCAGTTTCGAGGCGGGCTCAGAGTGCCAGGTGTGCTCGGGGTTCCAGGATCAGCATGGCATGCAGTACCAGGGATTGAACTCGAGTCCTTGCACTTGCCAGGCTGCTGCTTAGACTGTGAAGCTATACCTCCCCAGGCCCCTTTCCCTTCTATTCTAACCAGGCTGCAAACCTATTTAGATAGTGCTATACACACCCAGAATTGGGCTTCCTAATATCCATACCCAGATACAGGCTAACCAGTCAGTGGATGAATCCAGTTATCACAAACTTTTTTTTTTTTTTTTTTTTTTTTTTGCAGGACTGGGGATTGAACTCAGGCCCTGGCACTTGCCAGGGAAGTGCTTATTCCATTGAGCCATCTCCTCAGCCCCTCACAAACTCTTAATCCAGGATCCGGCCACCTCCCCAGGCCCCACCCAACTACTTACACATACGGCTTTATAGGGACATTTAGATATCAGCCATAACATACGTGATCTTATATTGAGTGCCTATATATTTTCAGTTGTCATAACTTCTTGCTGAAATGACTCTTTTACCATTAAATAGTAAGACTTTGTCTCCTTTTATAGTTCTTAACATCTATTTTATTTAATGTAAGTATAGTTATGCCTTTCTGTTTTGTTTGCATTTTTATTTATTTTATTTTTTAAAATATTTTTTTCCATAATTGTATTGAGAAACAAATAGCAATGAGAGAGTTTCAAATCAAATTGGTAGGATAGTTTCAATAATTAACACATTGCATACATTCTTCCTAGTGGTTAATTGCTGTACAAGATGCGGACTTGATATCCTATTTACAAACACCATTAG
>NW_004524695.1:245908-254870 GCF_000260255.1 Octodon degus | reverse complement strand
CGTCTCACTCACTCCCGGGCCTGCGCTCTGGGTCTGTTCACGATCCCGCGGCTCCGGGTTGTCTCACTCCTCTATTGGTAGTTTCGAATGTTAGGTTTTTTGTTTTTTCCCTGTGGGCTCAAAAGGTACCTAAGTACATGATTACGAGTGGAAAATAGGGGACAGAAATCAGGTATTGGCAGTTTTTCCATTTTCATTTGTGTATGAGTTTTTATCTTCATGTGAGATGTGAACCATTAATGCAAGTCAAAAATGTTTCAGTTATAATATTCAAATAACGGAACTTAACAAAAAAAGGGATACGGATGAATGTCCATTTTGTATCTGTGTATTCAAAGTGGTTGGGATAGATATATAGTTACATTCTCTTAATGAATAGAGGTGTTTGTAAGTAGGATATCATGTCTGCATCTTTTACAGCAATTAACCACTAGGAAGAATGTATGCAATGTGTTAATTATTGAAACTGTCTTACCAATTTGATTTGAAACTCTCTCATTGCAATTTGTTTCTCAATAAAATTATGAAAAAAAGAAAAAATTTAAAAAAAAAGAAAAAAATGTTTCAGTGAACAAGTTTCAACACTTCAGCTTTATAACAATTATAAATAAAAATCTGTTAAATTTTTCTGGAAAACGCCAGCATTTGGGTTTTTTTCAACAAATAAATTTTTTATTGACAGCAATTAAATGGTGTTTGTAGCATTTTTATCATACAGTGTATTCCATCCAGTTACTATACTTTTCTAACTGAGTGCTCTTACAACCTAGTACATGTTTTTAATGTTGTCTGTCCTTCTGTGCTGTTCCTGTAAGTTTGCTATTAAAATACATTAAACTGTAAAAAAGAGAGAGACCGAGACGGAGAGAATAGAGAGAAGACAGACAGAGTCTCTATAAACATAAATCTACAATGGCCTTCGAGAGTGAAAGTGGCATCTGGGTGTGGTGGTGCATGCCTATAATCCCAGCACTCAGCCTTGGGAGGCTGAGGCAGGAGAATTAGTAGAAATTCAAGGCCAGCTGAGCTTCATAGCAAGAATCTGTCTTTTTTAAAAAAATGGACTTAGTAATAGCTACTAGAAATCTGAGCATCAAAGTGTAAATAATTCTGAACACATCATCTATAAATTGTGCCCCTACCTTTTACCAAAGAGGTCAAAACTCTAACCTCAGTGCCTCCAAATGTGAATGCCTTGAAGAGGTGGTTAGGTTGATATGGGACTGTTAGTGCCCTTACTTATGAAAAGTGATATCAGGGGACAGGAGAGGACGGACAGACACCACAAACGTGTGCACCACAGAAGAAAGATGTCGCAGACTCAGCATTTATATGGCCGTTTATATGCTAAGGAGAGAAGCCAAAAGAGGAAGGAAGCCTGCTAACAACTTGATCTTACATTTCTAGAGCCCAGCACTGAGAAATTTCAGGTTTAGCCTCTTTCTGGCAGCCCTAGCAAAATAATACAGAACAGAACTACATAATTAATAGGAAATATTTAGGAGAGTATATTTAGATGTAAGAGTCCATGAAGTCAAGGAGGGTTTACTTCCCTCTGAATCCTCAAAACCTAGTATAGTACCTGAAATAGGACATGTCCTCAAATATTAGGCATAGAATGAATGATGGAATGCAGCGGAAGCGATTCGAGAGAGGTTGTGCAGCAATAACGTACAGTGGTGTCCTCGCGCTTTCTGGTCTCAGGACCCTTTAGACTCTTACCTATGTATTTTATTCAACGCCTCTAGCACCTTGACCAAGAGATTATAATATAAATAAAATTATATAGATGCGTGAAAAAAATTGTGAAATAAAAAAACTTTGTAGTTTATAATCTTCCAATATTTGCCATATTAAAAAGTTAAAACTGAAAGTTTAAAAATATTTGTTGTCATAACAAAATGTTTATTAAATGTAACTATGTTTTGAAACCTTCCATGTGTAGTTTTTTGTGTGTCTTTTTTAAGACAGGGTTTCACTAGGTTGGTCTTGAACTCATTTTGTGGCCCCGGTTGGCCTCATGCTTGCAGCAATCTTTCTGCCTCAGCCTCCTGAGTGCTGGGATTATAGGCATGCACCAGCACACCTGGTTCATGTATAATTTTTAATGTATCGCTATTTAAACATTTTGAGATAGTTAACATTTAGCTAAATATCTGCTATTTGGAAATGATATTTGAGTAACAAATGCTGTGGAAAAGTTTGGTTAATTTATGCTATATTCTCTTTGTTTCTGAATAGGCTGTCCCTGAACTCATTACAGTGATATTCCTGCCTCAGTCTCTCAAGTGCTTGGATTCCAGGCATGTGCCACTGTGCCTGGCCCATGTTAAAATTCCAAAAGATACAGCTATTTAAAATATTTTGTTGATTAATTGGTAATTGAAAAATGCATATATTTTTCTTTCTGAGTAGTTTTTCAAGAAAGAAAGGTGTGATGAATGTAGCTTCTAGTCATATATCACTTTCCTAACTTATAATTATTAAAAATACCCTCATTAGGAGAGAATTAAATATCACTTGAACCAAAGGCCCAGCAAATCTGAGTTCTTTCTCCCATTTTTTGCATGTCAATTTCCAATCATCATTTTTCTGCAGTTTCCAGTCTCTCAAAAATTAATACTAGGAAAGTTCTCTAAAAGGGTTGACAGGTTTTTGAGTCTCTAAATGATTACAACATTCTGTAAATCTGCTTCTTTCAATGTGAGTGTCTCATGTAGCAATCTGAGGAAAGACAGTACTACTGCCAGGGACAACAGAGGACTTCTCTGAGATCCGTGGTATTCTTCATTGAAGTCTTTGATATGGTTTGCCTTAGGGAAAAAATGTTAAATTTCTGAGCAACACTTTCCCATTGGCTGACCTTATCTATATATTAGTGGTGGGCTCCAAGTTGTTCCATGAAACAGCAGACAAATGATCCTTGCTTTCAATTTCAACAGTCCTTGTTTTAGAAATAATTTCTGTGTAGCCCTTCCCATTCTGTGACCCTGCCCTGAAATGCGTTCAAACGTAGGCTCTGTAGATGTGCATATGTTATTTTTCTTAACTTCAATTTTAACACCCACCTCCTCCTTATTAGAAATTCTTTGTAATTCTGAAGGCAATCCCTCCCTATGAATGGAGTTCAGAAACTGCTGATTCGTACCATCTGAATAACTTCTAAGATCATCGTTGATTCTGAACCCATTTTTCAGTTGTATACTTACATCTACCTGTTTCTTCTGCTCAGTGGGGCATAAGCATCTGGCTTTTTCTGAGCCTGCTCAAAGAGACTGTCAACAAAATGTTCAGAGTTCCTTTGCCATTATTAGTAAGAGGTTGATTGGCAGATCTTGTTTCAGTAACCATGTGCAGTGGAGCAGTGGCTTCCGTGAGTGAGCTACAGTGGCTGGTGACTGCAGTGCCCCCTGGATTTTTGGGTCTCCTAATTTTTTTTTTTTTTTTTTTAGCAAACACTTCCCAGAGCTCCGTGCTTCCTCTTGCCGGAGTGAATTTATTTTCTGCAAATTCTCCGGGGCTTCCTCTGATGCTTTGCAGTCAGCCTGTTCCCTGAGCCTGGCTGTACGTCTACCTCAGCCCTCCGTCCTCAGTCTCTGGGTCTCCATCACCTCCCCGTGTCCGGCATCCGCCTTCCTTGTTTCCAGGAGAATCCCCACACAAAGCCCAGCTCCAAATGGCGGAGAGTTTTCCAGTCTTGGTTGGCTCCTGAGATCCTGAGATCCGGAGCTCAGGCCATCTCTCCATGCATGTCAGAGCCCCTCATTACCAAGGCAGAGGTGGGCACTCCGCACCGCACTCCCCCTGCTCGCTAACACCCTCTCCTGCCTCACCGCGCCCCACACCATTCCCACCCCTACCCCACCGACTCTACCCTTCCTCTTTCCTGCTCCTCTCTCTTCCCTTTCTGCTCTCCCTACCCAGCCCCCTTTTGCCCCTTCCCCGTAGCCAGAAAAGCTGAAGGAAGTCTCCAGAACCTGCCACCGAGCAGTTGTTACCTTATTCTGGAAGGGTGAGAGCTCCCGCGGGAGAAGAGAACCGGCAAAAACCTGCCCTCTCTGAGGCTCGAACTCAGGACCTTCAGATTATGAGACTGACGCGCTGCCCGCTGCGCTAAGAGGGCTACAGCACCTTCTCTATTACGGAGAAAAAATTCAGTGAGAATGACATGAGAGGAACACTAAATGAAGTTCAATTTCCACGAAGGTTTCATAACAAGACACAGAAAAACCCGATTTAAAAAACATAATTTTTTGAAGGAGACAATGTGACAAAGATGAAATATAGTGGGAGATCTTGTGAAATTCACTTTAGCTGTACCTCTTTGTTTAAGGAGGAAAACAAAAGATACAGAATTGCAAAACAAAATGATAGGAAACTATCAATGGTTATTATTTTGCATATTGTTATCTTCAAAGTAGTTGTTCAGATTATAAGATATAGGCATGCAGAACTGATCAAACAATTAAGCATTAACTGTTCCTTTCAATGAACTAGTAGCAATTAGTAGAACAATTATTTTAGCTATCTTGTGTATCTATCTTCCATCCCCTCCTTTTCTCTTTCCCCATCCTAGTTCTTTACCTTTGAGCAGTTTCTTTTCCTTTCGCCATATCTATTGTAACTTTTGGATCTTATTTACTCTTTTAGTTTCTTATACTGGGGAAACTATGGTGTTTATACATGCAAGTCTGGTTTGTTTCACTTATGAAGCATGGTCTCTACGTGCATCCATTTACCTATGAAAGCCTTGAGTTTGTTTTCCTTTATAGCTGAGCAGTACTCCATTATGTAAAAATACCACATCTTTTAAATGTATTCCTCGGTTGATGGATATTTGGGTTGTTTCCAAGTTTTAGCTATTACAAATTGTGCTACTATAAACATGGGTGTTACATATATTGCTGTGGTATGATGTTTTCATTTCTTCTAGGAAAATACTGAAAGGGGAATAGCTGGGTCGAATGGGACCTCTAATCCTAGTTTTTACAGAAATCTCCACACTGATTTCCACACTGATTATACATAAAAGAGAAAGTTGTTCAATCCCTGGCGTGCAGAGCCAGCCCCGCCACCAGGGCACACTGAGACCACAACTGAGACTGGGTGTGGTAGCACACACCTGTAATCCTAGCACTTGGGAGGCTGAGATCAGGAGAATCAGTATGAGTCAGATCTACATAGTGAGCACCTGTAGACCCTATACTAAGTATATTTAAAAAAACAAAACAAAAAAAAAAAACACCCCAAAGTACAAAGTTGTGGGGTATCTAGAAATGCCAGGAGCCTCCAGCGGGTGTAGAAAATGAGAGACCCTGGAGGTGTGGTCTCCATGGGAAACCATGAAAAGGTCTTGGCAGAAGCCATGGATGTGCTCGATGGTTGCTGATACAAGAAGTTTGGAGGTCATCAGCAGGGGAAATCAGTGTACATTACACAAGCAAGCACAAGAAACAGCAAACCACCCAAGCCAGAGAAGGGAGGTGTGGAGTCCTCTACCCAGTACACCAGGGCCAAGCCCTGCTCACAAGAGAACACCTCTTCACCACCATCCAGTTTCCCTCCTGATGTCCTAGAGATAAAGACAGCCCAGCCCGGAGCCCTTTCTCTCTTTATGGAAGCCCTGGTTTCTTGATGACCCATTATCAGCTTCCCAAGACAAAAACTAACAGTCCCTGGGTGAGAAAAAGATCAGTGGCTGGAAAATAATTTTTAAAGGACTTTGGACCTAGGTGAGAGCATGGGCTTCATCTCAAATGAACCAAAGAATGATCTTAAGAAAAGTTAGAGAATGAAGGTGCTGGTGTCAGTCTTTTCCTGGAACTGAGTATCTGTTAGAATATTGAATATAAAGTAATTATTTCTCTTTGTCCTGAAAGAATGGTCAAGTGTTGTTTTCCCCTCAGACAAGAATTAATTCCCATAATTCCTAATTCATGTCCTATAAATTCAACATATTTGACCTTTGTATTTTGTCTACCTCCAGCCTTCTTCTTGCGTCTAAGTATCCTTATAAATCCTGATCTTACTTCCCTCTCACCTTTTGTGGAAGTGTCAGTATGGTTCCCAGATTTACTTGTTCATAGTAGCAAATTCTTGGGTTTCCCAGAGAATGTACAGGATTTCCAGAGGCTACACACAGAACTTTCCTTCTATAGGGCGCAGGAAACTTTGGAGGGGCTGAGGAAGAGAGAACTTGAAGATTTTAAGAGAGACAGAGAGAGAGGGAGAGAGACAGACAGACAGACAGACAGACAGACAGACAGACAGACAGACAGACTAATCTTGAGTCTGGAGATTTGTTCCTGATGCACTTTACTGAGCACTTGGCAATGTGGAAGAGGCCAATGATCCATACAGAACATCAATACAGCTGCAGCATGTAAGATTATAAGCGATTACTGTGGTGTAGCTCTGTTTTGCATGATGAGTATGAGTTAATACAGGTAATATGCATTAGCATAGTTTGTAGTATGAAAAACTACTGTATGTGGAGGACCACCTGATGATTCTCCTTGAAAGAACAATTGTCTCCGTTTTGGCTAAACTTGGTCCTGTTACCATGTATTGATAGGTACAGAGCTGGCTAGAACATTTCCTCATCCCTTCAATTGGATTTAAGCAATGCAAATCCAACTAGCCAAGGTGCTGATGTTAGTTGTTAAAGCAATGGGACAGGTCTGGAAAGCCCTACCTACAGCTCCCAAATAATAT
The DNA here is from genome assembly GCF_000260255.1 of Octodon degus. Taxonomy (NCBI): domain Eukaryota; kingdom Metazoa; phylum Chordata; class Mammalia; order Rodentia; family Octodontidae; genus Octodon; species Octodon degus. The sequence continues at coordinate 248,156 of NW_004524695.1, read as the reverse complement.
GTGAGAGCTAGGCCATGTGTAGCTATGCTGTCCACTGAGCTCAAGACTCAAAATAAGAGACTGTGACTTCTCAAGACATAAAAAATTAGGGGTCGGGGAGATGGCTCAGTGGAATAAGTGCTTCCCTGGCAAGCACAAAGGTCTGAGTTCAATGCCCAGTACTGAGGCACCTATCCCAAAACATCAGGTACTGCCTCAAGATTATCCTGTCTGTCTGTCTCTCCCTCTCTCAGGCCTCCCACCTAGCTCAGTTCATAGCATTCTCCTACTTCCGGACATCCTCACAGTCTCTCATCCCCAAGCCACTTCCCTCTTCACAAATTAATAAAACTGGAGTGTGGCCCTAGGTGGAGGCCTTTGTCCCAGTTAGCACCATTCTAGCTTCCCTTAGGGTCCTTTTGGCTCTCCACAACTACAAAATGCCTTGTGTCTTTATTCTCGCCATGCATTTCACTAGAAGTGGTAGATGGGAATTAACTCACTAGAATTCCAATAAATTTTCCATAGGATTACAAATGTGGACTTTCCTGGACCGAGAAAATGTCCAAAAGGGGCTTTTTATAACCACAGACCTCATTGATCTTCTAACCAAAAGGGAAAACATGCAGGTTATAGTGCCTCCTCTGGGGTGTTCTCCTGCCATCTTTTCCCACCTCACCCCATTTCTCCACTGGGCCTTGCCTTCTGCCTTCTCCCTCTCCTGTGGCAATTCCCAAGGTCAACAGAGCAGTTCTTCCCTTTACTACTGTGGTGGAGACTACATTAGATCACTTATCCCAGAGTTGCAGTGGATTCCAAATCTGTTTCTCACCCAGGCAGATGTCTCATTTAAGATTGGGACACAGTCATTTTTTTTTTTTTAATTTTTTTGACACAGTCATTTTTTAATGAGTCATCAGGTGGAGATTTTTCTCAATATTTATGGAATGAAGAAATGCTATACAAGTGATTTAGGCGACTCAAAGGGGGGGTGCGGTTTCAGATCAGTGAAGATTGGACAAAGGATAAGAGGCTCAAGCCCACATGTGACACATAGGCATCTCCACCCATAAGCATCCTGGAGAAGTGGTCCTGGCAGAGCCACAGGGTACATCTTCAGAGGGGCTGAGGATGCAGATATTTAGCCACTGGTCTTCCTGGAAGCAGGGAGTTTGGGATACTTTTCGGGCCCTCTTTCATGGTCCCAGTTTATAAGGAGTGTATATATTAAAAACAAAATGGGACAGACAGCTTATATGGGACACAATCAATAAAGCTGTTCTTCACTTGATCTTAACCCAAAGGCTGAGAAATGAGAAAGCTTTTTCTATTCTGATCAATATAGGGCAGTGCTGAGAGGACTTGAGTGGTGTCAGAGACAGATCTGGGCTGATGAAAGAAAGAGAAGGATAAAGAGGAGACGGAGCTTAACAGCAAGGCCAGGGACCTGCAGAGGCTCACTGAAGCCAACATGCACAAAGATTAAACACTTTGTTCAGTGTTTTAAGCTCTGTTTGCCCAACTGAACTCAATGTCATGTGATGTGTGATTAATACAAAACCTCAAGGAGTTTCTTCAAATAGTGGCTAGTGTGGGAAATTCAAAGACATTCTTTAATGTGGTTCATCCCAGAAGTTAGATCTCGTTCTCAATTCATTTTGGACATAGTCTACAGGGAGATTAATAGACAGGTGAAAGGGCCCCCTCTTTACGAAGACATCGTTGACCACTTGAGTTAAAAGGCTGTATGCCTGTAATCCCACTTCTGGGGAGGCTGAAAACAGGAGGATCACTATGAGTCCAAGCTGATAGTGAGATCCTGTCCCAAATACGTAAAGTGGAACAAACAACAACAACAACAACCAAACGCTGGCTCCCATGTCTCTTGTTTTCAAATTATGTCCTTGCTTTGTCTTCTTGCTTAATATCTGGTCAACTCTCAGGTAATCTATAGACGAAAATCACATTTTTTTTTTTGAGGCAGGGTCTCACTGCGTAATTTATGCTGGCCTTTAATTCACTTATGTAGTCCAAGCTGGCCTCAAACTCATGGGAATCCTCCTGCCTTACCCTCCTGAGTGCTGGGATTACAGACATGTGTTGCCAAGTCCAGCCTGCATGAATTTTATTTTTTTCCCATAATTTTATTGAGAAACAAATAGCAATGAGACGGTTTCAAATCAAATTGGTAGGACAGTTTCAATAATTAACACATTGCATACATTCTTCCTAGTGGTTAATTGCTGTACAAGATGCGGACATGATATCC
>NW_004524695.1:245415-245808 GCF_000260255.1 Octodon degus | reverse complement strand
CTCCTTAGGCACACTCTACATCATTGATCACTTTCTTCTCTAGCCCCATAATCTCCTTGATCAGAAAATTTGGGACACTACCGAGTTACATGACGTTACAGTACAAGTTCTCATATGTCCGGAGTCTTTTTTTTTTTGCTCCGAATACCTTCAGGGCAGGTTTGGCTGGCTTGAGTTATGGGGATCGAACCACAGCCATCTGAGCCTGACTGCTTTGTTGAAGCAGCCACTTAAGGAACTGAGCTAAGGGGCAGGCTTCCTGTGCTGAGTCTTAATTGACCTTGGAAGGCTAGGGCCAAAATGTTGGCTTTCCTTGAGGCCCTCCTTTTTCTCTGATTTTGGTATGCAAACTTAGGCTGTTAACCATCCAGAAGACAAGCTTATTGTTATTAC
>NW_004524695.1:242726-244751 GCF_000260255.1 Octodon degus | reverse complement strand
CTTGTATTATACCTTTCTATTTGTATTTCTTCTTTGGAGGTCTTATACTAGGGAAACTATATGATATTTACACATGTGTGTCTGGTTTATTTCACTTATGAGTATATGTTCAAGTGGCATCACTTCAATATAAAGGCTTCAAGTTTATCATTCTTTATAGCTGAGTAATATTCCATAGTGTAAAAATATCACATCTATTGTTTGCATTTTTTAATGACATAAACTTGGCTACAAAAAATTCCTAAAGATACCAGTGAAAAGCAGTTAGAATTGATAGACAAATTCAGTAATATTGTAGGTTATAGAATATATATATATTTTTTCTAAATACTTAGTAACGCCCCCCAAAAACTTAAAAATTTATTATGGTATCAAAAAATAAAGTATTTAGGAGTAAATTTAACCGAGGATGTTAGAGATCTGTAACCTGAAAATTATAAAACATTGATGAAAAATAAGATAATCTCATATTTATGTATTAGAAAATTAATGTAAAAATGTTAAAAATTTTACTATCTAAAGTAACCTGCAAATTCCATGAAATTTCTATAAAATTCTGAAGTCATTTTTCAGAAAGAAAAAAACATTCCTAACATTTGTATGAAATGACAAAAGATATCTAATAGCCACAGCAATCTTAAGGAAAAAGAACGAAGATGTAGGCATTACATGACCTGATTTCAAAATGTATTATAAAGTTACTACAGCTAGAACATCCATAGTGCTGGCATAAAAACAGACAGGCCAACTAATTAAATAGAAGAGAAGACCTAAAACAAAATATTGAATCGTAAATTAAATTCAACAATGGGGAAAGGATATTCTCTTTAAGACATGGTACTAGGAAAACTGGATTTCCATATGCAGAATTAAATTGGAATTCTTCCACTTCAGTGCTTGGGAAGACTGCACTCTTGGATCTCATTGTGAAGAGTCATTGAAAAGGTCACAAGACTACAGTTCTGAAGAAAGGAATAGAGATAAGTAAACAAGAAAATGGCTTCTCTTTATACTGATGTATGAGTCTATAGTGATCATCTAAAAGTATTGAATGTCTTATAAGAGAGTTCAGTACCAGCCTGGTGGGATGTGCACTTGTGATCCCAGCACTTGGGAAGCTGAGACAGGAAGAGTGCCATGAGTTCAAGGCCAGCAGGGGCTATATAAACAAGGTCAAGGCCAGCCTCGCTACATAGTGAGGCTGTACTACAATTTTGACTGTGGCTCACCTCCCCCCACCAAAAAAAAAAAATGTTCATTATCCATGTGGGCTTAATTATAGAGCAGGTAGTGTGGGACACCTTTGAAAAGATCATAGTCTTCCATTTAAAAGAAGCACATAAGCAGGATTGGTCACGGAATAAAATTGCTTAAGTGAATACAAAATAAGAGACATTGTCACAGAATTCAGAGAAAAAAGCCAAAGAAATTAAGAGAGATGTAGAGGTGTTTGCAGCCGCCACCGAGCTGCCCTCGCTCTCTAACGCCAGCGCTGCCTCTCACACACCGAGCTCCAGCCAAAGAAGTGGGTAAGGAGGTCCCTGTTCCATGGCTTGTACCAAGCCGACTGCCGGTAAATCCACCAGTGGTAGCGCACCCAGGAAACAACTGGCCACAAAAGCTGCTTTAAGAGTGCGCCCTCTACTGGAGGGGTGAAGAAACCTCAGCGTTACAGGCCTGGGACTGTGGCACTCGGTGAAATTCGATGTTATCAGAAGTCCGCTAAGTTTCTGATTCGCTAACTTCCTTTCCGCTTCTGGTTCAAGAAATTGCTCAGGACTCAAAACAGATCTGCGCTTCCAGAGCTCAGCTATTGGTGCTTTGCAGGAGGCAAGTGAGGCCTATCTGGTTGGCCTGTTTGAAGATACCGACTTGGGTGCCATCCATGCCAAACGTGTAACAGTTATGCCAAAAGATATCCAACTGGCACACTGCATACGTGGAGAACGTGCTTAAGAGTCCACTTTGGAGGAAAACATTTCATTCTCAAAGATTTTTTTTCCTCTTCCTGTTATTGGTAGTTTT
>NW_004524695.1:228066-233036 GCF_000260255.1 Octodon degus | reverse complement strand
AATAATTAACACATTGCATACATTCTTCCTAGTGGTTAATTGCTGTACAAGATGCGGACATGATATCCTATTTACAAACACTATCAGAACAAATCCCTCTATTCATTAAGAGAATGTAATTACATATCTATTCTAACCATTTTGAATACACAGATACAAAATGGACATTCATCTGTATCCCCTTTTTTGTTTAGTTCTGTTATTTGAATATTATAGGTGTGTTCTGCATGAATTTTAGAATCAGCTCATTGGTTTGTAGAAATTAGTCAGCTGGGATTTTACTAGGGATTGCATTGAATCTGTAAATAATTTGGGGAGAGCATTGCCATTGTAACGGCAAGTTTTCCTCTAATGTTTTCCATTTATTTAGATCTTCTTGTTTTCTTTCAGTCATCTTTTGTAGCTTTCTAAATATTTTTGCAAGCTAAATTTGTTTGTTCATTTATTCTTTATTGATTGATGGATTGAGATAGGGTCTCACTGTGTAGTTCAGACTGGCCTTGAACTCACCGTGTAGCCCAGGCTGGTCGTGACCTCATTATAATCCTGACTCAGCTTCCTCAGTGCTGGGATTATAGGCAGGCACCACCACTCCTGGCCTTTTGACAAATTTATAAACAAGCTATTGTTCTTCATTTTGTAAATAGAATTTGTTTCTTGAGTTCTTTCTGAAAGCATTCATTGCAACTGTATAGAAAAAGTTACTTTTAAAATATTGATCCTTGGGCTGACCAAATAGCTCAGTGGATTAAAGCACCTGCAAGCAGGCGCAGGGGCTGGGGGTTCAATCCCAGACCTGATGTGCCGGCTGGGTGTGGTGGCACGTGCCTGTAATCCCAGCTCATGGAAGGCTGTAAACAGGAGAATCACTATGAGTCCGATCTAGTAATGAGACCCTGAACGCCATGTAGACCCTTTCCTAAAAAAATTTTTTTTAAAAATTGATCCTTGGATAAATCGCCTATTAATTATGGTACTTTTTAATGGCTTTCTTAGAATTTTCTGTATACAAGAGCATGACACCTCTAAATAATAGAAATAATCTTACTTTCCAATCTGATAACTTTTGTTTTTTTGCCTAATTTCTTTGAGTAGAACCTTCAGTACAATGTTGAATAGAGGGGACAAGAGTAGACATCTTTTTCTTGTTCCTGATAGAAGGGAAACTTTTTTCCCTAACCATTAAGTATAGTGTTACTTGTGGGTTTTCCTGAGACATTCTTTAACAAGCTGAGGAGGTCCCTTCTATTCTTATTTATTCAGTGCTCTTGAATCAGGAAGTGAAGTTGTATTTTATCACATTTAAAATCTGTTAAATGATGGTATAGTTTTTGTTCTTTATTTTACTAATGTGGAGCAATGAGAATCACCAGTCTGAGTTTGTGTCTCACCCTAAATTCACCTAGCCTCTAACTCACTTGTCAGTTCTATTTTTGAAAGTGTAGGTAACTGGAATTGTACTTGACATATGAATTTTGAGGGAAAGAGAAGCAAAGGGAGTGATGACAAGCACAGAGAATGCCCTCATAAACATGGGTCTAACCTAGGTAAGTAACTAATCCATTTGTATCTTAGAAACACAGAGGACTCAATGTAAAACACCAATATAAAAACCCACAATATATGCACTAGTCTCAGTTTTATGCTTCAAATTTGAAATTTCATTAGTTACATCACATGCTTGGCTTATTTAGCAAAACTTTCAAAAATAGTTGCATATAACCATAATGCTTATGAGTAAGCGAAATGAGTGTGACTTTATGGCTTACAAAGACATTTAGTAAATGATAAAGTGTTCTTTGCACCCCAGTAGTGAGTCAATCTAAGGCACCTTAAAAGTAGCAGTACAGCTTGAATTTAGAGACATGTAAAGAACAAATAAATACCTGACAACGGATCGAGGAGCTCATATGACAGCATCAAATAGATTAGGCTTTTATTAGCAGAGACGCCAGCTGGAGACGTGATTTAGAGGTAAATTTGTGTTTTCTAATGATGGGCTTTGCTTTGGTGATGGGAATTCTGTTACCTGTAAAGTCTTGCTGCATATAACATTAAGATGTGTTTATGGTGTAAATTATTGTATTACCCTCTACGTCCCAGAGTCAGTCATCATTACTTCTACTTAAAGATCTCAGACCTGGGTTTGTTCGGCCACCATTCCCCGACACCATGTCGGGTTCCTAGGGGTACATCCAAGGGTCCTGCCCCTTTACTTGGAGATCCCAGATGTTTTGGAGTAAGTGTAGGAGCCTGGACAAGGGCAGTTCCTCTGAGAAGATCAGATGGAGACTAAACAAGTCCTTCAGACTACAAGAGAATGCTATACAAAAACAAGAACTGAAACAAAAATTCAAGTCCACCACCACTACATCTTGGATTTCTTCTGTTTCTTTGATTTATTTTCTTGCTCCACTGAACAGAATTAGGCACAATTATTTTTCCACCCATTTCCTTTAATTTTACTCATTTTTCATCTGATAACTATGTGATAATTTTTTTATGAAAGATTGAGAATTGTGAACCACTAAGAAGAATGTATGCATTGTGTTAATTATTGAAACTGTCCTACCGGTTTGATTTGAAACTGTCTCATTGCTATTTGTTTATCAATAAAATTATGGGAAAAAAATTAAAAAAAAAAAAAAGATTGAGACTTGTTAGCACCCAATTACCTCAGTCCCAAAACTAATAACAGTTCAGTTTCAGCTATTGAATTTAGCCATTCCTTTAGGAGTGGTTACTCGAATTTAGTGCTTTTTAGAGCTTATCGAACTAGGGGACTACTTTACACTAGTTAATCATGTAATGAAGGAGTGAGAATATTTATAAATGCTTAGCAGCAAGGATCAGAGTCAATATTTTGCATACCTTCCCTTTTCCAATAAATAAATAAAGCCCAGAAACAAAACAAAGGTGTCAATGATCTTGTTATCCCCTCAACCCGCCACTATCCTGTAGGCTTCTTTCCGCCTCTACCCCAGACTAAGGCCTAGCAGGAGCTCTGCGGAGGAAAACGCTCTGGCCCCCGCACTGGTCCATTCTGCGCATTGCGCGCGGGCGCGGAGGGAGCGCAGCTTCCGGCGCCGGGGAGAAGGGCGGCGGGCCAGGCCTGCGGAGAGCGGCCCTGGAGGCGCCTGCTGCTCTGCGATGCAGCCGGGCGGGCCCATTCTCGGGCAGCCCGGGCGCTGCGGGGTGCGGCCCTGCTTCCCCGCGCTGGGCGCTGCGGCCTGTGAGCTCCTGCGCGAGAGGCTCCGGCGGGGACTGGAGCTCCTTTCCCTGGGAGCAGAGGCGTCCAGCTCCACAGGCCGAGAGGCCGTGGGGCGTCGGAGAGTCGCTCTGTTATCCAAAGGTTACGAGTAAGGGCTCTAAACCAGAGGCTTCTTTTTTTGTGCATAAATAAGATGCCAGCCGAAAGGGCGGTTTCATAAAGAAGAAAAGAAATGCAAAGTCGAAGATTGCAACGAACGCATACTTGTCTAAAGTGTCTTCAAATAATAACGTGGAGTGACTTTCCAGTTTGGTGAGCGCGGGAGTGTTTGTGGAGCTACCAGTAGAAAACGCCACTGGAAGTGCGCCAAAGCCACAGTGCGATTTCTGACCACCGAGTCGTGGCGGTGACTTGGGTTTGCGTCAGTCCTTCTGGGTGGTCAGGTGACCTGTGACCTCTCTCTCTCCCTCTCCCTCTCCCTCTCCCTCTCCCCAACTTCACTACTGAGATGTTAAGTTTAGAACAAATTGAGGAATCTTACCCCAGGCATTGGATTTGAATATCTATCTTTAAATGTGTTAACAAAGTTAAGATCCTAAGTAGCTGGTTAGTTTAGTTAGACCATGGTGCCAATAACAAGAAAGTTATGGGTTCGATACCGAAAGGGACCACTTCACTAGCGGTTAAATTGCTTCGTGGCGGCCTTTCCTCCTCTATTTAATTACATATTGACAGAATGCTTTCAAAGACTGAACAAGAAAATTGTGAAATATATGTGGAGTGAAAGCATATTTTGTGCTCCAAATGGGCTTCACAACTCTGTGGGAATCTAGGCTGTCTCCACCCAGTAGTTAGATCAGGTGACCAATAGACCACAATATATACTGATTGATTTAATTTTTTCTGAATGTATCCTTTAGGCTCAGAGCAACGCTATACATCCTTAGGATCAGGATGGAGGGGAGGGCAGGGCATCCTTAACTGAGTCAAAATCAGGTGAAGTCTGAAACTGAATTTTGCTGAGACTGAGATGGAAGAAAGTCCTTCCAAATAACTGCACCCCACTGATCGGTGGTGAATAAAGTACCAAGCCATATGCATCTCAAACTTATATGTTCTATAGCATCAAATTGATTTTGAGATTTTCTAAATTAATAATGATCAGAACCAGTTAGAATTAAAATCTTTTATTTATGAAATCCTTAGCTCTCTGTAGACATACACAGAGTAGTCACACACCATTTATAATAAGTGAGATTTATGGTTGTAACCAAGAATGATTATAGAGAAAATTATAAGGCTGGTTAATTGACAGGCTCGATTCTCAGCGTAAGGGTCTCACGCTCTAGCTGCTTCCCTTGCAGCCTTAATCTCTAGGCAAAGTCCAGAGGTCGGTCGGTCTGTCTGTCTGTCTGTCTCCTTTCTTCTCTTGCTCTCATTGGGGAAAATATTTATTAAGTGCTTGCCCCAAGATTTTTTATTGTTGTTGCACATATTTGGCTCAATTTGTAAACATGCCTCGCTAGAGCATTGAGGCAACTAGGCTTAACTCCTGCCTTTGAGCTTAGGATCCCTCTCCTCTGCAGAAGACAGTTCTGGAAAAAAAAAGTTTTAAGTGCTGAATGGGATTCTGTCTATGTTGGAAAAGGAAAGCAGAAGGAATATGGATAAATCTAATCTATGGTTGGGTAGATGGCAAACAATAATTAGTATATCCATTCTATTCACATCTAGGGAAAAAAAAAAAAAAAAAAAAAAA
>NW_004524695.1:224191-227206 GCF_000260255.1 Octodon degus | reverse complement strand
GCTTGATGACTGTTGCTTTATTATAAGTGTTAAATTTGGAAATATGAATCCTCCAACAGTGTTTATCTTTTTCAGCATTGCTTATGGCTATTCTGAGTCCTTTATACTGACTTATTAATTTCAAGAACAGACTGTCAATTTCTTAAAAAAACATGTCAGTTGAGGTGTGGATATGGATTGAATTAATGCATAGATAAACTTGGGGAATACTGTTCTTGGAATATCCTTCCAAAATTTTAGGTCTTTAATTTCACTTAATAATTATATATAGTTGTAAGAGCGTATGTTGTGTGTGTTTTCTAAATGTATTGCAAAGTATTTCTTTTGACTAAAGAATAAAAAATGTATCTTCTTAATTTTTTGATGGTTTATGACTGATGCATAGCAGTATAATTGACTTTTTATATTTTGCAGGCCTCCAAGATTCATTTATTAGGTTTAAGTGGATTTTTAAAAGATTTTCCACTGAACTTATCAGACCCAAAAGTTACAACTCTTGTTGCATAGGTCCTGCTTTACCTTGGTCTTAACCATCCAGCAGAAAAGTATAAAAATGAAATATAAGAAGTAAAGCCATGCTGTTATGTTGAGCTATAGGGGACTCAGGTCAACAATTTCTGACATTGCCAGTCAAGCGGAAGACCCAATACTATTATGGACTTCTGAACTCTTTTAGATTATTTTGCTGAGTTAACACACCTATAATATTCAAATAATGGACCGTAACAATAAAAGGGTATACAGATGAATGTTCATATTGTATCTGTGTATTCAAAGTGGTTAGGATAGATATATAGTTACATTCTCTTAATGAATAGAGTGATTTGTTCTAATGGTGTTTGTAGATAGGATATCATGTCTGCATCTTGTACAGCAATTAACCACTGGGAGGAATGTATGCAATGTGTTAATTATTGAAACTGTCCTACCAATTTGATTTGAAACTGTCTCATTGCTATTTGTTTATCAATAAAATTATGGAAAAATAAAAAATAAAAGATTTTCTATATGTACAGTCATGTTACACACACACACACACACACACACACACGTGTATCTTCTCCCATTCTGACTTGGATGCTTTTCATTTCAGTATACTGTCCATTGTCCCAGCTGGAACCTTCAGTAAAATGTTAACTAGAAATACTACTGATCTGTATGAATTTAGATTCTAAAATAATGGAAAATATTTTTTTTAAATTCCTGAAAGGATATTTAAAAAATGCTTTCTTCTTTCTGTTCTTCTTAAGAACTATGGTCCAATCAAATTGTGGATGCAAAACCTACAAATTTACAGGTTGTTTCTCTCCAGCATAGACCTTCCAACTTAGTGGCTTCACTGCTTAACCATCTCAACCTCCTGAGCTCTTGCCTCTGGCTTGAGATCTTGATGTGCTCAGATTAGGGCATTTGTTGGCTGAAGTCCCAGATTTTCCTAAAGAGCCCTCAGGTTTTTTTGTTTGTTTATTGCCTAACACATAGGGCTCTCACCTCACCTAGTGACAATGTTACAAAACTTCAAGAAAGACTTTTCTTTCTAGAAAGAGGTTCCTGTTGTCTAGAGGCTCTAACTTCAGTCTGTAATTGTATTTCAAGTTCCTTGGGAGCACCTGGGCTAATAAGTCAGGGTGAGAGGCTAAATCCCAGGGAGAAGCCAGAAAAGCAGCAGCTTGTGTTTGTTGGGCAGTTCCTAAGACTCCGGTCCTGCTCCAGGTACTTCTAATCATCTCATGCACCACCATTTCTGCGACCACCAAGCAATAATGTACAGAAGGTCCTCCTGCCTCCAGTTGCCTTGATAGACAAGAATAACTCAGAGAACAATATTAGGAAAAATTTGTCGCAAGGTGCTTAGCGAGACAGCTGGAGGAGACTAACTGGTATCTTCAGGATGACTTCCCTTGAAAGCTAAGGTGCTCTCTTCAGGGTACCGCCCCCTTTGTGGTCTAATCATTTCCCTCACGGCAGAGATAGTCACCCAGTTTGTTACACCTTCGCGCTTTTCTTGTCTGTTTCTTCCTAAGATGCAGATCTTTGAGCACAGGGATTTTTGGTATTTTCTTTTCTTTTGAGCAGCCCTCTGCAAGATGTGTCGGCAGGATTTGTTAGATGAATGGAAGAACGGCTTCATTTAGCTCATCCTGTACGCGGGGGCTGGGCGGAAGACATCTGCCCTGTTAGCTCCCTAAGAGGAGCGAAAGACAATTTACACATTTGCCTGAAGTAATCTAAATTTCCCTGCTACCCATTTTACTAAATCATTAGTTCTCTGCACACCTAAAAGTGTTTTTATTCTTTTGTACCGGGGATTTCTTTTTTGAGGACCTTGGGCTTGCCAGGCAGGAGCTAATGCCACTGAGCCATCTCCCTGTCCCCTCCCCACACAACTAAAATAGCTGCCCTCTCTGAGGTTCGAACTCAGGACCTTCAGATTATGAGACTGACGCGCTGCCGGCTGCGCTAAGAGGGCATGCGTTAGAAAGTGCTTGTCTTTTAAAGTATCCGATCTTATTCTCCAATCGCTGCTTTATTAATTTACAACTTTTAACTAACACGATCAGTCCTGCTTGGAAATCACACCGCATCAACCGATGTTGCTCTTGGAGGATTTGACACCCAGAAGCAACACAGTCCAAGCCTCTCTGGTATTCACTTAACGCCTGAATGTCGGCTCCAGGGACCTCACGCCTGTCTTTCGAGGCTTTTTTTTTTCTTTTGTGTTTCAGTAACCTGGCTTCTCTCTCTTCCTCAGAAGTTTTGTTCATTCTTCAATCTTCCATAGTCTTTTCTTAATGTGTATAGATCACTTACCTTTAATGTTGTTATTATGTTTAGATGTAGATCTATTATGCAACAATTTTATTACTAAGGTTTCCTTGTGTTTTTCCATTCTTTCTTCTGTTGGCATCATTTAACACCTCTCACCCTCCTATCCAGTAATTTCTTTTCTTTCTTTCTTTCTTTCTTTCTTTCTTTCTTTCTTTCTTTCTTTCTTTCTTTCTTTCTTTCTTTCTT
>NW_004524695.1:195071-224091 GCF_000260255.1 Octodon degus | reverse complement strand
TTCTTTCTTTCTTTCTTTCTTTCTTTCTTTCTTTCTTCCTTCCTTCCTTCCTTTCTTTCTTTCTTTCTTTCTTTCTTTCTTTCTTTCTTTTTTTTCTGTATTTTAGGGGAAGGGTCTACAGGATGTTTAGGGTCTCACTACTAGATCGGACTCGTAGTCATTCTCCTGTTTACAGCCTCCCAAGTGCTGCGATTACAGGCACTAACGCCACCATGCCCAGCCTTGTAATTTCTATTATGCTTTCTCTCTTCAGAATTTGTTGAGGTGTGAAAGTTATTATTACCAAGGTGATTGTTCTTCTTAAATGCAAAGTTAGAGCTGGAAAATAATGAAGTAGGAATATTCACGTGTGCCTGTGTACAAAAGAATTGTTTTAAGGCCTTACACCCCACCAGAAATTCCTATATATCCCTGACCACGCTTTTCAGGTTAAAGGGTGGCTCAGAAAGGTTAAACATCATTTCTGAGTCTCAGAGTTACGGCCAAATCTCAAAACTTGAGTAGAGAAGCAGAATATTTGGATTTGAAACGTGCTCTTCCTCTGTTCTAGCTCATGGTCTCCCTGCTTCTCCACTCAAGTGCATTCGTGCATACACCAGACATCTACCCAGAGCGTAGTTCTGCGTTCCTTCACTCAACACCAATTTCCACCCTGTTATCTGAGTTAGCCCTTCCTCTCTGTCCTCTTCACATCCAATGACCAGCCCCAAACTGTCCTTCGCTTCTGAGTATCTCATTGGAAGCTTTTGCTTCCTCTCTGGTCATTTTGTGCATAATTGTTGTGGAGCTCCCCTGTACCAGTAGGCTCAGTAGATTCAGGAAGAATCATCTAACTATAGTCAGGAAAAATTTGGACAAGTGACACTATACTTCCAAATTCACCATTTTCTGTCTCCCCAGACATTTCCAAGTAGGAAATTTTAGAACCTGTGTTATGGTCTCCTCACCCTGGTCGTGCCTGATTCCTTAGTTCTGGTGTACTCTTTTTTTATCCCTCAATCTCCTGGCCCATGATTCTACTCACACTGGGATATTTGCTCTGTTGCTGGCATTATTCTTTGCCTTTTTCCTTTCTTTTCTTTTTTGGCTTGCTAGATCTATCCATTTTTGAGATACCTGTGCAGTTATAATTTTGGGTCTATTGTATCATAATTGGGCTTCATGAGATTTGAATCTCTGAGGCCACAGGCATACAGCTTTCGGATTGTTGTATCTTCTTGGTCATTGGACCCTTTATGATTAGGTAGCATCCCTCATCACTGCTGGTAAATTTTTTTGCCTTGAACTAGGGTGTATGCTGTGTCTCCATCTTTTATTGTTAACCTAGCTATGTCATATTAGAAATATGTTTCTTATAGTTACCATATAGTTTGCTGATGTTTATGTTTAACCAATTCTGACAATTTATTGTTTTTAATGAGTATATTAAAACCCTTTCCCTTTATGGTATCTGTTAATATTTTTAGAGATATATTTACTATTTCATAATTTGCCTTCTTTTTATTTCCAGTATTTTCAACCTTAATTCATTTCTTCTTTCCTATCTTCTTTTGCCTTATTTTCATTTTTTTGTTTCAGTATTCCATATCCTCTACTGTGCTGTATTATCTTATATGTGTAGTACTTTATTTACTCAAGTGCATTATGGAAGTACCTGTTGTTTCATCATTCCTAATGTTCCCAGTTTCCTTGTGGAATCATTTCTATTTTGTGTAAGTAATTTCCATTAGCAAGTCTCAGTTCACTTTCAGATGAAAATGTGTGTATTTTTCCAATATATTTTACTGCAAAAAGAATTCTGGGTTGACAGCATTTCAAAAAACGTTATTCCATTTCTTCTGGCCTCCCTAATTTCTTGAGGAGAAAATAAAACCATTCAAATTCCTATTGTTTATCCAGATTGAGGTTACTTTGCTTAAATTTTTGAATCTATAGGATTGTATGTTTTGCTAAGTTTGGGAAGTTTTAAGCTACTAACCCTTCAAACATCTTCCACCTCCACCTCTAATTCTTCTCTTCTGGTACTGTTCATCTTTAAGAATACCTTTTCTGAACTGGGGAGATGGCTCAGTGGAATAAGTGCTTCCCTGGCAAGCACAAGGGCATGAGTTCAATCCCTGGATCCACCAAAAAAAAAAAAAAAAAAAAAAGAGTGCAGTATAAGAATACCTTTTCTGTTATTCTGATTGGGTCATTACTATTGTTTTCTATTGAGGTTTATTGGTTTTTGCTTTTGTTCTTTCTATTCTAGTGTTGAGTCCACTAAGTCCACAGAATGCTTTGGTTTATCTTGTTTAGATTTTGTTTTTGTTTATGCAGTAAGTACTAAAATTGGTCTTGCTTTATCTTTCATTTGTTTTCACTAGCTTTCTAGTCATTTAGAATAGTTGTCCTTATTTCTTAAAGCATTATTACAACTGCTTTAAAATATTTGCTAGAAGATCCATGCCATTTAATCACAGAGTTTATTGTCTGTTTCTATGGGAATTAGGAATTCCAGTTTTTTTCATTTTAGATTCTACCTAGTTATTTTGAGTTTCTTGCCATGGCATATTTTCTTCTCAAATATGTTGAATAATGCAGCTACTTTTGTTTTTGTAGGCAATACATGAATGTTTTCAGCTTGTAAGTATCCACCATCTTTGTGCTGTGGTTTTAGTTTCAGTTCCATTGTCAAAGCTTCTCCAATGCTATTTAGATTTTTCTAGAGTAGGTACAACCCAGTGGTCAATGTTGATTTGGTCTATTTATTACTTAGTTCAATTCTCAGAATCTATAGTGTGTGTGTGTGTGTGTGTGTGTGTGTGTGTGTGTGTTGCATAACCCGTGAATTAGAGCCACTTCCTCACAACTCAGGAATGTGTACAAGGAGTTCACATTCTATGAGTTTGCTGCTCACAGTCTCGGCAGTAGTTCCTGATTACTGGGGACTCTGCTTTCCACTCCCCCAACTGGAAGGCTGGCTGCTTGGCTTTGCATGTTCCAGAACTAAGTTGCATTTTGAGTCAAGTAGTTGGAGGAAGCAGAGTGAGAGGGAAGGAAAGGATATGATCTGGCATCTTGAGACCTTGCACAAAGAAAAAACAACCAATAAAACACACCATGTACGTCACTTTTGTGGGGTCACTGACATTCTGTGTTTGTATTCCACAGGTCATTAATTACTGATGCTTCCAAATGCTGTAAAATTTCCCGTGTTCTTCAAATATATCTCGTGTTGAAATGCAAAAGCTTGGAGGATGTGGGCATCGATCCCACCACCTCTCGCATGCTAAGCGAGCGCTCTACCACCTGAGCTAATCCCCCTGACAGTAGAAATTGTTTCGGATGTTTATTTTAGTCAGGGACCTGCTGGTCACGCCATTATTTTCAAACTTCAGCCGACATGGTGATCGTCAAGGCCATGAATGCAAATCCAGGAGCATCTAATCAAAACTGATATCGGAAGAACTTATTAGCCGTTCCTCTGTAAGAGAAAAGAGAAGAGCCAAGTACGATAAAGAAGAAACACTGGTGCCACCGGTCTCACCTTCCTTATTTTTGAGAATGTCCCTGCAACAGCTTGCTCGTAAAAGCGGCTGAATGGCAGCGTCTCCAGGGGAGGTGCTTAGAACCGGCAGCCAATTGGATGGCTTCTTAAAAGCAAAAACTCCCTGGTGTTTCCGCCCGGTTTCGAACCGGGGACCTCTCGCGTGTTAGGCGAGCGTGATGACCACTACACTACGGAAACCCCCGTAAAGGAATCGTGCTCCTAGATCGAAGGTATGTTTAATACTATAACTTTAAAAGCGGAGAGAAATACACATTGCACTTATAATGTACTGTATTACGCTTTGATAAATGTATGTATTGTAGAATGACTAAATCGAGCTAGTTAACATAACCCTTAACTGTCATATCTTTGTGCCTGTGTGAGCATGCATGGTGAGAACACTTCAAATTTACTCTCAGCCGTTCTGGGGCTACGCTCGGTGGATCCTCGCTATACGAGAACCAGGATCCCCGAGGCAATCCTATCCATCCTGCCTTCTATGCATCACCTCCGGTGAGGTAGGTGACTTTGAAGACGTAGTTTCCAGGTATGAGGAAGGAAGCAGGGGAAGGCCAGGAGTACAGAGCTGAGAAAAAGGGTGACGACCACAGAAACTCAGCCAAATCGGAAGTAGTGTGAATTAGCAAGGGAGAGGGGAGCAAGGCCAGCACCTCCCCGGGGCCTCCTTCCCAGGGACACAGTTCCCAGAGAGAGACAGGAGCATCGTGGGGTGTTGGGATTGGAACCAGTGGCAGCTAGGGAAGTGCAGGGATGGAAATAGAAGGCAGCTTCAAAATGATGTAAAATAATATTTTTTTCTTGGGCTAGTAGTTCTAGAAGGCTCCTGGTTCAAAAATATTTCTAAAATGAACCACTGTTAAGAGCGGAGGTAAAATTGTTTCCTTTAGGGATGCTGGGGCAGAAGAAGGGGTTCGCAATTTCTGGAAGGGACAGGGCTGGAGCTGCACCCTCCCTTTTACTTTTATTTTATTGTTATTTTTTTTAAAGTACAAAATGGTACAAAAAATTAGAAACAATACAAAATTTTATTAAAGTAATAGGAATTTGACAATGTTGTATTGTGTAATGTTATCTTCAAAGTAGTTGGTTAGTTTACCAGATACAAACCTGCAAAACTGGTTAAAAAGAGTTGTAAGAAATAAAAACAAAGAAAAATAAAAAGATACAAAAATCTAAACATTAACAGCTCCTTTCAATAAATCAGAAATCAGCATCACAATTATCCAAACTATTTTGCATATATACATAAATATATCTTTTCCCTTTTTTTTTTTTTTTTTGGTTTTTTTTCTCATCCCAATTTTTTGTTCCCATTGAACAGATTCTTTCCCTTTCATAGTATCTATTATACCTTTCAGTTTTATTTGCTCTTTCAGATTCTCACACTAGTAAGACAATACAATGTTTGCACATGTGAGTCTGATTTATTTCACTTACCAATACAGTCTCTAATTGCATGCATTTACTTATAAAAGCCCTGAACTTATCTTTTTTTTTAATAACTGAGTAATACTCTATTGTGTAAAAATGCCACATCTTTTTTTATCCATTCCACAGTTAATGGGCATTTGGCTTGTTTCCCAAATTGCACTGCTATAAACATGGGTACACATGTATCACTACGATATGAAAATTTCAGTTCTTTGGGAAAAGTAGCTAGGAGGGGAATAGCTGGTTTGAATGAGACCTCCAATCCTGGCTTCTTAGGGAATCTCCATAATGATTTCAATAGTTGTTGTATCAGTCTGCACTACCAACAACTGTGGAGAAGGGTTACCTTTTCCTCGAAGCCCCTCCAGAATTTGTTATTAGTTGACTTCTTGACAATAGCCATTCTTTCTGGTGTAAGCTGCAATCTCAGCATTGTTCTAATTTGCATCTCTGGAATGACAAATGATGCTGAACATTTTTTCATATATTTACCTGCCATTTGTATTTCTTCATTTGTGAAGTGTATGTTCATCTCTATGCCCATTTTTGGCTTGGGTCTTTGAATTTAGGAGGCCTGATATTTTTTAACTCTTAAATCTTATAGATAGAAGTCCTTTGTCTGAAGGACCATATTTTCCCCCAATTTATGGATTTTCTTTTTACTCTGTTGATTTCTTTTGACATGCAGCAACTTTTCAAAAATATGATATCTCAATTGTTGATTCTTTGAAGTATTTCTCATGCACTTTGATTTTTATTCATAAACTCTCTATCTTCCCCTATGTCTTTAAGATTTCTACCTACTTTCTCCTCCAGAAGATTTAGTGCTTCAGTTTTAATATTTAAATATTTGATTCATATTGACTGTAGTTTAGTGCATGGTGATAGGCATGAGTCTAATTTTAGCTTTTAGCATGTGGACAAGTTTTTCTAGCACCATTTATTAAGATGCTGTCTTTCTTTACTATTCTATGTCTCTTCTGGTTTTAGATGAATTTTAGGAATGTTTTCTGTAGACCCGTGAGATATACTAATGGTGTTTTAATCAGGATTGCATTGAAACTGTATAAAAATTTGGGGAGTATGGCCATTTTCACAATGTTGGTTCTTCCTATCCAGAAGCAAGAAATATCTTTCCATTTTCTGAAATCCTCTTTAATCTCTTTGTTCAGAGTACTATAACTTTCACTGTATAAATATTTTACTTCCTCTGTGAGATTGATTCCTATTTCATTTTGGGGGGTGTTATTATGAAAGGCACAATTTCCCTAATTTCTCTCAGTGGGTTCATTGTTTGTATATAGAAATGCTATTAATATTTGAGTGTTGATTTTGAATCTGGCTATGTTACTGAATTTGGTTTTTAAATCTAAAAATTTCTTGGTGAAATTTTTGGGATCTTCCATGTGGAGTATCGTATCATCTTGAAATAATGATAATTTCACTTCTTTCTGTCCAATCATTATTCCTTTTCTCTTTCTTGTCTTGTTCCTGATTTTTTATACAGATGTCTGCAATTTACTTTTTTTTAATATTTGAATGTTTATTAAAATGCATCAAAGTTTTCTTTTTTATTAATAGGACAGTTTTGATAGTCAATACACTGTACATTGTTATCTTCTTAGTGGTTATACATAGTACGAGAAGCAGACAGGATATTCTGTCCAAAGACTGTTAGTACACTTCTTTCTTCTCATTGAATTAAGCAAAAGTAGCTGTAAATTTATCCTAACTATTTTGTATATATAAATACAAAATGATCTTTCCTTTGTATCCCTTTTTTTTTTTTTTTTGGTCCTGTCATAGGTGAATATTCTATTGGCATCTAAATACTACAGGTGTTTGAATTCAACTAAACAATCTAACACTGTCTAACAGTCTATAATATTAGTGAGCTATCCTCAGCAGTTATTGACTTGAGTCTTTTACAGCTCATCATATGTTCCTGATTTTTAAGTGAAGTCTCAAATTTTTTTGTCCATTTGGTATGATGTTGGCTGTTGGTTTGTCATAGATGGCTTTTATCAGGTCAAGGTAAAGATGATCTATTTTGATTTTCTGTAGGGTCTTTATCATGAATGAGTTTGCATTTTGTCAAAACCTTTTTCTGCATCTATTGAGATGATTGTGTGATTTTTGTCTTTCACTCTATTGATGTGGTGTATTACATTTATGGATTTGCATATATTGCAACATTCCTGTATTCCTGGGATGAATCCCACTTGGTCATCTTGTATAACCTTCTTGAAAACTTGCTGTATTCTGTTTGCCAGTATTTTATTGAGGATTTTTGCATATATGTTCATTAGGGAGATTGGCCTAAAGTTCTCTTTTGGTTGGGTCTTTCTCTGATTTTGATATCAGAGTAATACTTGCCTCCAGGAATTAGTTTGGGAAAATTGCTTCCCTTTCAATTTCATTGAAGAGTATGAGAATAGTTGACATTAAATCCTCTCTAAATTTCTTGTGGAATTCAGCTTTGAGTCCATCAGGACCTGGGTTTTTCTATTTGTAGATTTTTTAAATTGCATTTTCAACTTTATTGACCAATATTAGATTATTCAGAATTTTCACATCTTCTTGATTCAGCTATTCATATATACATATATATATATATATATGTATATATATATACGAATCTGTCCATTTCTTCTGTATTCTTCATCCTGTGAGAGAAAAGGTTTTGGAAATAGGTCTTGATGATCTTAGGAATTTCTATATGATCTGTAGTAATTTTACCCTTTTCATTACTTATTGCATGAATTTTAATTTTTTCTTTCTTTTTCATGATAAGATTGACTAGGGGTTTATGAATTTTATTTGTTCTTTCAAAGAACCAACTCTTTGATTCATTAATTCTTTGTATTGTTTTCTTCATCTCCATTGCATTTATATCTGCTCTGATCTTTTCAATTTCCTTCCTTCTTTGGCCTTAAGGCTTGACTTGCTCTTCCTTTTCTTGAAGCTTGACATGCAGCATATGATTGTTTATTTGAACTCATTCTGTTTTCCTGATATGGGAATACCGCTATAAAGTTTCCTCTTAAAACAGCTTTCATTGCGTCCTGCAGGTTCTGGCAAGTTGTATCTCATTTTCATTTGACTGTAAATGTTGTTAATTCCTTCTTTAATTTTATCTGTAACCCATGGATTGTTCAGGAGGGTATTATTTAGTTTCCATGTGTTTATGCAGTTTTTGCTGTTTCTTTTGTCAATAATTTCCAGTTTCATTGCACTATGGTCAGATAATATGCATGAGATTATTTCAATTCCTTTGCATTTATTTAAGCATCTTGGATGTGCTTGTACATCGTCTATTTTAGAGAACATCCTGTGTGCAGCTAAGAATGTGTTCTAATGCTGTTAGGTGGAACACTCCATAAAGCTATACTAAGTCCATTTCTTCACAAGTTTGATTTAGTTCTGCTATTTCTTTGCTGAGTTTTTGCTTAATTGATCTATTCTTTGTGTCAGTGGGTTTTTAACTCCCTCAGTACAATTCTCTTATTGCTCATTTTATTTTTTACATCTGTTAAAATTTGGCTTATATAGTTGGGTGCTCCTACATATATATTTATAATTGTTATGTCTTCCTCTTGCAATTTTCTCCTAACAAGTATGTAGTGACCTTCTTTATATCTTTTAATCACTCTTGGTTTGAAGTTGACATTTTAAGCAACCAGAATAGTTATTCCTGTTGTTGTTGTTGTTGTTGTTGTTTCTGGTTCCTTTCGCATGGAGTATTGGTTTCCATCCTTTGACTTCCAGTTTATTAATTTATTTTTCAATCCAGTGTGTTTCTTGTAGACAGCATATTGTTGGATTTTGTTTCTTGATCCACTCTACCAGTTTGCTTTTTTATTGCTGAATTTTATTGCCATTTACATTGATAGTTATAACTGATATATGCTGGTGTATTTTTGTCTTGTTATTTTCCTATTGTAGGATCCCTACTTTTTCTCTCTGTTTAACCACTTGCTCTGGTTGGTGGTTCTTTTCTGTTGTTTTTCTTGAAGTTGTGGTCATTTTTTTTTCTTTCTAAAATATCTGCCACGGGGGCCGGGGAGATGGCTCAGTGGAATAAGTGCTTGCCTGGCAAGCACAAGGTCCTGAGTTCAATCCCCGGTTCTGAAAAAAAAAAAATTAAAAAAAAAAAATAAATAAATGTATAAAATATCTGCCAGTACTCTTTGTAGGGTTTGTTGGGAGTCATCTATTTCTTCCATTGTTCTTTGTCAGGGAAGTATCTTATCTCTCCATCAAACTTGAAGAATAGTTTTGTAGAGTACATCAATATGGATTGAAAGTTGTTTTTTCTTTCAGGACCTGAAACATCTCACTCCAAGGTCTTCTTGATTTGATGGTCTCTGTTGAGAAATCTGCCATGATTCTGCTTGACTTTCTAATACAGGTAATCTGTTTTCTGTTTGTTTGTTTTATCTCCAACAGCTTTTAATATTTTGTTCGTTCCTGGATTTCTGGGATCTTGATTATTATGTGTCTGGGTGTAGATTTATTTTGATTATGGCTAGTTGGGTTCTATATGCCTCACTTATTTGTGTTAGATTCTTTTTCCACTCTTGGGAAACTTTGTGCTACTACTTCTGCAAATAGTCTTTTTATGTCATTTGTATTGCCTCCAGCTGTTTCATTAACACCTATTAGTCTTATATTATTTTTCTTTGTATTATCTTGCAGCTTTGCATTGTTATTTCCTGATTCCTTGTTATTTTAAAGAGATCTTTCCTTTTGTGTTCACTGGCTGCAATGCTATCTTCAAGGTCTGAAATTCTATTGTAAGTTTTGTTTAAGTGGTTTTGCCAGTTTCAGTGGAATTCTTAATGTCCTGGATATCTGTTTGAATCTGTTTCATGCATTCTAGTTCTTTCTTGTACTGTTCATACAATGTTTCTATCATTTTCTTATTCCCCTCAGTTTTTTGAATCTATGTCTTCTTTAGATGTGCTGAGAAATTCTTTCATGATTTTTGTCATTTCTTTTTTGACATGAGAGATTATTTCTGATCTGATTTTCTCCATAGCCTGATGGACTTGTTTCTTTACTTCAGTTGCTATCATTTCAGAAATTTCAGGTGTATGATTTCTACATTATTCTATGACTTTGTCTCCTGGACTTGTTTTGGGTGGGATGGAGGTCTGATGTTGCCTTTTGACATTTTTGAGGTTCCCAGTGATCACCCTGACACTGCAGGAGTGGTAGGCGGACAAGGGTGGGCATAGCAGGTAAGCAAGGCTCCCACAATGTGGGAGAGCATGCATCCTCCCTTTAAAAGCCAGAACGTATTTTATTTTGATAGGGATTTCTATCTTTACTCAGGTAGAACGGTTGAAACCCCACCCAGCTGGGAAGAGCCAGTGACAGTACACAAGATGAGGGTATGGTATGGTTTAATTTTTTTACATTTCACATTGCAGAACACTGACTTAAAAAGAAGGAAAAAGAGACGGAGGAGGAGAAGAAGGTAAAGGGGGAGAGGAAGATGAGAAGGAGGAAGAAAGGGCAGAGGAAAAGGGAGAGGAGGAGGAGAAGAGGAGGAAGAAGAATAAATGAAGAAGAGAAGAAGGAATTAAAAATGGAAAGCAGTTAGGTTTCCTCAGTCACTTTGGAATGTCATCCAATTCTTAACCACTCACTCCAATCTCTCTTCCTTGCCTTTGCTCACTCTCTCCCTCCTCTGCAGAACTTCTCTAATCCCCAAAGGACCACAGACTGACCTTGCATTCCTCCCCGCATAAGAACCCATAGCCCTGTATTGTTACTCTGGTGCTACTGGGTCATGTTTTGTCTCTCTCTGAACTGGAAAATCCCTGGAAGATGATCACTCTGACTTCTCACTACTCTTACCACAGCGTTTTACATGGACCAACATTCCAGTATATTGAGTAACAGCAAGGTGAAAAAAGCCATAGAAAATGCCAAATACACTATTTGGTGGTGTCAGGAGATATAAAATGTTTTTCTAATGCTTCATATCCTCAACATTCTGCCCTATCATTTCTCCCCTCAAATCACAGCCCCCTTATACTGTTAATCATGCCAGGTTACCTTTACTCTCCTCAATCTTCTTCTTTTTTTTTTTTTTTTTTTTTTTTTTTTTTTTTTTTTTTTTTGCTGTCATTTTTGGCATTCAACTAAGAATACTAGCACTGAGCTCTATTCCTAACCTTTCAAATGTTTTGTTTTGTTTTGAGATAGAGTTTTGCTAAGTTGCCCAACTGGGGCTTTATAGACAGCCCTTTCTGGTCCTTGTCACAGCCCAGAAAGTTTATATTTGGAGTTGCATGAAAAAGTTATTGGAATTCTAGTTATTTAATTCCAATCTATCACTTCCAGTGCAGCCCATGCATAAAGACAGTAAAGCATATTATTAGTTATGGGGAGTCAGGGGGTCCTAAGTCTAGCTGCAATGATGACTAGCTCGAACAAAAGTTTTGATCTAGGGGTTAAATCCAGGTTTTATTAATTCATGAAGAAAAGAGTGTCTTAAGGGTGACTGGCTGTGAGAATGGTGGGAAGTACTTGAGTGCTGTGAGCTAGGCTAGGTAGGAGGCCTGAAATCACTTCTGCAATATACAGAGAGGAGGATATGCAGAAAGAGTAATCTGCATGACACAGCTGAGGTAGTATGTAATATTTTGGGGTTAGTGAATGTTTCAGTTCTGGTATATAATGTTTTACAACCTGGCAAGTCATAGCCTCTTATCTTGAGGCTCAGTCCCAGCCAACAGCATGGAGCTTGGGTCTCCTCAGCTCACACATGTTTTATTTGTGAGTTATGGGGGTGGGGAAACATTGTCCTGTCATCTTTGCTTCAAAGACCACACATCAGCACCTCATCTGGACTGATTTGCATAAATGCAGTTAAAGGAATAAGAAAAAGTTCTAGCCAGTTCTGCACACACCAATACATAGGAATAGGACCAGGTTCAGTCAAAATGGAAACAGCTACTCCTTCAGGGAGAGTCACCTGGGTGGTCCTCCACAGGGCTTGCTCTTGTGATGCTCCCAGATGCTGGTCTGTTATTATCTATTTTTAAAAAAAATTTTCTCTGTTATCTTTTCTAGGAGCATTTTTCTCCCAGCCTTTGTCTTTTGATTACATTCTGTTCTACCATGTGCCATTTTACACTGAGGCCTGTCCTAGCATTCTTCTCAAGAGTAGAACCTCATGGGCCCTGCCTGTCTCCCTGGTGGGACATTTAGTGACATCATGGTATGTGAACTTTACCTCCCAACAGAATATGGGTGTTATACTACTCCCCCTGTTTAGTAAATAAGTGACCTGCCATAATGTCCCATCCAGTAAAGCCTTTGTTTCCCTTGGCACGTGGGCCTGAAAAGCTTTGGCTTGTGCCCTCAGCCTTCACAGTGGTCACAGTGACTGGATAGGAATACTGGAATCTTACAGAGGAATGACAGGCATCTAAAAGATAATACAGGTTAGGGAAATACTTGGGTACATGTGAATTTCTAGAACTGTGAGTGATTGTTTATTAGCCTGTTTCACAGGTAGCATAACAATACCTAACTTCTTTAGCTGACTACAAAACAATAGTGATAAAAATGACATGGTACCAGAACAAAAACTCACATGTGGATCAGTGGAACAGAAGTAAGGGTACAGAAACCTCCCTAGACATATTCAACTATTTGATTTTTGACAAAGGGGCTGAAAACATATGGTGGAGGAAAGAGTCTATTCAACAAGTAGTGCGGGAAAAACTGGTAATCCACTTGCAGAAGAATGAAATTGGACCCTTATCTGCCACTACACACTAAATTAAAATCAAACTGGATAAAGGATCTAAATATTAAAACAGAAACATTAGACCTTCTGGAAGATAAAATATGTAAAACACTTGAAGACACACATACAGGAAAGGATTTCCTACATAGAACCTCAACTGCACAAGAAACAGCAGCAAGAATCAACAAATGGGGTTTGATCAGACTACAAAGTTGCTGTACAGCAAAAGAATCAGTCCATAGAGTGTGCAAACAACGTACAGAACGGGAAAAATTTTCACCAGTTACTCCACAGAAGACTAGTATGTAGACTATAGAAAGAACTGAAAAAAAAAAGACTATGTAAAATTAAAGACCCAGTCAAAAAACATAAGAAAAATGAACAGGGGCTGGGTCTGTTTTAACTGTGCAGCATGTGACTTCCCCAAATCAAGACAAATACGGAGTCAACTCTTTCTTGCTTGTATCCCAGCTCAAGCCTCCAATAAACACTGTACATCAACCTGCTGGTTCTTGCTAGCATTGATCTTGGACCCCTTAGAGAACTCCTCTGTTTTGCTACACTTTCTGGTGTACAAGACATAGCTGTGTCCAACTGTGTATAGCTGTCAATTATTTTTCTTTGTTTTTACTTTGCTCTTTGCTCTGTGTTATGACTCTGTGGATTTGTGTTTATACAAATTTTATTTGTATGATTGCTCATATTAAACCCCAAATAAATGCCACCTTATGTTTATAAAAAAGAATAAATAGGAATTATCAATACAGTAAAACCTTGGTTTGTAAGGGTAATTGTTTCAGAAACATGCTTGGAATCCAAAACACTGGTGTATCAAAGTGAATTTCCCTATAAAAAATAATGGAAACTCAGATCATTCATTCCACAGCCAAAAATATTTATATAAAATTATTGTAATACTGTACTATACAAATATAAAGAAAAATAAACAAAATAAGCTGCATTTACCTCTGAAAATATTGGAGCCTGATGTGAGGGCCACAAGAGAGAGGAGGTTATGGGTATGTTGACTTGCACTGTTACTAATGGAATCATTTCTACTGGCTTAGTGGAATCTTTTTCTTTTCATGTACATTTACCACCTACCCAGTGACACTTGCTTTGGGCTGTTTTTGAGGATTTTGAGCAAATGTGACATTGCACAAAATTCTGTGGTGAGACAGATGGGGACTGGTGGGGGGAGGGAGAAAGAGAGAGAGAGAATTGGCTCAGTTGTGATCATGTAAGATTTGGCATCATGTCATACTCAAAACAAGTACATTCTGCAGGACATTATGCATTTGTAGAACAACTTACTCACAATCCAAGGTTTTATCATGCATTTATCAGACAAAAGGCTCACTCTGAACAAAAATGAAACCCCTCAGTCATACATTTAAAAATCATAAATTACTCTCTTTGAGGAATTTACTGAAAAAGAGAAGTGTTAATTGTTCAAAATGATTTGGAAAAAAAACCCACAAAGTTTATCTGGTAATATGAACAACTAATTTGAAGATAGCATCATGTAATACAGCAGCCAATGTTGAATTCCTATTACTTTATCTAGTGTAATCTTGTATTATTTCTAATGCAGTATTTTCTTTATATCTCTATTGTGTATTATAAAACAAAACAAACAAGCAAGCAAACATGAAGTAGCAGAAGCTGGAGCCAGAGAAAATGCACGAAAAACAAAGTACTACATTTATTACTTTTATTTTTTAAAGAGAGTACAAATTAGAATTAAAACAAAAAATTAAAAGTGATACAGAATTGCACTTAACAAAATAATATGAATTTCACAGTATTTGTTGTAATGCACAGTGTTGTCTTCCAACCAGTTATTCATGTTACCAGATATACGCATATAAACTTGGAAGAAGAAAGAAAAAAAGAAAGAAATGGATAAAAAATTAAGAAAACTAAAAGGAGAAACAATTGAAAAAAGACAAAACAAATTAAAGTACTGTTTCTTTCCATAGGCCAGCAGAAATTCACAGTACAGCTGTCCAAACCACTCTGCTTACACAGATAAATATCTCTTTTCCCCACTCCCTCTCCTGTCATACTCAACTCAGTAATTCTTTGAATAAGTTCATTCCCTTTTCCCAGTGTCTATTGTACCCTTCAGATTCCATTTTTCTCTTTCTGGTTCTCACATTAAGGAGACAATATGATCTTTGCACATGCAGGTCTGATTTATTTCACTTGAGTATGTTCTCTAATTGCACCGTATACTTATAAAAGATTCAAATTTATCCTCTTTTGTAGCTGAATAATACTCCACTGTGTAAAAATACCACATCTTCCTCATTCATTCCTTAGTTGATGGGCATCTGGGTTGTTTCCAGGATTTAACTATAACAAATTGCATAAACATGGGTGATAACACATATATCACTGTGATATGAGGTTTTCATTTCTTCTGGAAAAGTACCCAAGAGGGGAATAGCTGGCTGGAATGTGACCTCCAGTCCCAGCCTGTGAAGGCATCTCCACACTGATTTCCATAGTGGCTGTACCAGTCTGCACTCCCATCAACAGGGCAGAAGGGTTCCTGTTTCTCCACAGCCCCTCCAGCATTTGTTACTGGCTGACTTCTTACTGTTAGTCACTCTTTCTGGGGTGAGATGGGAATCTCAGTGTTGTTTTAATTTGCATTTCCAGAACGACATGTGATGTTGAACTTCTTTTTTTCATATATTTACTTGCCATTTGTATTTCTTCCTCTGAGAAGTATACGTTCATCTCACATGCCCAGTTTTGAATCTAGTGTTTGAATTTGAGGGACCTGATTTTTTTAAAAACATTTTTTTGTATGTTCTAGATAGAAGGCTTTTGTCTGAGGGACAGTTGGCTATAATTTTTCTTAGTTTCTTGGTTTCTTTTTACTCTGTTGGAGATATGCTTTGAAGTGAAGAAACTCTTTACAAAGATGAGATCCCAGTTATTTAAGTTCTGCGCTTATGTTTAGCCAAGTCACTGCTTTCAGTAAAAGATTGCCACTGTTTGTTGACTGTGATAATAACGTTGCACTTACTCAAATAAAAGAAAAGAAAAAATACTAACATAAAATGAAAGAATCCTTATTTTAATACATATAAGCTAAGAAGTTTAAGGTGTTAAAAACCAATGCAGAGTTAAGGAAAGTGAAGAAAAAATTTCGGGAAATGAGGTCCAAATAAAAGAAAAAGACAAATCATCAGAAAATGATCCAAGTGAAATAGAGGTGAGTGATTTCCACACAGAGAATTTAAAATAATGTTCGTAGAGGCCGTCACTGAGGTCAGAAGAGCAAGCAAGAGCAAAGCGAGAAATTCAGCAAAGCAATAGGAAATATACACCACCACCAAAGAGAAGTCGGAGCTGGAGAGCTCAGTAAATGAACTGAAAATGTCATTAGAGGTTTAACAGTTGACTAGAATACATATAATGGAGATCAGCAAACATGAGCAAGGGTCATTAGAAATTGTGCATCACACAGGCACAAAAAGAAATTAATCATAAAGATTGAAGATAGGTTATGGACATTATGGAACCAACTAAGAATAATACTCCTGTACTCCATTTTTGATAATGGAAAGAACATCCTGACAGAAAATGTGAACTTAAATAATGCTGTAGTTATTACAGACATATACAGAACTATTTAACCAACAATGAAGAACACACATTCTCAGTCTCCCACAGAATGTTCTCCACGATAGGTCAGATGTTAGGCCCCAAAACAAATCCTAACAGATTTTTTTTAAAAAGATAAAAATTATACTACATGTCTTTTTTCCTAACCATAATGGAACAAAACTAGAAACCAATAACATTTAAAACAGGTAAAATTCATAGATACATGGAAACTTAATACTGTAATCTTGGACAGCCACTTAGCCAAAGGGAAAATCAAAAGGGAATTTAAGCACTAAGACAATAATATGCAATGTATTAATTATTGAAACTGTCCTACTAATCAGATTTGAAACTGTCTCATTGCTATTTGTTTCTCAATAAAATTATGGGGGGGGGGAAGGGAATTAAAAAAAAAATCTCCAGACAAGACACAGCAAAACTTATGGACTACATACTTATAGGATAAGCAAAAACAGCACTAACTAGGAAATTTGTAGTGCTACAATACCTTAGTTCACAAATGCTTCTGTTCACAAACAGTTTGGCTCATGAAGCATTCAGCAAAATTTTGCTTCTGCTCTTGGACTCTGGGTGGATGAAGATCCCACATGCAACTATCTCCCTCACTCTGACACGTGGCTTCCTCTAGTCCAGATTATGGTTGCAGATAGGTCTGTGCACACTTGCTGTGAAACTGTTTTTGCATGCTTTTAAAGCACTGTACAGTATTCAATCCAATTTGGCTGGACTGAAGAGAAAGCACAGAGAAGAAAGTGTAGAGCAAGCACAGCGGTAGAAAGAAAACGCAGAGCAGTAATAAAGGTGACAAGAAGGAGCAGAACAAGGAGTTAAGTAAGGTTGGTGTCCTCCCTCTTCATACTGTACTGTAGTTTCGTACTTTTGTTGTTAAAATACATATGGTTCAGAATGGATTAACTTTATTTACATTGAACATTATGGGGAAGTTTGATGTGGTTCACAACCAATTTGGTTCTGGAGCTGGGTAGGGGTGTGGTAATCCTTCAGCCAAAACGTATGAAAAGTGCTTCCTGTGTGGCAAACAGCAAGCAGGTGCCTAAAAGAGTAAAATTAAAACTATCGTAGGGCTCAGCAATCCTGCATATGTCCAGCCAAATAAACAAAAAGTCAAGATCCCGGAAGGATAGGTATCTGCACCCTCTTGTTCATTCACAAATTATTCACGATAGCCAAGATACGGAACCAGCCAAAGTGTCAACCGAGATTAATAAAACATTGTACCATGGAATGTAATTTGTCCTTAAAAATGTAGATGCTCTCTCCCACGTCTCCCAACCACAAGACACAACCTAAAATTTCACGTCAAGTTTACACAAGTTCATTTCTAGAGACAGCTCTTTACCCATCCTGGGTACCTCAAAGCGTTCCGAAGCGCGAGGTCTTTAACGCAGTTAGACACTTCGAAAACGTGGTTTAATTTAGCACTGAGATTTCTAGAATTCCAGAGATCCCGGCCAGTTTAAGTTCTTTTCTAGATACTTTCCACTTTTAGGACCCAGGCCGGTGGCGGAGGGACACTCAGAGCCGCACTCCCGTGCGGGCCACTGGGAACAGACAGCGCGCGCAGGCCGCCCCCAACAGCTCTCCGCAGGTCCCGCAGTTCCGCGGCGCCCAGGACCAGCAGGGGCTCCTCCGGGTCCCCTTCTCCAGAGACGTCCGGTCGCCGAACAGCGGCCGCGGCCCCTGCCTGGGTCTGGACGCGGAGGGCGCTGACGCCTTCCGGACTGCTCGGACCGAGCGGACCGCATGCTCCCAGCCACATTCGCTAGTGCAGCGCAGAGGCACAGCCACAGCTGACAGCGCGGCACTTGGGATCCGCGCACTTTGTGACCCGGGCACAGGCGCCGAAGTCCCTAGGGAGCCATGGTCTCAGTGACCGGAAGCAGGGCCTAGACGCTCCAGTGGCGCAATCGGTTAGCGCGCGGTACTTATAGGGCAGTATGTGTGCGAGCGATGCCGAGGTTGTGAGTTCGAGCCTCACCTGGAGCACCTTTTTAGTCCAAACCCAGAGCTTAGTGCTTCACAGTCCTCAGTGGGTTGGAGTTTTATGATTTCATTTTAACGAGTTTCCTAGCGCTTTTGGAACTCAACAATACAAAACAATGGTCAGTCACTCCTTTGTGCTGCCAAGTTTTTCTCACTGGTCAATCCTCACTCAGACATCAGATAATGGATATAACCTCATGTCCTTTATCCCCATTTTTCTTTTATTCTCATGTTTTCTTGGAGAGTCTTGGGCAGACATTTTAGTAAATGCTAAGTGCCTTCCTGGACAGGTTAAGCTTTAAACTACACTTGAGAGAGCACAAAGGCAGGGTTTCAATTGTCTTGGGTTCTTGTTTTATTTTTAAAAATGTGACCTAGGGATGAAGAAGGAGTTACCGATACAATACTGCATGTGAGAACAACTTTGCTCTGAAGAAATTAAAAACAAGCTAAAAGTCACATGATTAGGATGGTGGCATTAGAGTCTGGTGAGAATCTTTTTCCACCTTCGTTAGACCCTGGAACCAGCCTTAGATTGCCTAGTGCCAGATTTCTTAAAATAAAAAGCATAGGTATTATAATAAATGTTGATAAGGTAATATTCAGATATGTTCGGACATTAGAGAAATGGGTGTAGAAGGTAGTTCCCTGTACTCTGAGAGAGCACAGCAGCGTTTAGTAACAGGGACCTCCCTGCTTCTCGGGACAAAGGGGCTGATAAGATCATAACTAGTATTAGAAATATTTTAATATTTCCTATGGTAGAGCCATGTGGCAAGACAAAAAATGAAATCTACCCAATAAAAGAAAAGGATCAGGTCACGAGAATGAAAGCACTTGGAGTAGTTTTGATTTCTGGGCTGGCCTTGTTTGTAAATCTGGAGGACAGGCTTGTGATGGAAAATGAGATCTGAAAGGGCCATGAGCAAGAGGAAAAATGCCTGTTTGCCTAGGTGGTAAAATGCAATACCCAACATACATTCCAACTTCAAATTTGTTCATTACTTACTATTGCAGTACAGTGGAGCAAGTTGGAGTTTTAAGAAAATTAAAGATTCAAAAGAAAAGGAGACAGAGAAAAACTTGCCATGTAGTCTGTGGTTGGAATTTTTTCCGTGGGGTGTTTGTGGCCTTGAACCTCACTGAGGACACAGGTGGTGCAGATGGAAAGGCCCTGGGCCACTTTTCAGAGACAAATCGCAGTTCCACAATATCACCCAGGAAGTTTCACAAATAAAAAACTATAGCTATACCTCTATATCTTGTTGTACAAATGACTGCATTTGACAAAACCGAGTGAATAAGGATAAAATATACAGTCTGACAAAAAAATGTAAGCACTAGGAAAAGAAAAACTTATATAAATATTTTAACAACAAATTTACTGAGACATTATGAGATTAATACAAGTTACCTCACTCTCTCAACCCCCAACTGCTTGCCAGCTGAAGCGCTACTGTCTGCAGGGATTCAGCTCAGAACTGAAGTCCTCATGGCTAAACACAAAAAAGGAGATAAGATAAAGAATTTTGCAGGTCCTGGGGGGGCATCTGGATACACCAGAAAATTTACATTGGACATTTTGCATGGGGTCTGCCTACTAAGATGCAATACTGCCAGAGAACTTTGATCACAGATGATTATTGTGATCTTCCTGACTAATGTCCCCTGCCTTTTTTCCTATAAAAAGGGAGCACTTCTCTTTGTTCATGGCAGATGGTCTTACTGCACTCTCTGCCTGCACCCAGGCACAATGGATTCCATGCTGTATTATCTTTACACAAGCCTGGTGGTCTCTGCTGGTCCCCCTCCCCCATATTACAATCTGCACAATTCCAGATTCAGAAAGGCAAAGGAAGATAAAGTTAGCCCAAATCATCTTCTGAATTCATAGGCAGGTCTGAAACATTTTGAAGAACACAAATGATCAAAAGATACTTTACTGTGGTTTTTCTCTGTGTGAGGACAAAATTCCATTCTAATGCAGCCATCTGCCTTGACAAAAGGATCTTTCCTTATATTTTTCATGTCTAAGGTTTACATGATGATCTTCTTCTTAGTCAAAAGCAAATGAAAGGCCAGTCTCACAAATGCCTCCTTCCTTTACATTATTTGCACCCAATAAATTGTCTCTCCTTAATGTATTATCTATACTCCCTTCAGATTCTTTTTACCACCTTATACTCGCTCATACCTCAAGCAAGTAGTGAGCTGTTGAGGGGTTGTACCCTCTCCAAAGGATGGTAATTGGCTAAATGCAGAAGCTTCCAGGTTTGGGGCCAACTTTGATTAGAAGTGACATAGAGGTTTGTTAGGTTTTGTTAGGTAGGGGACTAGAAATGCCCACTTGCCTCAAGGTAGGAACTAACTCTGTGATTAAAGTTGTGTTTGCACTTTTCCACATTAATAAGATAAAAGGCAAGTTATATTTTTCTCCCATATATCGTGTGACTAGGTGTGTAACTATGTATTTGATATCTGTCAAACCAAAGCATTGCCTAGCCTTACAGCTATTATGTAGGAATAAAGAAAACACAGACAATTATTACTTCATGAAGGTTAGATAAGTTAGATAATGTTCAAGTGATCTACTTTTTATTGTTATTGTTGAGTGTTCCTTTGGTGGCATACTCAAGAAAACATTAGCAAATGTGAAGGAACTTTTCCTGTATGGTTTCTCCTAGGAGTTATATAATTTTAATTTAACTCATTCTGAATTAATTTTTGTACATGATCTAAGGTAGAGTCTTCATTCTTTTGTATGTGGATAGGCAGTCTCCCAGCATCCTGTGCTGCAAGGACCTGATTTTTTCCCTTCCCACTGAAAAGTTTTGACTCCTTCATAAAAAAAAAAAAAATCATCTTACTATATATGGACTTAATTTTATGCTCTATATTATTCTATTAATTTTTATTCATTTTTACGATAACACTTTGATTATTGTCACTTTCTAGTAAGTTTTGAAATCAGGATATATGTATCCTTTTGTTCTTTTTCATTATTATTTTGGCTATTTGGAGTGATCTACTTTGGATTCTTTATGAATTTTAGATGTATGTTTCTATTTCTGCCCAAAATATGGTAAGAAGATATTGATAAAGTTTTATTAAATATACAGATTCCTTTAGATAATACTGACATTCCCACTATATTCAATTTTCAGTCCATAAGCTTTGGATATCATTCTATATATTTTTGTTTTTCTTGATTTCTTTCAGTAAAATTTGTTTTCAGGACATGTATTTTTTTTTTTTTTTTTTTTTTACCTTTTTGGTCAATGTTTTATTACTTTATAGCTATTTTAATGGAATTATTTCTTTTACTTTTCTTTTCAGGTTATTCATTGTTAGTGTAAAAATGTAATTGACTTTTTGGGGGTAGAGTTTGTATCTTGCATGGTTGTACAATTCATTAATTCTAAAGTGTGGGGGGGGGGTGTAAGTAAATTTCATGCCCCAGGAATCTGTGACCAAGGAAGGCAGGCCCTGGAGGCAGGTGCAAGGACATAGAGGAGCTCTGATTATGGCCAAATTCTCACAACCTTTCAGTCAGGAAGTGGCTCCTGGATGGTTGCAAGAAGGAAGATCAGGACTTGGGTGACAAATCACTGATCTGTGGTGATCTCGTCAGGGGTGGGGGGAGGGGCGTCACAGCCCTCAAAGTTATTTGGGACTCACAGATCTTCAATAAGCTGAGTCTCAGAAAAAACAAAACAAAACAAAACAAAAACAAAAACCAATGATGTTGTGAGAGGTCTGGGATCCAGTTCCTGATGGAGAACTCATCACAAAGGCTTGACGCAGAGGTGAAGGAGTAAATGCTTTTCCTTTGATTTACTCTCACCTCTTGAATTTATGATGAGTAACCACTTCCGGTGCTGGAAACTGAGAGTGAAGTTTGGAGAAAAGGAAAAGGATGGGAAGTGATACGAGATGCACTAACTCCAGGTTCTCAAGCTCTTCCTGGTTCTGGGAACTCGCTACACTCATCCTTTTCAGACAGGATAAGGTGTTCCTATCAGATGCCTTTTAGCGTATTTCTCTTCATAGATCAAAGGACAAGCTATTCATCTGGTTTCTGCAACCTAGTGGAGGATCCCCAACCCTTCCAACATCTCTTGTTCAGCTCTTGTTCTGTAAGCCCTGAGCCGATGGTGCTATATGATCTCTCTCATCTCCTCCCTTGATCAGGTATAATTTTGGAACTTTGAAGGATATTTATGACCAAAGAAACATCAAAAATGTTCAACCCAAAGATGCTTTGCATGGCTATAAGTCATACTTAGTGTTTTCCGAGATAGACTGGTTATTAGTTATTATCTCCCACCTCAAATCCCCTCTTCTATTATCTATTGTGTGATGCTAGGGCTGGGGCTGTCGGTCTGCCAGTCACCTGCCATCAAGAAGAATACAGGGAGTGATCGGTGAGGAATCTCATCTTAGATTCCTGCCTCTACTTTCCCTCCCTGCATTGGCAGGTGGATCTTCTGCACAGCTTTTCCAGCACTTGCTGAGGTGACTCCTCCATATTATGCACAAGGGGCATGTATTAGTCAATCTACCTTTGCTTGTCAAAATACTCTGCATGTACCACTTAAAAGTGGAGAGATTTGTTTTGACTCCTGGTTTCAGAGAAATTTTACATGGTCACTTGATCCAAGGCAGAAGGGCATAGCTGCTATCCTATAGCACCAGGAAGCAGTGAGCACATCAGGAGGAGCTGGACACAAGAATGTATCTTTTCAGGTAATGCCCCCACTGAGCCACCTTCAACCTGGTCCCACCTCCTAACAGCACTTTTACCTATTGAACTCATCAATGGATGGATTCGCTGGTGAGTATAGTGTCTCAATGATCCAATAAGCTTCTAAATGAGATTTTTTTTGAGGGACATTTTAAATCTAAACCCTAGCATTTTGACTCTT
Organism: Octodon degus; assembly: GCF_000260255.1. Lineage (NCBI taxonomy): Eukaryota > Metazoa > Chordata > Mammalia > Rodentia > Octodontidae > Octodon > Octodon degus. The sequence continues at coordinate 200,765 of NW_004524695.1, read as the reverse complement.
GCCTCCCAAAAGCTCATGTCCATCTCATCCAAAATGCATTTAATCCATCTTTAGGAGTTCCAAAGTCTTGACAACTCCATCATTGCTGAAAATTCCAAAATCCAAAGTCTCCCCTGAGACTCAAGGCAAACTATTAACTGTGAATGCCTGTAAACAACAACAACAAACAAACAAACAAGCTAGATACTTTCAGCATCTAGCTGAAATGGTCCAGGGTAAATATTCCCATTCCAAAATGGAAGAACAGTGACGTAGAAATGAATCAGAACAAAGTAAGACTAAAGCCCTGCAGGGCAAATATTAAGTGCTGTAGATCTGTGTGTCCAGTGCTGTGTACAGGCTGTGGGAGACATGATCTCCAAAGGGCTTAGTGGTCATATTTTATGGCATTGCCGTTTGTAGCCCACATGGCCTTTCTTGTAGCGTGCTTCCCCTTGCTGCCTGTGGCTTTCAATAGATGTTCCATTTTCCTGGTGTATTCAAGTTCCTGGTTGTGTTTCCACTGCACCTTTGGCTTCATTCACACAGCTCCTTGCACTTCTCTCTCAGTGGCTCCTTGCTGGGTCTTTAAAGTCTTTTTTTGAATTGTAAGTGGAAGCCTCCTTAAACCTGTGACACTTGCATGGTAAAACTAGCTTCAACTGGATGATGCCAAGATCTGCTGTCAGCAGAAGCAGTAACCAGATTCCTTTGGGCCATGGCTTCAGCAGCTTCTGAGTGATTGGATGGTCGAGTATGGCAAAACAAATCCTGGGGAACCAAATCCCAAGGGTGACATTCTTGAGCAAGTTTTCCAGTCTGCAACACATGGAGTCTTACAGGTTCTTGAGATGCCCTTAAAGCATCTTTTTTCTTGTCTCTGTAAAAAGTACTTGGTTTCTTTTTAATGGTACTAATCTCTTTAGTAGTCATACTTCCTTTGGCCTCAATTTTACATGTTTCCTTCTGGGAAAAATTTAAGTTTTTCAAAGTTTTCTGCTCTGTCTTTTGCCTTGGGTTTTCATAAATCTTACTAAAAGCAACCAGCAATATCTATGCCATTACTTGAATGCTGAACTATATTGAAATTTCTTTCAGATTAGGTAGTCCACTGCCATCAGTCTTAGTCTCCCACAGTCTCAGGACAGAAGCAAAATGTAGGCAAATATTCTGCCAGAGTGTAACACCTATGGCCTCAAGTTCAATTGCCAATGGAATCCTTTTTCCTAACTGAAATCTCCTGAGCCTGGCTTTTACTGTCTACAATTATATAAGCATTCTGGCCTTTTGGATAGGAAAAGAATCACCTATTTATCTCTGCTTAAAGCATTGTAGAGCTTCTGTAGCCTGTATCTTCAAACCCTTTCCAACTCATCCCATGAACCAGCTCCTAAGGGTTCTATGCCACATGGTTGGATGCAGTCACAGCAGTGCCCACACCTGATACTCAATTCTGCATTAGTCACTTTCCCACAGCTAGGCCAGAACAACTTGACACCTGCAGATTGATGGAGAGATGGAGGAGAGGTTTATTTAAGTTCACAGTTACAAGGGGTTCAGTCCATGGTCATGTGCCTCCTAGGCAGGAATGGCATGGTGAAAAGGCACAGCAGAGGAAGATTACTTATGTCATGGTATCCAGGAAAGGAAAGGAATAGAAAGGGAAGAGAGAGAGAGAGAGAGAGAGAGAGAGAGAGAGAGAGAGAGAGAGAGACAGAGACAGAGAGAGAGAGAGACAGAAAGAGACAGAGAGAGAGAGACAGAGAGAGACAGAAAGAGACAGAGACAGAGACAGACACAAAGACAGAGATGAGGAGAGGAGAAGAGAGAAGGGGAGGGGAGGGGAGAGGAGGGGAGGAGAGAGAATCATATGCCTCCAGTGAAGTGCCTTCAAAAGGGACCCACTTTCTAACAACATTTTTAGCTCCTGATTTCATTAATGAAAGAATCCACTGATGATTATAATGCCCCATGATCCAGTCATCTTTGAATACATGAGGGTGTTGAGGTACATTTTAAATACAAAATCATGTGCAGAAGAAGACATTAGAACTGACCTGTTCCTCTCCCCAACTCAGTGTCCAGTGTCCAGATTTCTTATCCCTATTCCCAGATCAAAGACCTCAGCACTAGGAAGCCGTTCATCCTCCTCCTCTTCAGTAGGGTCTGAGTTTCATGTGGAGGTACCTCTGCTCTGTGTCTCAGCTCCAGCTTTCTTTCTTTCTTTCTTTCTTTCTTTCTTTCTTTCTTTCTTTCTTTCTTTCTTTCTTTCTTTCTTTCTCTTTCCTTCTTTCTGAAGGTGCTGGTTGGCTTTTCTATTTTAAAAAAATATTTATTTATTTATTTATTTATTTATTTATTTATTTGGTACAGGGTTTTGCTATGAAGCTTGGACTTGATCTCAGGGGCTGGCATGGTGTGCCCAGGGTTGTGGGGCCAGCACAGTACACAGTACTGGGGATGGAACCCAGGTGCTTTGACTGCTAAGCTGTCACCCCAGCCCCAGCTTTTTCTTTGTTCTCTCAGTCCTAGAGGGCTGCCTTTCAGGAAACAGAAGGGCTGCCTTTTGTTCTCTCTGTCATTCCTTGTGTTTTCTTCTAGAATCTCATATTGCTTAGTTAAAAATCTTGAAATAATCTAAAAATTCTGTATATCAAATTCACCTTAATCAAATAACTGGAATATATTTATTTATTTATTTATTTATTTATTTATTTATTTATTTTACAGTATGGGGAATCAAACATCAAGACCTTGTACTCTGGACTATCCCCCTCACTTCAATATTTTTAGTCTCCTTATTAGACCCTGACAAATGGACACAGTAAAACTAACTCCATAAACATGCAAAACATAGTGCATATTTTGTACATTTTATCACCTCTGGTTCCATATCCAATCTTGAGTTGTTGGTGTTGCAGTGCCTCACTGTGCTATTGACTAGGTCATGCTGGGCAGAGTGAGACTAAACATAACTGGGCAGGCATGGGGAGTGAGTAGTTTGGGGCGTGTCAGGGTGAAATCATAAATAAATTTTTCATAAAGTGACAGATTTGTTTTGTTTAAAAATGAATATTTTTTTCAATATGCTACAAATTTGAAGGGGAAATAAACAAATAAAAAATCAGTCCAACATAACTTTGTTTAAAATACACTCTCAGCAAGTGGTGGTAAGTAGAATCACCAGCTATTTATTATATATATATTTTTTTTTTAATTTTTTTTTTTGTACCAGGGATTGAACTTAGGACCTTGCACTTGCCAGGCAGGCAGGCACTTATGCCACTGATCTATCTCCCTAGCCCCTCACACAAGGTCATCTTAGGGGGACTTTTAATAATGAAATGTAACACTGAGATCAAAGTAATGAAATCTATAATGAACCACACAGCATTAATTTTAAATAACTAAGAGTGGATGAGAGATAAATGTGAATATAAACAAATGCACACATAGAGTGGTAGAGGTATACATAATATAAATGTAAATATCTACATTGATACTTACAAATACATACAAAAGTAAAATTAGCCTTATCAAATGTGAAAAAAATGAGATAAAATATTAGCAAGAAGGGAAATCTGTTAGATTACTAGTGCTTTAATATTCCTGAATCTTTGAAAAATTTGTACAAAAACTAAAAGAAAAATAAAACATTCCTGAGCCACATGGTAGCCCTGGGGAGAGGTGACTCATGACAGGGCGTGGACTCTCAGGGGTTCTTCCACCTCCCAGGACAGCACTGGGCTCCCCACTATGCTCAGCCCCTTCCCTCAGAGTGGACACCTTCTCTCTTCATCTCCACAAAACCTTCCTTCAGAGATTCAGCTTCCACAGGATGTGCTTTTCCCAGGTGTTCACAACTCATTGTAATTCAGCAGAACTGAGCCAAACTCAGGCTCATTCATTTGTGCATTTTATTCAAATGAGACTTCAAGAAGGAGCTGGAAAAAAATCTCCCTCCCTCTTTCCAGGATCATTTGTTCCCTAAGGGAAATTTTCTTAAGGGTTTAGGCATCAGATCCTCTATAAAATCAAATGATAGCAGTGGGACTTGGGCTTCAGCAAACCAGTTTTAGAGTTACATAGGTTTTCTTTTGAGTTGGGGAGGTTGAGGCAGGAATTAAAACTTATGGTCCTTGTAACACAGTTGACCCAGCCTCCGCTTCTCCAGACTCTATTCCAATTCTCTAGTCTCACTGAGGTGGACTGTGCAGAACTTGTTGGGAGCCTGTGTCACCTGAGGGCTACTGGAGCTCTCAGTGTTTTGAATCCACAGAGGCAAGGACCAGGTCCACCTAAAGCCAGAAAGTGACTAGAAACTCTAGAGGGTCACTTGTGGCAGTGACATCCTCCATGTGAGGGAAGGGATTTTGTTTGCTTGGTTTTATTTTTGAAGAAGGAAGGCAGCAGCAGCAGGCAATGATGTTATAGTGTTTCAACCTCATTCTCCAGTCCTACGAAAGCTCAACTTCTGTCCTCACACAGATTTCCTATTACAGTTTCTTGTTCATTCTTCTGTGGATGGCCATGTCTCGATCTCAAGAGGTCTCCAACACATCTTAGCATCCTTCTGTAGGGATTCCAAGGGCATATAACTTCTGAAATGAGGTACTCGGAAGTAGTAGGATGCTGTGTTTGTCACTGAGTAGAGAAGGTAATGGATGACCAGGGCAGTGTACTCTAAACACATGGGTCTGAGTCCACCTTGTTGTGGTTGTTCGTTGTGAATTTTCACAAAGGTCTTCCTGGGATGTGCCCTGTGTGTTAAGTTTCTCACACAGCTTCCTTCACCTAGCTCTTTTTAATTTCCTTTCTTTTGCTTTTCTCTTGTAAGCAAGGGTATTTTTGGACTTAAGGAATTTTTAAATCTTACTGGAGTTTTTCAATTTTTTTTAACCTCATGTAACACATTGTTCTGTCATTTAGCAGTGTTCTGAAAAGCCATTTAGTTTCAAGTTATTGAAATAATATCTATGAAGTTCTTCCCTAGATCAATTTTATAAAGTTCTAAATGTAAGAAGGGGGGAGAGAGAGAGAGAGAGAGAGAGAGAGAGAGAGAGAGAGAGAGAGAGATTGTGGTAATAGGCCAAAACAGGGGATGGAAGTAACAGGGGCCAGGGTGATAGCTCAGAGGCCTAAGCACCCCAGCAGGTGCAGGAACCCAGGTTTGGTTTCGATCCCCAGTACCTCATGCTACACCGGCCCAGGAATGTGCTGAGCCAGCCACTGAAACCTGGCATGGTGGGACATGCCTGTAATCCCAGAGGCTGAGACAGGAGGATCACTTTGAGTCTGAGCTGCATAGTGAGACCTTGTACCAAAGAAATAAAAAATTTAAAAAATTCTTATAAAAAAGAAAGAAAGAAAAAGCTTGGAAGAGATCAAGATAGTATTTTCTAGTATTAGATACTGAATAATGAATGTCTTTAAAATTACTACATACGTATTGCCTAAGTTGTTAGCCAATTAAAATAATATTTATTCCAGAATGCAGGCCTGGCTTATGAGGTGAGATGACCAGGGACCGCCGGATCCTGAATAGACCCAGAGCAAAGAGGCTAGAGGAAAGACCCAACCAGCTGATTCAGGAGCAGAACATCTTGCCAGAGTGACACAGAGGGTTCAACTCCAACGGCTGCAGCAGAAAGAAGTGGAGCACAGCAGCCAGACCCCAGCCAGATCCAAGCAACACCCACCTGGAGGAATCTGAAC
>NW_004524695.1:189023-191080 GCF_000260255.1 Octodon degus | reverse complement strand
ACACCTATAATATTCAATAACGGAACTTAGAAAAAATGAGATATACAGATGAATGTCCATTTTGTATCTGTGTATTCAAAGTGGTTAGGATAGATATATAATTGCATTCTCTTAATGAATAGAATGATTTGTTCTAATGATGTTTGTAGATAGGATCTCAAGTCCGCATCTTATACAGCAATTAACCACTAAGAAGAATATATGCAGTGTGTTATTTGTTAAAAAAAAATAAAATATTACTTTAAAAAGTCCCACAAATAAAAACTTTGCCCTTTGTCTCAAGAACAAAACAAAACAAAACAAAACAAAACAAAACAAAAAACTAATAAGGAGCCAGGAAATAACAATGAAGCTACAAGATGATGCAAATAAAAATAATATAAGAATAATATGTGTTAATAAAGCAGCAGAAGATAGCACAAATGACATAAAAAGACTATTTGCAGAAGTACTAGCAGAAAATTTTCCAAACATAAGAAAAGAACCTGACAGACAGTTAAGTGAGGCATATAGAACTCCATATATCCATAATCACAATAAATCTACAACTAGACACATAATAATCAAGATCTAAAAGAATCAGCAAAAGAATAGGATATTAAAAGCTGCTAATGAGAAGAAACATTACCTACAATGGAAATCCCATCAGAATAATGGCAGATTTCTCAACACAAACCATCAAATCAAGAAGGGACTAAAGTGAAGCATTTCAGGTCCTTAAAGAAAATAATTCCCAACACAGATTGATGTACCCTGAAGAACTATCTATCAAATTCAATGGCAATTCATTCCAAGAATGCAGGAACATACGCAACAATATACACAAATCCAAAAATGCAATACACCACATCAATACAACCAAGAATAAAGATCATCTCAATAGATGCACGAAAAGCTTTTCACAAGGTCCAACACTCATTCATGATGAAAAAAAAAAACCCTACAAAGAGCTGCAATAGGTGGTCTATATCTCAACCTGATAAAAGCCATCTATGAGAAACCAATAGTCAACATCATACCAAATGGGAAAAAGCTGAAAGACTTCACTTTAAAATCAGGAACAAGACAAGGATGTCCACTGTCTCCACTCCTATTCAATACAGTTCTGAAGACATTAGCCAGAGCATTAGGTAAGCAAGAGAGAGAGAGAGAGAGAGAGAGAGAGAGAGAGAGAGAGAGAGAGAGAGAGAGAGAGAGAGAGAGAGAGAGAGAATAAGGACACTGGAAAATAAGAAATGAAAATATCATTATTTGTAGATGGCATGATATTCCAAATGGAGGACCCCAAATACTCCACCAAGCACCTTGTAGATTTAATCACCAATTTCAGCAACGTAACAGTATACAAAGTCAGCACCTAGAAATCAGTAGTATTTTTGTACACAAAGAATGAACACACTGAGAGAGAAATTAGGACAACTCATGCCTTTCACCATAACATCCAAAACTGAAATACTTAGGAATAAATCTCACAAAGGAAGTAAAAGATTTATACAGTGAAAATTATAGTACTCTGAGAAAAGAGAGTGAAGAAGATTTGAGAAAATGGAAAGATATTCCATGCTCATGGATAGGAAAAACCAACATTGTGCAAATGGCCATACTCCCAAAATTGATATACAGATTCAATGCAACTCTGACTAAAATACCATCAGTATACCTCATACAGATAGAGAAAACTTTCCTTAAATTCATTTGAAATCAGAAGAGACCCAGAATATAGCAAAACTCCTGGGACACAAAAGAAAGGCAGGAGGTATCACAATCTCTGATCTGAAATTATAAAGCTACTGTGATAAAATCAGCATGGTACTGGCATAGAGATAGATCTAAGGATCAATAGAACAGATTAAAAGATGCAGGCACAACTTCAAACACATTTGGCCACCTTATATTTGATAAGGGGGCCAAAGATGATCACTGGAAGAAAAAGTCTCTTTAATATATGGTGTTGGACACTGGCCAAGCATTGGCTGTGACTCATCCACATGGCTGCACTGATAAAGGTTCTACAATCTGAGGTACAGGATCTCAGGACAAATCCTGAGGGCATTTCA
>NW_004524695.1:176297-188923 GCF_000260255.1 Octodon degus | reverse complement strand
ATATCCTTATTCCCATAGATTATATAAAATTATTTTTAAAGACAAGTAAGTTAAAAAATGTCTTATAAATCTTTGTAACACCTGGGTAATCAGTTGCTAAATGTAAATTCTAATGTTCTTGAATGCTTAAGGTTTATAGAAAGACAAGATATCTGAATCTATTAAATGCTTTTACAGATTATTTAAATGTAAGTTTTAAGATGGCAGTGCCAAACCGGCCTGCCCCCAGGGTGCACTGAGAGGGCAACTGAGACTGGGTGTGGTGGCACACGCTTTTAATCCCAGTGCTTGGGATGCTGAAAACAGGAGGATCTCTACGAGTCCAATCTACATAGTGAGACCCTGCAGACCCTGTACCAAATACCAAAACAAAAAAAGGTTTAAGATGGCAGAAAACGTCCACCCTGTGAGTGGGTAGCTGTAGGGAGCGGCGTGTAGCCGTGCCCTAGGATGGCGCCGGTTTCCGGCTTCCACCCTCTCAGGGGGTGAGCGCTCCTGGAGTAAACAACTCCATATATGGCCAAGGCTTGGGCTAATGCATTGCTTCCGCAGACCTGGACCAATGGACAGTGCATACGTAGCACCCTATGGTTGGAAGCCCTGAGACTTATAAGCTAAGAGCAGGGGCCTCGGGGAGAAGAGAAGAGAAATGTAAGAGAGCAATAAAGGCTGCGCAGACACAACCAGTGGTCGCGTCTTCCTTGCTGGCAAGGCGGTGCGAGACAGGTAGCACTGGGAGTGGCGTGAGATCCCTGACGCAAGGAGTCACAGTCCCTGGGGAGGAGGCTGTGCACTGAGTCACAGGAAGTGGAAACTGAGTCCTAGTATGGGCTGTTGGTCAGCTAGCAAGCTTGTGGATTCCAGCCCTCACCTGAACACCATTCGCGGGTCACATAACTTCAACCCTCCGTGCTCTTTCCCACATATTTTGTGACTCTGCTTCACAATGTTAATGCACATGGGACTGTCCTGGGATGTTTATTATTTCCTGTTTCTTTAGGACTTCTGAATCTCAGTAGTAGGAAACAGCTACCACCCAAATCCTTTGTGCTGCCTGGAGTTAACGTTTCCCCATCGCTCTCACTTTGTCTTGCAAGCTGACTTCAGACAAACACTTTGGCCTGAAGTCCTTTCTAATCATACTTCTCAAATTCAGGGTTCCTTGGGAGCTGCTGGCACAAACTTAGTTTTTAAGTTTTTAAGTGACTTCAGGGGGTTGATTAGCTTTAAACTCTGAAGGAACACAAGGTAGATAACAAGGGTAGGTAACTGCTTGGAGCTTTGTTTAAGAGAGCTGACGTGGAGATTACTGACAATAATATAGCCTCTAATATTTTCCCTTGTACAAGTAAGAATCTAAAAATCCACATGATAGAGATGGTGGACTAAGAGACTCTTAAGAATCTGTCTTTCCACCTTTCTGGAACCTGAAATCTGGCCTTAGATCGCTTAAGTTTCTTAAAACTGAAAGAAATCTGTATTAATGACTATTATCATAATGCTCTAATATGCTGATCATTAGGTCAGATAAATTCCTGTTATGTAGGGGCCAGCGAGATAGCTCAGCCAACTAAAGCGTACACCTGTAATCCCAGCACTGGGGAGGCAGAAAACAGGAGGATCACTATGAGTCCAAGCTGCATACTGAGACCCTGTACCAAATACATTAAAAAAAAAATCCTGCTATGTATACTTTTAGTTTATGGAGGAATGGGTATAAAAATGAAGTTCTCAGTGTGTATTCCTGCATTTAGCAACACGGACATCCCTGCTCATCAGGACAAAGGGGCTGATACCTGCATAACCAAGTACTAAAAATATTGTAATATTAAATGTTGTGGGAGGTTTATAAAAATCAAATCCCATGTAGAAGGAGAAAACAAAGTTAACCCAGTAAAAGCAAAGGAAGCAGATCATGAGAATGAGAGTCCTGGGAGTAGCTCTGATTTCAGGGCTGGAGTTGTTTGTGCTCTACTATACAGGTAGAGCACATGCTTGTGATGTTTGTACAGACGGAAAGCCATGTATCTGCTGCTCCAGCCCATGAGACTCTGGAAGATGAGATCCCGAAGAGCCATGAGAGAGAGGAAAATCCACCTAACTGATTGCCTAGATGGTAGCATATAACAACACCCAACATGCATTCTAATCCCAGATTGGTTCACACTTCTGACTGCTGTGACGTGGTGGAGCAAGTTGGAGCTTGTCAGGAAATTAAAGACCCAAAAGACGAGGAGACATGGCAGAACTTTCCATGAACTCCACAGGGTGGTCGTGGGACTGATAGTGACCACCTGGACCATGCTGAGGGGACAGGTGGTGCAGATGGAAAGACCACAAGCCACCCTTTCAAAATAAATCACAATTTTACACCCAATACTACCTAGGAAGTTTCTAAAATAAAAAATTGTGGTTGTACCTCTGATTCTTGTGCCACATATAATGACTGTGTTTGAAAAGGCCAAGTGGCTGAGGATGAAGTCTATGGGCCTTTTCTGAGTAATCATAAAAAAGCATATATATGTTTTACAAATATAAGGATGTTCCCAATAATTCCAAGTACACTAAGAGAGAGGAAAATTATTCTCTGGATGAGGTTACTCCAAATCATCTTTTGATGTCATGGATATGACTAGAAAAAAAATGTTTTGAGAAGCACAAATAAATAAACTTGACATTCTTATTGTCTGTACATTTTCTCTGTTTTGACTTTAATGGAAAGAACTATTTCTAAGATATACAAGATACGTACACTTCCCTAGCTGGAGCCTGGCCTCATTCTTTGCCCATTTTCCTCCTCTTTTCTTGATTCCACTGCCACAGGCACAAAGACAATTACACTTGGGATCTACATTTCATTCTAAGGCATCAGCCTATCTTTCCAAAAGGTCTTTCTTTGCATCACTAACCTCTAAAATTTCCATGACCATTTTATGCTAGACAAAAGCTAAGAGCAACGTCATACAGTCAGTTTCTAAGCCTGGATTCAGAGTAACAGCTTCAATGACTCCTCTCTTTTCATTTTTTACTTTTAGTCAATCAAGTCTTGCTACTGGGTTTGTTTGTGTTTCACCCAGATCTTCTATACCATGCCATACATGCACATCCTGCAAATAAGTAGTGTGCTAAGGAATCATTGTAGCTTCTCCAGAGAACTCTATCTGGCTAAATGGAACTGCTTCTTGGAGGACCATCATGTATTTTACCCTACAGGGGTGAGTCTTGGGTACATGTGACACAGAGATTGTTAGGTAGAAGAGTAGAAAAAGTCAAGCTCTCTTATTTCCAGGTAGGGCTAAATCTGTAGTAAACTTTATTTCCCAACCTTCCACATGGGTGGTGTCAGATTGATGCTGATTTCTTTATTCCTCCTACTTATCCTGTTCTTATTCTCCATGTCTCTTGAGATCACTCTCCCAGAAAGTATCCGAGGAAAGTTACCTCTTAGGTCCTGGTCCTGTGCACTCCAGCAAAGACAAATATTACTTATTCTAGCTTTTAATATTTGTCAAGGCTAGTGATTTTTTCTGAATTCTATTTGAGCCATCCTGAAGACCAAGGTCCCTTAATGTCTTACACTGTAAGTTGTATAACTGCTTTATAAATGGCATGTAGCCCTTTTCTTCTCTCATGTCATTCTATATTATAGTCAAAGTGAGCTTTTGAAACAGAAATCTTTTGTTTTACTTTTTACATATAACATAAGCTTTGCAATCAACTATGATTGTACTTGTCCTTTGTAGTTTGGCACCCTGTTCTCGTTGCTAAACTACCCCCCCCCAGTTGTAACACTCCCAAGAATATGTGCTGTGCCCCTGGGTTGCTCTTTTCCTACCACCACCCCTTCATAGCTAACTGTTGCCTTTGGATCACAAATCAGCTTAGAATTTTGTCTCTTCCACTTTTGCTGAATGCTGTGTGTTGTCTGTGTGTCTGCTTCCATCTTGTGCTGTACAATGCAAACATAGGAGACACTGCTTTTCTAGCTGATGTCTAGATTACTTAGCATAGAACCTACAACTAAATCCTCAAAGCTAGTTTATAAGTTTTGAAATGAGGCCTATGGCTGTGAAAGTACATGAGTCACAGAGATGAACTGACAAACCAGCTCAGAGAGATATTTGAATTGTATTTCCTTGTAAATGTTAAGACTGAGTGGCCAGCCCAGAAGAGTCAATTCACTTTTTATGACACACTTAACAATGCTCTAGAATCTCCTTACATGGATAGGTGTGGGAACTGCCCGGTTTCCACTGATCCAGGGAATGGCATGGGTTATTTATAAAGAAATATGGATAAGAATGAAGATTTATAGGTCTTCCCACTTGCTGTATCTCTGTCTTGCTTGGATCTGCTCATGAATTGACAATTATTTTCAGGTATCCATGACTCAGGTATCAATAACATTTTGGAATGAGAAAATTATTTCTTTTATCTATTTATTTTTTTATTTTTATTTATTTTTTTGTGGTATTGGGGATTGAACTCAGGACCTTGCACTTGCCAGGTAAGCACTTATTCTACTGAGCTTTCTCCCTAGCCCATTTCCTTTACCAAGAGAAAATTATCTTTGGATAATTCTGAAGAGAAATCTCTCTTTCACACAGTGCTGAGCGGCTGCATAACTATATGTACTGTGTAGGTTGTTGGAAAGAGATTTATATATATATATATATTCATAAAATTTCACAATTTTTTACCTAAAATATGTAAGGATAAAAAGTGAAGTCTTCATCTATCTAATCAAGTCAGAGTGTTTTGGTAGCTAATAGCCAGCTGATGGAGGAGGGATAGTATGATGCCTAAGAAGTATGACAGCTCAGAATTATGGCAACAGTCTGTCATTGAGTCACCTAAACTTCAAACCCTAGCTTCCCCAAAGCCTGCTGATATGCCTGTGAATACATTACCCGGCCCCTCTAAGGCCCTATGTTCTCATCTATAAATTAGGGAGGGTGCAGCAAATAGGCAAGTGCCCAGTGAGTTTTAAACTCACTGGGATTTTTTTTTTTTTTTTTTTGTGGAACTGGGGATTGAACTCAGATCTTTGCGTTTGCCAGTCAAGTGCTTATCCTACTGAGCCATCTCCCTGGACCTAAAGGATTATTTTTTTAAAAGCAACTATCAGTGTTATTTTATATTATGTCTATGTTTCCTCCAATTCTCTGTAATTAAACACTGTGGTAAATTTTTAGACTACGAAAGTAGTAATTCAAAACAATTGAAGTTATAATGAAAAAGGTGAGACCAAAGTTTCTAGATATGAGCTGAGAAATGATAGACCATCTTCTCTCTCTGTCATGGCACCTGACACGATGCTCCGACACTTCTTTTTCCCTACTTCCCCCCTGATAATCCCTGCCTCCAGCATCTCTTTTCCCAAAGCAGAAAGCAGCCCAGTCCACAGGGCAGCTGCACTTACCTGCGTGCGCAGTCTGTGCAGCCCAGCTGAGGATGAGAATTCAGCAGAGTGGCACCAAGAAGGCCCTGTTTATCCTTCCCTGAGTCCACTGCTCATGGCCAGCTCTCACTATTATCAAAATGTCAATATCATGCGTCTTAGCTTCACCAGGAGAAAAGGGTTCCTTTGATACTACCTTTATCCCTGGGGTTCCCCTCTGCCCTCTCCCTGCTACTCCATAAATAGATGAGCCCAGGAACTTCCTGATGCTAATTACAGTGACTGTGCAGTAAAGAGTAATTGTGCAGTAATGAATAATGAGCAATGGTTATGTCTTTGTCTCTTCCCCACCATCACCTTCAAACACAGGGACCAATTAGGAAGAAATACTAGAATATCCAAAGTGATAATTTTGTGAACATTTTGAAAGTACACTCTACTTCACTGCACTTTTTTCACTAGTGAATGTGAACCCTGAGGTGTAAGGTCTAGAACACAGCAGAAGGAGGACTGAGAGTTGGTATGGTCCACTTCTTGATCTGGGTGCTGGTTGTGTGTGTGATTCAGTTTACTTATGGCTTCTAGATTCCTTTGTCTGTATCTTCCTTTTAAAAAATTCACTACCACACAATGGTTTTTTGGTCTGGAAGGTCAGATTTTGCATTTGTTGCCCAGATGTGGCTAGGAAGTCTATGTGTGGTTATCAGAATTACACAGAAATGGTATCAGAATTACAGATCATCAGAATTACACAGAGTTATCAGATTTCTGGGTACCTACTACTATTGTCAGAAACTGTATCTTTCTCATTTGTCCAGAAGACAGTTAAGGAGAGCCAAGAAGAAGGCAGCTGACTACAAGCAGAATGCAGACTTGCTTAAGTAGCACTGTTTGGTCTGTAGCCATCCCTTCCCTTCTGAGTGGTTTGTCCACTACCTGGGGCAAAGGGATGAGTTGAAATTGGTGAATGTACCCAAGACCTACTACTGTTCAGGTAACATTATGTTTTTAGCCTCACGAGCAGCCATCAACACTTTAGGAAAACAAGGGTGAGAGGCAGGAGAGGCAGAGTGAGATTTTTATGGGTGTTCAGGGGAGTTGACCTTCAAACAACACTGGTCATAGTGTCTGCACGGTCCTCCCAACCCCAGCTCCAGACTCCTCTGTTGCTACACGCCGTGTCCCACTGGGGACTCAGTGACCTCTCTGGCCACCTGGGACTACTGAAAGGTGAATTTCTCAGTCTGTTTATTCAAAGCTTACAAGTTTGTTAGTGTGGCACCGGAGCTCCTTCCAAACTCAAGGCTTGTTTACAGACATGTCGATATCATAGCCATCTTGTGTGTTGTTCACAGAGCTCTTGTCCAGACATAAGAGAAAGCCCAGATACAAGTACAACTGATTTGTAAAGGTTTAGCTCAGTTGAAAAGATAGATGCACACATTTATAATGAATTACACATCTGCAATGAGGAAGCACTTTTGTCCAGTTCTTTGTGCTGTCTCTAAATGCAAACATTTGTGTGCCTGTTCATATGTGTGCACGATTATAGTCAGAGTCAAATTGTCTCCTACATTAAAGTTATTCTAGAGCAATACAGAAAACAGACAATGTTTACTTCCAGAAAGATGATTAGATAATTTAAATGAATTCCATCTGATATACTGCTGTTGTCTGCTTTTGATGTCATATCTAAGAAATCATTGTTAAATTTAAGAGAATGTAGCTTTTCCTGTGTTTTCTCTTACTAGTTTTGTTATTTTACTAAAATTGGTGTCTTAAATCCATTTTGTATTAATTTTTATACATGAGGTAAAGCCTAGCTTCACTCTTTTTCATAGAGACAAGTTTTTCCAATAGCATTTAGTTGAAAAGACTGTTTTTTTCTTCTCCCCATTGAAATATGTTGGCACTTTCACCAAAAATTGCTTTATCAGACACATGGGGACCTATTTATGCTCTCTTAACAACTTATTAACTTATATATCTATCTTTTTGCTAGTACTATACTATACTGTATGATTACTCTGGCTTTCTAGTAGCTTTTGAGCCAAGATATTTGAGTATTTCAACTGTATTCCTGTTCATTATTTTGGTCATTGGAGGTTCCTTTGGGTTCTTGATCAGCTTTAGATGTGTTTCTATTTGTGCCAAAACATCATTGATATTTTGCATTAAGTCTACAGGTTACTTTTATTAATATTGATGTAAAAATACTAAAAGTTGTGGGAGCTGGAGAGATAGCTCAGAGACATAAGCAAGACCTGGCAAGCAAAAGGACCCAAGTTCGATTCCTGGCCCCAAATGCCGTGCTCACCCCCAGAAATAGCCCCAAACTGCATAGTGAGACAAAAAGTTTTGACACATGAATATGGAATATTAATCCAATTTCTATCTTTAATTTTTTTCAGTAATGTGTAGTGTTCAACAACAACTCTTTAAACCTTTTTTTGGTTAAATTTCCTCATAATATTTTTCCATTCCCATTTTATTTTATTTTTCCATTCCCATTTTAAATGAATCTTTTTCTTTAAAGTTCCTTTTTAGATTTATTCATTGTTAATGTATAGAAACATGACTGAGTTTCATGGGTATGTTTTGTATACAGTAATTTTGTGAAATTCATTAGATTTACGTTTTGTGGAATCTGTGTGCTTTAGGACTTTGTGCTTAAGGAAGGATGGCTAGGAAAGCTGGTACAAGGACAGAGACAAGCCTAGGCTGGTGTAGAGGTGCATGTTGATGATGAGCAAGAAACTGAATACCCAAAAGAAGAGGAATGAGGAAAGAATGTACCATGCAGAACTGGGCTTGGGCTTCCTCCACCAGGAATGTCTGGGACTGATGATGGCCTGAACCACCCTGAGGAGTCTACGGTGTAGATTGAGAGGCCCCCGGCCACCCTTTCCAGGTGAAGAACAATCTTATAGCCTGTGTTATCTAGGAAGTTTATCAAATCCAAATTTGCTATTGTCCTTTATATTCCTTTGCACAGAAACATTATAAGATCTATAAAAGCCAAATGGATGAGAATAAGATGTATAAATTTCATCTCAGTACTTCTAAATGTAAGTGTGTAATTTACAAAAAAAAAATAAATAAATAAATATTTCCCATAGTGGCAAATCCTGTTAGAAGGGCTAAGATTGTGCCCTTGACAAGATTTAAGACCATTTCTTACTTTCCAGCCAGAAAAGGTTGGATCCAGCAAATAGCTTTTGAAGAAAACTTCAGCAATAATCATATGTATCTACACAAGACATTTTATGGCACAATTTCCTGGAGTGTAAAACACAGTCATGATATATGATCTTAGCCAAAGGGCTGAAAGACTACAGTCATGATATGTATATAGTGGTACAGATTTTTGTTTGAAAAACTCAATCTCTTTTTCTGTGGATTATTCTATGATATCTCAAGTGCCAGCCTGAGAGACAGTATTCAGGAACCTGAGTTTTCAACCCAGGTTATTTTTTCTCCATACTAGAGAAACAACAATTTTTAAACAATATTTATGAACTCACCTATGTTCAGTTTTAGTGTGGCTAAATTGAACTCCAAGTTCTTCAACCAGAATTTCTTCCTGTGACTTTTTAAAATTTCAGTCTATCATACTTCTGTAATCTAATTTCAGTATACACTGTCTTCGGCTTAAACCGTTTGCTTTCCCCAAGCCCCATATTGTAAATTCTGCTTACTGAAAATACAGTTGTAAACCCTATTTCTTCAAAATCTTTAGTAGATCTGAAGAGAAATCACAATATTCTTCATTATCTTAATATGTTTCAAATTTAGCCACATTTTTTCTTCCATAGTATCTCATTTTGTTCAAAATCTCACCCCCATACACACATGCTTTCTCATTTGGTGAGCAACTTCCCGGGTCATATTTGTTTGTTGCTTTTAGTTTTCATATCTTTGATGGGCCTATATTGATGTTTCTGTTCTTCAAAACTCAAAAGTGATTCTGTGATTTCACTTTCAAATATTTATCATTTCTTGTAGTCTTCAATATCAAGTCAAACCTGCATAACTTCCCAGAAAGGACACAATGCTTAAAGCTCAATCAACTAAAGACATTAAAAATAAATGTCTTATCTAAAAAAATTTGATAATTAATCCCATAGCCAGGGAAGGTGCTCTAGAGCAACTATAAAATGACTCTTCATAAGGGTCTTAGGAGAAATCTGAGCTTTCAGTGGGTAGGTCCAGGAGCCTATCAGGGAAGCTTTTATTGTTCTACATGCGCTGACATTTATAAAAGTTGATTGGGAAAGGGGAATTAATTAGATTTATTGTTTTCATTAGATGCTGGAATTTTATGTATTAAGGACCTCCAATATTAGTTTTATATAGAAAAACTGGGGGTCGGGGAGATGGCTTAGGGGAATAAGTGCTTCCCTGGCAAGCACACGGGCCTGAGCTCAATCCCTGGTTTCGAAAGAAAGAAAGAAAGAAAGAAAGAAAGAAAGAAAGAAAGAAAGAAAGAAAGAAAGAAAGAAAGAAAAAAGAAAAAGAAAAGAAGAAAAATTGGTTGCCAGATCACTGGAATAAACATATAATCAGTCAAATGGAGGTGGTCATGATGGCATTGTACATCTGTGTGACCAAGGCAGAGAGACCATTTCTGTGAACTTTTCATCCTGTTTTATCGGTGTCTTTCTTCCAACCTAGTTGATAGTAGGACTGGTTTGGTCTTTATTAGCCTAAAATGATTTTCATGTTTAGAACTTAATAGTATTTTACTCTTTCACATCTAAAAGCTCCAATATAACTTTCCACTTGAAATATGTTAAACTATGAACAATTTTTCCAGAATGAAACAAATTAAGTTCTTAGATTCAATACATAGAATTTCACTTTAGTATACTTGGAATGCCTTTCTGTAAGCCTTCTCTGCTGCTTACTTTAAAATATTGAAGGATCACTTTATATTTCCTTGTTTTTTTAAGAGAGTACAAACTGGAATTAAAACAGAAAAAATTACAAGTGGTACAGATTTTCATTTAGCAAAGTACTATGAATTTCACAGTATTTGTTGTAATACATAGTGTTGTCTTCCAACCAGTTATTCATATTACTAGATATATGCATGTAAAATTGGAAGAAGAAAGAAAAAAGAAAGAAATGTATAAGAAATTAAGAAGACAAAAACGAGAAACAATTGAAAAAGAAGAAACAAATTAAAGCAGGGAGCCAGGGAAATAACTCAGTAGAATAAGCACTTGCCTGGCAAGCACAAGGACCTGAGTTCAATCCCAGTTCCACCAAACCCCCGCAAAAAAACCGAAACAAAATAAATTAAAGCAATTAACTGCTACTTTCCACAAATCTGCAGAAATGCACAGCACAGTTGTCCAAACCATCCTATCCTGCTTATGTACATAGGCAAATCTCTTTCCCTCACTCCTTCTCCTGTCCTTCTCAACTCTTTCCTTTTGAATAAGTTCATAAGGAAAATGGGTATTTTTACACAATGGGATATTATACAACCATAAAACAGGATAAATTTGAGCCTTTTGTCAGTAAATGGATATAACTAGAGAACATACTCTTAAGGAAAATAAGTCAGACCTGCATGTGCAAACATCATATTATGTTCTTAGTGTGAGAACGTGGAAGAATGAAAAATGGAATCTGAAGGGTACAATAGATACTAGTAAAAGGGAATGTACATATGTATTTCCTTATACTGAAGTTTCCTTGAGAACATGAATTACATAAAACTATATTTGTACATATTATTGCCTTTCAACCATTAACTGACAAGTGAAAAACATCGCTAACTGTACCAGTGCATCACAGAGCCAGGACAACAACCTCAATGCCCAGTACATAATGAAATGTGATGCAGATTTGTCAAGGATAGCTACACTGACAAATAATTTTTCAGTAGAAGGATTAAGTCGGTAATGAAGACTGAAATTTGTTGAAGTTACTCAATAATCTGATATCGTTTTCAAATCTTTTCTTGTCTGTTTTTTTGTTTGCGAGTGTGTTTGTTTTAGGGCCTTCTAATTTTTCCAGCTGTGTTTTTCTTTCCCCAAATTTCCAACTAAGCTTAGTCTAGGACCAACTCTGAGACATGTACTAAGTGACCTCCCTTACTTTCTGAGTGAAGTGAAAATGTCAGAGGAGAGAGACATGATTTATCTTTCACACTGTTTTGGGAAACTACTCAATAAATTATTAAAAAAGTCAGACTTTTCATTTAGATAGATGTAAAATGGTCCAGTGACTGTAATGTCAAATAGGTTAGGCAGGTACATGTATTCATCTCAGGTGATTTTCTCAAGTAAGATAAGGTTGTTTCTCTTTGCTGCATAGCACCTGAAAAAATATGTGATTTACTTCTTATTATAGTAACTCATACCCTGGAAATTTCACGTTAAGATTTCTCCATAGAGCAACAGCTGTGGTGATTTAAGAACTTTGGTGGACTCTGGGCAGCCTGCAGGACTCTGGTAAGCTCTGACCTTCCTTAGTCCACAGTGAGCAGTTGTGGAGCTTCTACTGATGCCACTGCAAACTTCTAATAACTTAGGAGAACTCTGCGTGGTCTGTGGGATTCAGGAGAACTGAGTTCTGTGGGTCAAACGTGCATAGGTGCAGAGCTTTCCTGGAGCCATTAAAGAACTTTGGCAGACTCTGGAGATCCTGTGAGGCTCTATCTGGGTGATTATGGGAAGCTTCAAAAATGCCAAATTGCAGCAGCAAAAGGCAATCTCAATCCTCTAGCCCTCAGAACAAATCCAAGAGACAAAACATACAAGGACCTGGAAATCACACACCCGAAATCTCTGAAATAACAGCAAATGAAGAAATAAGTCCATCAGGCTACAGAAGAAATAAGAGCAGAAATAATCTCTCAGGTCTAAAAAGAAAGGACAGCAATCAAGAAAGAATTGCTCAGCACAGTTAAGAAGACATACATAAAAAATAGAGAAGAGTAGGAAAATGATGGAAACACTGAATAAACAATACAGGGAAGAATTAGACTGCACAAAACAGATTAAAACATATATCCAGGATATTAAGAATGCCATTGAAAGCTGGTAAAATTGCTTGAATGAAACTGAACCCAGACTTTAAGACCTTGAAGACAGTGTTGCAGCTAATGAACATTAAATAAAAGATCTCTTAAAACTAATAAGGAGGCAGGTGGCATAACCATTCCTGACCTGAAATTATACTACAAGGCTACTGTGATAAAATCAGCATGGTA
>NW_004524695.1:154779-171547 GCF_000260255.1 Octodon degus | reverse complement strand
CTTATGTCTATCACCATGCATGAAACTACAGTCAAAATGAAATAAAGACTTAAATATTAAAATAGAAACACTAAATTTTCTGGAGGAAAATGTAGGTAGAAATCTTAAAGACATAGGAGTAAGTAGAGAGTTTATGAACAAAAACCAAACTGCACAGGAAATGCTTCAAAGAATCAACAAGTGGCATCCACTTTGTTGAAAAATGTTTACACTTCAAAGGAAATCTCCAACAAAGTAAAAAGAAGACCAACAAACTGGGAAAAAATTATAGCTAACTGTCCCTTGGGCAAAGACCTTCTATTTAAAATACATAAAGAATTAAAAAAAATCAGGACCCCAAATTCAAAGACCCAATCCAAAAATGGGCATCTGAGATGAATATATACTTTTCAGAGGAAGAAATACAAATGGCAAGTAAATGTATGAAAAAATGTTCAACATCTTTGGTCATTCTGGAAATGCAAATTGAAACAACTATGAGATTCCATCTCCAGAAAAAATGGCTAACATCAAGAAGTCAGCCAGTAACAAATGCTGGAGAAAAAGGAAAACTTCTCCACTGTTGATAGGAGTGCAGACTGGTACAACTAGTATGAAAATCAGTGTGGAGATTCCTTCAAAAGCTACGATTGGAGGTTCCATTCAAGCCAGTTATTCCCCTCTTGGGTATTTTTCCAGAACTGAAAACCTCATACCACAGCAATATATGTGGCGGAAAATCTCACTCATGCGGAGGCCTGGGCTGGATCCAGAAGGGGTGGAGGTGTCCTGAGAGCTCAGAGGAAGGTCTCATTCATGCGGTGGACCAGGGCTCGATCTGGAGAGGTCCAGGGGGAACAGGGGGAGAGGGTAAATTATATTTTTAATCTTCTGGGTTTCTGTCTGAAAATATTTTATGGATTTCTATTCTTTTCTATGCTGGGCATTCATGCTTTGCATCTCTTTCTCTAACTCCACTAGATTTTTATTAGTGTCTTCTCTAAACTTGATAATCGTTTGTTTCATTAAGGACATTATCTAATTTGTTACATCTTTTTTTAAAGTTGACCAGCAGCTTATTGAACAGTTTTACCTCCACTGATACCCTTTAAGGTATTTGTGCTGTGTAATTTATGACTTTCTGTCATTCAGTGCCTTGTGAACTGGTTTGGAGAGAGTTGGGGAGGAGGCATATTGTTGCCTTCTCTTTTCATTTGTTTGTTTGTATTTTGTGCTGCAGTTTTCTGCTTCTTTAACCCACCACTATCTCTTCCGGAGTGAGCCATAGTGTTGTGAGTGTCCTTCAGGCAGTCTGCTTATTGATATACAGAGAAAACTAATTGACAGCAACAACCATGGCAAAAAGCCAACAAATACTAGCCACAGTGTAAAGTAAAGTGGACGTGGCAACCAAAACTGACCTGATTATGGATAAAACATACACTCCAGAAGACAGATGTTTTTCCAGGGCTGAATTGTTATCTTACCACAGAGAATAAGTGAGAGAGACCCTTGGAAGTCAGGCTTGGGAAGATTGACAGCTCAGCAGAGATCTTCTGATAAGATGAAACTCATCCCAGGAAGATCATAGAGCTTGTATTCTACAGCAGGAGGCCAGGTTTGGTGAGTATAATCTTCAGAGGGTGTGAATCTAAGGAAGATGGCATTTAATCCAGGGGTATGTTTCAGCTCTTGTACTGCTAGCTACATTCAATAGAAGTCAGTGGTCTGCATTACAGGGTAGTATCTTGGTGACGTAGGTGACTTCTCTAAAATCACAGAGTTCCTTGCTCTCATTAAGGGAAGATAATGAGTGGTTTGTAGGATTTGTCAGAATCTAGTTGGCCAAGTATGGTGGCACAAAATCTGTAATCCCAGAATTTGGGAGGCTGAGGCAGGAGGATTGCCACAAGTTTGAGGCCAGCCCTGGGCTACACAATGAGTTCAAGGCCAGACTTAACTGCATAGCAAAAAAGCTGCCTCAAAAAAAGACATACACAAAATGTTTTTAAAGAATCTAAATAATTTTTGATGTTATTGTTTGTGAGTTTGCTACTATAGCCAAGGTGACATGATGACAGAGGAGACTGTGGCTCCAAGGACCCAACCAACACCTGGGCTCTTCCTGGGAAGAGGGGAGAGGGAGCCTGCTGCCTGCGTGTCTGCCCAGCATATGCACACTTGGGAGAAACAATGGTAGATGGTGCCAGGTCACTTGAGTCACCGTCCACAGCAGTGGTATGCACTCATAACTGAAACTGTAAAGGGGAATGTTAAAAGCAATTTTTTTTTCTTTTAGAGATAAGCAACTTCTTTAAACTTGCTCCTGCTCAGCACATAGCTAACGCCCCTCCTCTTCTCAGACCCAAAAAGTGACAGAATGTGCAGAGGTTGGCCCTAGCAGGTCAGAGCTTTTATTTCCAAAGGAAGGAGAGAATGAAGAAGGCTAGAAGCAATGAAGCGAATGCTGAGGTCTGACCTGTCCTGTGTTCCTTACTCTACATAAGACCTTTATATTCCTGGACATAGTGAGATGGTGATTTGAGGCAAATGAGCCCCTCTCTGCTTTAGGGCTAAAGTCTTTTTGCTTTTCTTTTGCTATAAACCAGAATAAATGGACCTCTTTGACTTGGTTAGCAGCAAGCAAAAGAACGTAAGTGTTGAACCTAAGCAGGCAGTAATATACTGTGACAGTGCCTATGTGCACACTTCTTTAGCTCTGTGCCCAGGACTCCTGTGGACTTTCCATCTTCAGCCCTTTATTTTTTATTTTGAGATGGGGGTCTCATTAAGTCACTAAGTTGCCTTGCCTGGGCCCAATATGATGATCTTGCCTTAACCTTCTAGAACGCTGTAATTATGGGCATGTGCCACCATGCCTGGTTCTTTTAATATTTCCTTCCTCTTTCTTTTTCAAAAAAGCTTTTCTTATTTTTCTCAGGCTGATTTTGTATGTCTGATTCTTCTGCCTGAATTTCCAGAGCAGCTTGGATTATAGGCATGAGACATGGTGGTTCTTCCTTCTTAGAAGGAACAAAGCACATGGGAGTGTGTGATCCAGGACCAGGAGCTCTCAGAGCTGGGTGAAGGCCAGGGCACAGCATGAGACGGACCAAAATCATCTCCGGCTTGCTCTGCAGCCAGCACCCAGTCCTCAGCCTCACCCCCCGAGGGACCCAGCTTCTCTGTCCCTCATCTGCTCTGTGCTGCACACCTTCCTCCAGGACTCATTAATGGACGAGTTTCTAACAAGCATCTAATGAGCACTCTGGGGCTACTCCAGGAAGCAAGAGAACACTTCCCTGGAAGGCGGCTAAGCCTGAGTGGTCTTGAGGGAGCCACTCCTCTGGATGACTCCGGATGAGCCCGTTTTCTGTTCCCAGTGGGAGAGTGCCAAGAACAAGTGCATTTGGCTGGTGTCCAGGTGTCCCTTCTACCTTCTCAGAAACAACTCCAGGGACACCTGCTAGATACTTGAGTATGCAAGGTAGCTGTGCTCTCTCCACTACACAGGCTTTCTGCAGGATTTTCCCCGTGTGTGTGCATATACATACGTATGTGTGCACGTGCATGTGTGTGTGTGTGTATATGCGTGCATACAACCCTTCTAGTGGCTCCTACTTGTGCCCTCTATACCACCTCCTCCTTCACTTTTGCCCTGATATACTTTTTAATGGGGAGCATCATGTGGATTATGCCTTCAGGGCTAGTCTGTGGATGGGAGAGAGCTTGGTATGTTCACTAGATTCCCAAAATTAGTTTCCTTAGCTGAATGTAGACAAAGCACCCTTGAAAGGGTGAAGCAGAAGCCAAAGGGGACAGAGAAGATGCATGGAGCACTGCAGGTGGTGGGGACAGGGTTTCTGCAGGAGGTGGCTTCTTTTTTTTAAACTAATGCTATTGAAAAAGAAATACCAATGAGACAGTTTCACAACAGGTTAGTAGGACAGTTACAATAATTAATACATTGCATATTGTTGTCTTCATGGTAGTTATTCATAGTACAAGATGCATACATGATATCTTGTCTAAACAGTATTGGTACAAATCTTTCTTCTCATTGAACTAAGAGAAAGTAGCTATATATCTATCCTAATTTGTAAAGAGGGGACTTCTGAGCAGATAAAGTCCAGCTCTAGGACTGTGAGCACCAGCTCCCTGGGTACTTCCTTGGGCTGTGCCTGAGATAGATGCTAGGCTCCATTTCTCTTGAGAGTTCACCCTGGGAAAGGCTCTGGCAATGCTCAGTGCTCTGTGGAAATACATGTTCTAGTTTCATAAACTTCCAGGAGAAAATGTCTCAGTCTGGGTGACTTCTACAGCAGACATTCTCATGGTTCTCCAGGCTAGAAGCCTGAGGTGAACGCATCAGTAGATCTGATTTCCTCCAGCATCCATGCAGTGGATCTGTCAGAGGCAGGCAAACCTCCCAGGAGATGTAGACATGGCTCTGGCTGTTGAGGCCTTGGCCAAATAGGACATCTTCTTCAGAGGCCTTTGGCAGCTTCCCCATTGCTGCTCGTTCTTTCCACTACACCCTGGACAAGCTCCTTGTTTTTCCCCCCAGGGCCTTTGCATAGAGCTATATTATGAACCCTTAAATTTTTTAAATTTTGTTTTTATTGGTCCATGTTTGTAGTGCATCCTAATTACATTCATCACGGGGAGTTGGCATATGTACATGACATGTCTCAATTCTTTTTAAAAAATGTCCTCTCCTCTTTCTCCATCCCTGCACATCTTGGACCTCTTTGTATACATGTTTGTAGTACATGATGATCACATTCCTCGTGAGAACTTGATAGCTGTATGTATACAGCCTGCAACATCCCCTGCCTCCCTTTTCATTAATCTCCATTCTCTCCCCTCTCTTCCTCTCCTCCTGTCTTTCAGTTCCCTTCCCATATCCAAAGGTCCATCTTGCTGTTTCCTACTATCTATTCTTTATTTTTCACTTTATTCATGTATTAGGATGCTCCAATAAGAGATACCATGCACTATCTAAATTTATTATTTTTAATTTTGAGATAGGGTACCACCAAGCTGGTGAGTTGGTCAGGCTGGCCTCGAACTTGCAATCCCCCTGCTCAGCCTATCTTCCAAAGTGCTTGGTCTCCACAACTGTGCTTCATCTTATCCGCTCACATTTGCTTCTCACTACCTTCCAAAATGCCAGTTTCACACGCACTGTGCCTTTGATAACGGCAGACAGTTCCAGGTTTACAAAGGTTCCAGGAAGTATTTTTTGAATTAACTTTGTGACAGTACCAAAGTGATATCCATTCTGTAGAAATAATGCTTAACATTTGAATTTTGACCCTTTCCCAGGCTACTAATGCATAGTGTGATTCTTCCAAGACTCTGGTAGCCTCTGCTCGGGGTTGATCGTGAGGGTGCCTAGTTGTTTGCACAGTTGCCAGTAGTTTTACATGCAATCTGAAACACTTTGTTACACATCAGCCTTTGAGTTAGACATTTTTGCCCAACTGCAGGATGATGTACATTAGCATTTTTAAGGTCAGCTAAGCTATGGTGTTATATAGGGTAAGTACATTAAATATATATATATATATATATATATATGTATATATATATATATATTTTTTTTTAACTTGGTAATAGGGATTGAATACAGGGCCTTCACACTGCACTACATCCCCAGTTGTTGTTGTTGTTTTATGTTGGGTCAGGATCCTGCTAAGTCCTTAAGTTGCTAAATATTGTCTCAAGCTTGCCATTCTCCTGCCTCAGCCTCCTAGAACACTAGCATTAGAGGTGTGCACCACCAACCCAGCTGTAAATCCATTTCCATATTAGTATATTTTCAGTATACAATGGGTTATTAGGGTACTTCCCCTTTAGAGGTCAAGGAGCATATGTATCTATAAAAATAAACAGGGCTGGGTCTGTAGTCAGTGACATGCACATACTTAGTATGCACAGGGCCTTGAGCTCAATCCCTGACACTGAAACAAACAAGACAAAACAAACATAACAAAACACAGAGTTTCTGTGTGCTGGACCTGTGTTTCATTTATAGGCTTCACTCTATTCTCACGGCAACCCTCTAAAGTATGCCGCTACTGCTGCTTGCCATGCCGGTGCACGCCTGGTGAGCGCGCTGCTCCCCGGACACACAGCCATCCCCAGAGCGTCTGGTACCCCAGTTCTGCGGGTGAGGACACGGACCACAGAGTTGCTATGGGACTTGCAAAGGGCAGCAGATGACAAAGGTGGGGCAGTCTACACTTCCTCCTCACTTTTCTATCTAAAAGCACTTCTATTTTTAAGGTCTGGCTCCACTTCCTAAGAAAATTGCCCCTGCATATTTCAGAGACAAAGAAATGTCATGTTTTAATATCAGGTTAAAAAATAAAACCCGAAAGTGAAACCATATTCCATTTCTTTTCATTTATTTGTGTTGATTATACAGATTAATGAGTTTCATTTGTGCAGATTCATGAATTAAGCATAAAACACTTGGATCATTTTCATTCTTCATCACCCCTGTATCCCCCAGTAGCACATACATGGATTTTCATACATACGTTTTGTTTTGCAGAAATGTTTTCTTGCTGTATGCTTGTGATGCATACTGCTTACATTCAGCTTGGGGGGGCCGATACAAACACATATCACATCTCACTTGTTTTTATCTCCCCCACCCCACACCTTTTTTCCTCTTCCCAAATCCTTTTCCTGTCTCTCTAGTGTCTGCCTTTCAGATTCTTAACGTGCCTCTTTTATTTTGCTTTTTAACTTCTTATACTTTTGGTTTCGTATATTAGACAAGGTATGTGTCATTTGACAAAATCTTCATTTCTGTGTATATCTTGCCTCTTAAACCCAAACCAGATGCCACACTTTGTCTGGACTGGTTGGATGCCTGACTCTCTGCTGCCCTCCTGTGGCTTCTTTTCTCTCTCTCTCTCTCTCTCTCTCTCTCTCTCTCTCTCTCTCTCTCTCTCTCTCTCTTTTTTTTCTTTTTGAGACCGTATTTCTGCTAAGCAGTCCAGGCTGGCCTTGAACTTACTTTGTAGCCCATCCTGGCTTCGAATTCACAGCGATCCCCCTGCCTCAATCTCTAGAGTACTGGGTTACAGACATGTGCCATCACTCCTAGCTGGAAAGATTAATCTTTGATCCCCTTGAATCTTTACTACAACAGACTTTTTTTTTTTTTTTGACAGACAGATTATGGGACACTATGTGACCATGACAGACACAATCTTTACTCTTATGCAGATTTCACCTTGGCTTTAGGAAATTACACACACACATATACAGTCTTTTCAACTGTAGGTGTAAAGCAATTTAAAAGACATTCATTACAATTTGACCTGGATTGACATGATTACAATAAAGATTTGCCACATGCATGTACAAAAATCCCCCAGTGAGTTGAACTAGAAAATGACATGGTGAGGTAACCGGCAAACAGCAGTGGCCTTTTAGAATTTAGGACACTTCATTATAGAAAATGTTAAGCATATATGAAAGTTAAGCATCACAAACTTCTGTACATCCTGGCAAGATTCTTATTTCTTCTATTTTCCTATGCATTGATACATAATGTATTTCTCTTTTATTTCCTTACTTTACAAAATTCTAAGGTTTTAATTGAACACACTAAGACTAGTTATGAAATTAACACAAGGCTTATTTCATAAGGATCATTGATTAGGTAACTGAATTATGGGTCTAGACATGGGGGAGATCTCTTTTGCTCTAAAACTTAATACATTTCTGAGCAGGAGCAAGTGCTTCACAGATATCTTTCAACTGAAACTTTGGCCTTGAACTGAGTGAACACCTCCCTGTGGCTTAGCCAAATTCCCAGTACACAACTCTCACCCTCCTTTGCTGTAAGCTTTCAATGGAGATAATTTTTTCCCAAGAAAAGGTAGTTTTATTGGAATTGTGCATGAAAGATTGCTTCTAAGTTTAACAGGTTATATACAAACCATATGAATGGGTTGAATGTAACTATTGGAAAATAACTTTTCAAATAAAAGAATAAATTCTCTCCTATGTTCCAGTATTTTTTTTCTTCTTCCTCTTTTGGTACTAAAAATTAACCTCCTATCCAAGTACTAATCAGGCCTGACCCTCCTTAGCTTCCAAGATCAGACGAGATCAGGCGCATTCAGGGTGGTATGGCCGTAGACTAGAAATTAACCTGAGGTTTTTTTGCACTGAGATACAATCTCTGGACCAATTTGGATTTTTAAATTTTGGGGCAGAGTCTTACTTATCAAGTCAATAAGTTGCCAAGGCTGGGTCAGAACTTGCAATGTTCCTGCCTCAGCTTCCCAGACTGTTGGGACTACAGGCATGTACTACCATGCTGTTTACGTTCCAGTCTTAATATCTGAAAAGAGACAGCTTATTCTGGAGCCTGAGGCAGGAGATCACTTGAGCCCAGAAGTTTGAGGTCAGCCTAGACAGCATAGCTACATCAGATCAGAAAAAAAGGAAGATGTAAACCAATGAACAAGCAAAATCTGAGGTAATAGAGTGGCAACTTTGTTAGATACTGTATGTACACACAGCTCCCAGGTGCATTTCCAATGTGCCAGATACTGAATGCATAAATAAATAAGTCTTCACACTGTTCCTCATGAATCTGGAGGACTTTGCATAGCTCCTCTTGAAAGTGGTCTTTTTTTACTCTACTGAGAATGTATCTCACTTCATGCTGATCAACATCCTACACATTTTTGTTTTTTATATTAAGCAAGGGTCTTGGTTAGTTACCCAGGCTGGGGTTAAAGTTGAAGTCCTTCTACCTCAGCCTCAGAGTGCTGCGATCGCAGGTGTATATCACTATGCCTAGCTTAAAGTAGTCTTTATAAGGTTTCCAGATACCTGGCAGAAGGGTAGGAATTCACCAAAAAGAATTATGTAGATTGATTTTGTACTATCTGGAATCTTCATCAAGACAGTAGTGAGAGTCTAATAAATGTGAGATATTAAATAAGTAAAAGGCAAGTGATCTCTACATAAATAAATGCAGCCTATAACATAGTGCTTGGCAAATGATGCACTCTGAATAAATGGTTTAAGTTAGTAAGAAAAATCAGCAAGTTCTACTCAGAGACCCATCTGTTAATGAAAGTCATTCTAGTTTTATCTAATAAGGAATAGCAATCCCAGCCCCTTATATCTGCACATATTGAAGTTTATAAACTCCTCCATTCTTTTTTTTCCCCACCCCCCTCCATTCTTTTTTAATGTGTTTCATGAAATAGCCTGCATCAGAGTGAAGAAAAAAATTTGTCTTTTTACAGAGAGAGACACGGAGAGACAGAGAGAGTCAGAGACAGAGACAGAAACAGAAAGAGACAGGTTTAGGTATTAAAGAGCTCCCCCAGTCTGCAGGTGTCATGATTCTCATTATTGATAAAACTAAATCCTAAAAACAGTGAATTATTTACCCAATTATAATACCCAGGGGTACAGCTTAACTCAGTTATTCTGGACACTGAAGCAGGAAAATCACTTGAACTCAGGAGTCTGAGGCCAGGCCCCAGTTGCCCTGGTATTTAGTACTACTTGCTGAGGAAGCAGTGGTTCAATCCTTTCCTCAGTGCACCCATCACCTCCCTGTTCCTCAAGCTATAAATGAGTGGGTTGAGCATAGGAGTAAGGACTGTGTAGAAGACAGAGACCACCTTGTCCTGGCTAGGGATCCGGTAGCGCCTTGGTCTCAGGTAGATGAACATGGCTGCCCCATAGAAGAAGGATACAGCTGTCAGGTGAGAGGAGCATGTGGTCAGAGCCTTCTTTTGGGCCTGAGCAGAGCGCATGCGGA
Organism: Octodon degus; assembly: GCF_000260255.1. Classification (NCBI taxonomy): domain Eukaryota; kingdom Metazoa; phylum Chordata; class Mammalia; order Rodentia; family Octodontidae; genus Octodon; species Octodon degus. The sequence goes on along the minus strand of NW_004524695.1, from coordinate 161,754 downwards.
GCACAGTCCCCAGAATTCGACCATAAGAGGCCACAATGATGGAGAAGGGAAAGAGCAGCATGAAAACACAGCAAGCAAATATCACTGTCTCAAAAAGGGATGTATCTACACAGGCCAGCTTCAACAAGGACAGGATCTCACAGAAGAAGTGGTCCACCTCCCTCAAGTCACAATAAGGGAAATTCATTACTACCACCATCTGAATCAAGCCATCTAGTATCCCAAAAGCCCAAGAGCTCCCAACAATCCAGAAGCAGACCTTCTGATTCATGAGAAAAGGATAGTGAAGTGGGTGGCTAATGGCTACATAACGGTCATAAGCCATGAGTCCAAGCAAGAGCCCCTCAGAGCCAACAAGACAGACAAAAAGACCAATTTGTATGCCACAACCCACAAAGGAGATGGACGTCCTGCCAGACAGGAAGTTGACGGCCATCTTTGGCACATTGGTACAGACCAACATTAGGTCCATGAGGGAGAGCTGACTAAGAAAGAAGTACATGGGAGTATGAAGTCGTGAATCAATGTAGATAAGGAAGACGAGAAGCACATTCCCGCAGAGGGCCACTGTGAAGACTATCATGACCACAGAGAAGAGAACAAGATCAGTGGGATGGTGGGAAAAAATGCCCAAAAGGACAAAGTCATTTGTGGATGATTGGTTCAACCATACCTGCATGGCTCAGCTCCTGGTCACCTAAAGAATAAGAATAAAAATATGTTAAACTGACTTTTATTTTCCCTTTTATTTTATTTCTAGGGATCTAGCCCAAAGTGCTGGTCATACAAAGCAAACATTCTACCATTTAGCAATATTCCCAGCCCCTGTTTTGGACATTAAAAATAAAATTGAACTCTGCATTCTACAGTTTATGTCAGCTATTGAGTTTGTAACTTATCAAACCTCAACAGCATAAGCACTGGGATGTAGTGGGGACACACCTCCATATTTCTATAACACAGTTATAGGAGCCCTCTTAGCTCATAGAATTGGGCCATGTATCTGTATTGGTTTGTATCAAGAAGAGATGAAATGAAGTGGGGTTTTTTTAATGTGTCATTGGAATTTTTGACAGTCCCACTCAGCAGTTAAAATCTTGACTTTAATACATTTTTTAAAATTGGATTGGACCCAGGGCTTTTATCCTGAACTACTTTCGCAGCCCCCTTTTTCTTTCACTTGCCATCTCTCTCACAAGCATTTGTAGAGTCCTACTCTGCCACAAGCAGGAGAATTTGAGTCATTTGTGGAAAAATGGACACACCCTGAGACTATGATATCAAGTGGAAAAACAAGACACAGAATGTTAAATACCTCATGGTTTTTGTTAAGAGAAGTCCAAAATAGAGATAATTTAAAGATAAAAATACAAGATAGACGACAGGAAGTTGAGACATAGACTAGTTCTTGTAGATTGGAAAGTGATCTGGGGATGGCAGGAAGTACAAGGGAGGAAGTAGGAGCAAAAAGGATTTAGATGCAATGTGTAGATGCACCAATTCCCAAAGATGCATGTAATTACTGTGTGTCACAAACGTATACTATTAAAATAATGAAAATTCAAAACAGAGACAGACAGACAGACAGAGAAGAAAGGCTTTGACTCATACCTCTAAGTTTTTGTAGGCCTCTTGCAGTTCTGTTTTCCTCTCACAGCCAGTGTCCCTTGCCTTTTCATCTCTCCAGGACTATAGAATGAGGCATTTCTGTGTGTGTACAAGTAGTACAACAATGTATTTTTCCTATAAGTTTGTATTAGTTACATGGTCCTACATAATAAATTATTCCAAAAGTTAGCAGCTTAAAATACAATACTTATTATTTCACAGTTTCTGTGGGTCAAGAATTCCACAGCAGCTTAGAAGAAAGCTACTAAAGGAAGGTCTCCCATGGGGTTACTGTCCAGCTGTTGGCCATGGCCAGTCCTCCAGAAGCAGGACAGGAAGAGACACTCCTTCAAGACCACCCATGTGGCAGTGGAAGGCTGTGACCCTCCCAGCAGTGTGGAAGCTGACTTCTCCCAGGGCAAGTGTCCCACAGCCAGGTGGGAGCCAGAGCACTCTAGGCAGAAGGGGAAACCTCCTATCGCCTAATGCTGGAAGTGACTTCGCATTACTTCTGGTGCCCACATGCAAGGTGATGGGAGTGCAATGGGGGCTGTCTTAATCTATCACATGTTTCCAATCTGAAATCTGAATGACTAGGATAAAGAGGATTCTGAGGAATTTTAACAAGTAATCTCACTGTATAGAACAGGAATATGCAGGGAGCCTAGAAAACTAGAAATCAACTGTTTTGAGTTCATCTGTCTATCTTCAATCTGCTGAGAAGAGGAGGGATCCTTGCTTTGTTCTAATGATGGATAGTACATAATCAGCAAACTGCCTTTGTGATTTTTGTGCCTGCTAGTCCTCACATTCCTTATTCTACTTTACCTCATAGTAATGCAAATTAAAGATAGAGAATATGCTGGGCCTTCAACAGAAAGAGGAAACAAACCAATGAGCAGTATCAAGAGAAAAAACAGGCTGTGACAGGAAAATGACAATCATCTGTTGGTGACGCTCTTGCAGGAATTCAAATTCAGCAGAGATGCCCTGAGAAGGAGTTTCTAGTATCAAAGTAACTATTGTTACTTTGTCCTTTTCTTGTGTTTGCACTCGCTAAGTGAAAAAGCATGGGAAATACCTGGTCCCTCTAGGTAAGGTCTCAGTCTGTAGCCTTCATCAGTCCTACCAGGTTTTAGATGTCCGTGTCACCCTTGGTTTCCCTGGAAACTGTATCACAACAACCTCCTCTGACAGCCAACAGCTCTTCTCCCTAGAAGGGCAAAGTCAAAAAAATCATGGATGTTTGATGTGATAGGTGTGCCAACTATTTTGACCTGGTCATTACATATTGTACACCTATACTAAAATATGTATGTTTACATATATGTTTGTTAATTGTATAAGCCATACATATCTACAGTTACTATATGTCAATTTAAAAGAGGATGGTGAGGCCAAAAGGAGACTCAGACAAGGAGATTGTGGGGACAGATGGGGTGAGAGCCAGCATCTGGGCACCCATTCTGCCTGCTTACCTTTCACAGGCACTGGCCTATCCCCTGTGTGTAGAACTCCTCAGTGTCTATGCAGATACTCAGCATGGACACTGAGGGAGAAGGCGAGGCTGACAACTCCCAAGGGAGCCCACACACACCCCAGCCCTGGAACAGGAGCTCCCAAGCTTACAATTAAAGAAAGCTCATGGGGGAGCTCTGGGGCAGGACCAAGATTGGGGCCAGTGGGGACAGACTGAAGAAACTTGGTAAGAGCAGGTCCACAAAGCTAGCCAGAGGATACAAAGATAAGAATTTGAGGAGGCTTTACCCTGCACCTCCTACTCCACATTTAGCCCCTCCTTTGTGAACCCTAGGGTCCTCATGGGACTGTATAAGTGCCTGCCCCCTGGGGCCTCCCTGAAATCTACACCTGTTGTTACCTGCCTTCCTGAAGTAAGCCTACATCTACTGGCTGTTTATGATATGCAGCCAACTGTATGTGATGTTATGCTCCAGTCTAAGGTGGGTGCTGACTGTAATCCTGGCTCTGAGGAATTCATAATCTAGTGGGAGGAAAGAATAGCACCCACATTTGTAAGTCAGATGTTGATGAAGGAGTGGGGGAGGGCACCCTCTCAAATACCATCAAACATGGTGGAAAGTGGTCTTCATGATTTACTGTGAGCACTCTGTGATCCTCAGCTACTATGACTGCTGTTCTTCTGCAATCGTAGAATAGCATCATCTTTTACTCTCAAATGTGCCCAAGTTGGACAATAAACTTTATGGTAAAAACTTTATAAGCATAGTCCCACGTAAGAAGGCATTTTTCTCTTTGGTCAGCATGCTTGTAATCTACTTCTCAAATGGTAAAATGAGAAATTTATTTATTTCTTCCAAATTTTTAGTTATCTTGGTTATAGGATTTTTTGGAATGTACTTCCTTCCTGAGTCTGCATTCAGCTTCTGCAGCTGGAGGCCAAGATACACGTAGGGAAAAGGCTGAGAAAGAGAAGAAGGGAGGCCAGAAAGCAGATGTGAAGGCTTAAGACCAAGGCCATGGCCACAGAGCAAATTGGTTTGGGGCACACTAGCTTTATTTTTGTGGAATTGGGGATTGAATCATGGAGTATTGCACTATATCTGGCCCTTCATATTTTCAAATTTTTAGATGGGGTTTGGATAAATTGCCCAAGTTAACCTTGAGCTTTTGATTGTAGTACCTCAGTTTCCTGAATAGCTAGGACAACAGGCAAGTACCACCACTCCTAAGGGCCACACAAGTTTCTGAGGACCTGACCCAAAACATCTGCCATTGTTCATTCAGCTCTCATTTTTGATGTGACTTTTGCACCAGATGTTTTTTCATGTCCAAGTCTTTTCCTGAATCTTGTCCTACTGTAATTTACTCTGTCTGATTTCTGTGTTCCTTTTCACTTTTAACCCATGGGCCAAGATCCAGCTTGAGCCAGCCTTCTCAAAAGTCCCCCAGAATAAAATTAATTCAACCCACAGGGACCTTAGCCTTCCATGAATTCTGCAGACTTACTGTCTATATCTTGTCATCATACATTGGATGATCTTGTGACAGCTCCTCTAATATCACGCAACATACACAACATTCTGAACATGACCATGTATAAAGAAGTATTTTTATTTGTGTGTGTGTGTGTGATTGTGTATGAGTGTATGTTTTACTGGGGGTTGAATTGAAGGCCTCACACATGCTACAGAAGTGCTTCCTTACCCAAACTATATCCCCAGCTCCTTTATATGTGTATATTTTAATTGTGACACAAAGTCTTGCTGAGTTGCAAAAACTTGCCTTGAACTTGCCTCCGCTACACAAGCAACCGAGATACAGGTGTGTACTATTATACTTGCTTGTCTGTCTATTTATTTGTTCATTTGTTCATAGTAATAAGGATCAACCCTGGGCTATCTGCATGCTAGGTAAATATTTGACCACCCAACTAAATCCCCAAGCTATCTTTATTTTTGTACAATCACTGCTATAAAAGGTGATATGTCAGTTATTTCTTTTTCATTTTTTCAAATCATCTGATGCACATTAAGGAGTTTTCTGACCACCTTGAGGTGTATCTTGTTACTTTTTTTCATTGCTGAGGCAAAATAGTCAACACTCAAAATTATAAAAGGATGGGCTGGTGAGATGGCTCAGTGGTCTAAAGCACCTACTTAGAACAAGCTTAGCAAAGCACAGAGACCACGGTTCAATCTCCCAGCACCACATGCCAGCCAGCCCTGCCCCCTGGTGGGCTGAGCTGGCCACACACACACACACACACACACACATAAATAAATAAAATAAAATAAATTTAAAAAAAATTATAAAAGGAAAAGACAACTCACAGAGTGGGAAAAAATTATAGCCAGTTGCCTCTCAAACAAAGGCCTTATGTCTAGAAGATATAAAGAACTGAGAAAAATTGAACCCCAAAATTCAAAGAATCAATAAAAAATGGGCATCTGAAATGAATATGTACTTCTCAGATGAAGAAATACAAATGGCAAATAAATACATGAAAAAATGTTTAATATTATTAGTCATTTGAGAGATGCAAACTAAACCAACACTGAGATTCCATCTCATTCCACAAAAGTGGCTATTATCAAGAAATCAGTAACAAATGCTGCAGGGCTCTGGGGAAAAATGAACACTTTCACACCGTAGAATGGAGTGTGGACTGATGCAACCACTATGGAAATCAGTGTGGAGATTCTTTAAAAAATGAAGGTTAGAGGTTTCATTCGACCCAGGTATTCCCCTTCTGGGTATCTTTCCAGAAGAATTAAAAACATCATACCACAGCAATTCCTGCGCACCCATCTTTATAGCAGCACAATTTTTAATAGCTAAATCTCAGAAACAACATAAATGCCCATGAACAAGGGAATGGATGAAAAAGATGTGGTATTTTTATACAATAGAGTACTACTCAGCTATAAAGAAGGATAAACTTGATACTTCTGTAAATAGATGCAACTGGAGACCATATTCGTGAGTGAAATAATTCAGACCTACATGTGTAAACATCATATTGTCTCCTTAGTGTGTGCAACTGAAGGAGTAAATAAGATCTAAAATGTACAATAGGGGTGGGGGAGATAGCTCAGTGGCATAAGTGCCTGCCTAGCAAGTGCAAGGTCATGAATTCAATCCCTGGTACAAAAAAAAAAAAAGTACAATACATATTGTGAATTGGGAAGAAATTGTTCAAAAGAAAAGAGAAACTGATGGGGAAAGGGAAAAAGAAGGAAGAGAAAAGGATAGAAACATATATGGACAGATAGTTGAGACAGTTATACAATTCATTGATTTTTTTAATTTTATTTTAGGAAAGGGTCTATAGGGTGTTCAGGATCTCACTACTAGATTGGACTGGTAGTGATCAGCCTGTTTGCAGCCTCCAAAGAGCTGGGATTACAGGCACACGCCACTGTATCCAGTCTCAATTGCCATTTCAGCAAGCCCTGGGGCAGAGTCAGCTTGGCAGAGCAGGCCCAGGGATCAGGGATCGAAGCTCGGCCCTTGCACCTGCTTGCAGGCACGTTAATCCACTAAACTATTCAGCAGGCCCAACTATACAATTCATCAAAAAGAAAGGTTTGTGCAAATAATGGTAATATTTCATTTTGCCTATGTCTTGTACACTGAATAATTACTATGATGATAATATTACACAATATTTTAATTATTGTTACTCTCCTACTAACCTATTTTGAAACTCTGGTTTATTATTTTCATTTTTTCCCCTTAAGTAAAAAAGTTAAGAAACAAACTCTTTTATTTTTTATTTTTTTTTACAATTACATGAATATTTTTATTTATTTTCCATAATTTTATTGAGAAACAAATAGCAATGAGACAGTTTCAAACCAAATTGGTAGGACAGTTTCAATAATT
>NW_004524695.1:123063-148719 GCF_000260255.1 Octodon degus | reverse complement strand
CTGAAACTCTGTCTTCACTTTCACTTAAACGGTTTTGCAAGCTTGTGATTGAGATTTTAATTTCCTCTATATCTCTTTGACTCTGCATCATGCGATCTATTTCTTTTCTGTATTGCTCATTCAAGAAATCTGTCATTTTTTAATGTCCTCTATTTTTTTTTATCAATGTCTTCTTTAGAAGCAGTTATGAATTCTTTTACTGCAGTGATTTTTTCAGATTGGGTTTTTTCCCTATGTTTTTGTAGTTGATTCTTTACTTCAAATGCTATGAGTTATGAGAATTCTTTTTTTATTTCAGAAAATAATTCCATTCTGAGTTCCTCTATGACTTTCTGCTGTTGCTTATTTACTATCGACTCTATTAATTCATACATTTGAGCTGAGCTAGTGTCCTCTGCACTTGTTCTGGGTGGGCATTGGGTTTCCTCCACATGTTTCTGCATTTGATTCTTTACTGCAGATGTTATTAATTCAGGGATTTCTTTTTTTCATTTCCAATCTGAGTTCCTCTATACCTTTCTGCAGCTGTTTATTTCAGAAGCTGTTGATTCATTGCTTTCAGCTGTGTGATTCCCAATTTGTTCTGTGTTAGTGCCCTCTGCACTTGTTATGGGTGGGTTTGGGGGTCTGAGATTGCATTTTGCTCCTTCTCATCATTTTGTGTAGCTCTGTCTTCTGACCTTTGTTGTAGATCTTTGTTGCAGTTATAACCTTAGCACATACTGAAGTTCAGGTGTAGAACTACAAAGTTTGGATTTATCCAGCTGTACCTGGCTTAGGTTTGGCTGCTGTGCTCAGTTTCTTCCTTTTGCTGCCCTTGGGGGTGAACCTGTTGTGCTTCTCTGGCAAGATGTTCTGCTCCTGCACTAGCTGGGTGGTTCTGTCCCGTACACTCTCTGCAGGGATTGCAGCTGAAGGGTCTCACCCCAGGCCTGTATGCCAGGCTTGAGCTGAGTCTGGATGGGACTAGATGGAGTGGGGGAGAGAGGCAGCTCTCCCACACACTCACTGAGCCTGGACTAGGACTGGATCTGGGGGTTCCTGATATGCAGCAGAAATTCCTACTCTGCGGGTGGGGTGGGGAAGGTGCTGCGGAGTGGTGGGGGGCATTGCAAGGGGGTAGAAGAGGGTCTCACCTGCGCTGCAAAGAAACTCTTTTTAAATGTTCATCTAACTTTTATCTTGTACTGGGGATCAAATCCTAAGCTTCACATATCCGAGCAAAATGTGCTATCGCTGGGCTATAATCCCAACTTCTTATTTTTTTTTCTTATTATTCAGAGTAATACACTCATGAAACTATATTATTTCTCCACAATATAATGGTTAATGAAAGGAGAAAAAAAAAGAGGGGGTGTAAATGAAATACTATTCAGTCATGAACTGATAATTGCTACAAAGATGATGAGTACGTGGAAGCTTATTTTACGTTCCCTCCCAGTTCTGTACCTGTCTAAAGCTTTCAGTAATAACAAGTCTGTCTTAGTTACTTTTTACTCATTGCTGGGACAAATACTCGACACTCAAAATGAAGGAAGGAAAGGTTTATTTAGCTCACAGTTACTGGAGGTTTCAGTCCAAACTCAGCTGGCTCCAAGGCAGAGTGGCACATAGCAGAAGGCAACCTTTCATGGTGGTGGCAAAGAGCGAGGGAGGGGTAGCAGCAACTCAAACAGCTGGCTTCTCTTCCCACCTTACATTGTAATGCAAATTACCTGCCCAAGGGCAGGTGCAGCAACCACACCCACAGTAATCAATCACAAACTCCAGAAGCCACCCCAAGACTGCATGAGGCTTTGGAGGGACACCTAGACACAAACCATAACAAAGTCTAAGATCTCTCTCCCAACCCCCCCTTCTTTTGGAACTGGGAATTTAAGGCCCTTGCACTTGCCGGGGAAGTGCTTGTTCCACTGAGCCATCTCCCCAGTCTCCCGGTCTCTCTCTCTCTCTCTCTCTCTCTCTCTCTCTCTCTCTCTCTCTCTCTCCTCTTATTGAGTAAACTATGATACTATGTCCACACAAGGGAGCACTATGCATCTGTCAAATGAAAATAAAATATTTGTACCTTCTATGTCAGAGTAATTCTAATAATATAATACTGAAGCTGGGTGTGGTGGTGTAACCTGTAGTTTCAAGAGTCAGGGAGACTGGGGAGATAATTCAGTGGCCTAAGAGCCTTCTTGGCAAGCACAGGGTCCTGAATTAAATCCCTGGTACCCCCCCAAACAAAAAGACAATCAAAAACTACAGAAGCTCAACTTTGAATCTTCTCTGGGCAACTTAATATAGATCTTGTTTCAAAATTTATAAAAATAATAAGATGTAAAATATAAAATAAATCCCCTGGGGTGATTCCGTCCTGTGCATCTGTTCTGTGGAGCAGTAGTCATTCACTTCTGTCCACGTTCTCTCCCACCTAAGTGCGCGCCACCACTCCATGGAAGATTCGATGGATATGGACATGAGCCCCCTGAGGCCCCAGAATTATCTCTTCGGTTGTGAACTAAAGGCCGACAAAGATTACCACTTTAAGGTGGATAACGATGAAAATGAGCACCAGTTGTCATTAAGAACTGTCAGTTTAGGGGCTGGTGCAAAGGATGAATTGCACATTGTTGAGTCAGAGGCTATGAATTATGAAGGCAGTCCAAGTAAAGTAACACTGGCAATTTTGAAAATGTCTGTACAGCTGACGGTTTTGTAATGAGTCAGCTCACGTTTTAGATTATAAATGTAAATCTTGTGCTTTCTGTTGTAAATGTATACTCACCACTGTTCTAAGTTGTTTAGTAACTAGTGGCTGTTTCTTGCTCTTTGCTAAGATAAAATTCCTGTAACCCTCACCAATTCCTGTTACCAAAGTTAGCTTACAGAGATGACTTCAAAAGAAAATTAGATGGGCTTTAACTTCTTGTAACCCGGGCTATGCAAGGCTGCCTGCAGGTACTCAGGTGCAAATTAACCAGAAACTGAAACAAAAGCCCCAAAAATGTAGTTTGAGTTGTGGTGCCAATCACTCTAAAAAGCATTATTTGTGTCAGACAATGAATTTGTTTACCAAACTAAATGTTGTCATTCAATGAATTTGCTTATCAAACTCAATGTGGTTCCAGGGTATAAAACCCCTTCCTGCTTCCTGGGCCGCTGCCTTTCTGTCCTCTCCTGCGTGAGAGCAGACTGGGGGGCCCTGAGCTCAGTAATAAATGGCTTTCCAAATTCCAACCTGGCTGATCTGGTTCCTATTCTGAGTGACCCATAACAGGTTTACCTTGGGGGCTTTGAAATTACACCACCTGTTGTCTTAAGGTTGAAGTGTGGTTCAGGGCCTGTGCATATTAGCGGACAGCATTTAGTAGCTGTGGAAGAAGATGCAGAGTCGGAAGAGGAAGAGGAAGAAGATGTAAAACTCCCAAGTATATCTGGAAAGTATCTGCCCCTGGAGGTGGCAGCAAGATTCCACAGAAGAAAGTAAAACTCACTGCTGATGAGGACGATGAGGACGATGATGATGATGATGATGATAATGATGATGATGATGATGATGAAGAAACTGAAGAGAAAGCTCCAGTAAAGAAATCAATATGAGATACTCCAGCCAAAAATGTACAAAAATCAAACCAGAATGGAAAAGACTCAAAACCATCAACGCCAAGATCGAAAGGGCAGGAATCCTTCAAGAAACAGGAAAAGAGTTCTAAAGCACTGAAAAGACCTAGTTCTGTAGAAGACATTAAAGCAAAAATGCAAGCAAGTATAGAAAAAGGTGTTTCTCTTCCCAAAGTGGAAGCCAAATTCATCAATTATGTGAAGAATTGTTTCCGGATGACTGACCAGGAGGCTATTCAAGATCTCTGGCAGTGGAGGAAGTCTCTTTAAGAAAACAGTTTAAACAGTTTGTTAAAGTTTTCCGTCGTCTTTCATTTCTGTAACAGTTGCTATCTGGCTATCCTTTTTATAATGCAAAGTGAGAACTTTCCCTACCTGTTTGATAAATGTTGTCCAGGTCCCATTGCCAAGAATGTGTTGTCTGAAATGCCTGTTCAGTTTTTAAAGATGTAACTCCACCCTTTACTTGGTTTTAAGTATGTATGGAATGTTATGATAAGACTTAGTAGTAGTGGTGGCCAGACATGGAGATGGGAGGGAGACAAATATACATGTGAAATAAACTCAGTATTTTAATAAAGTAACACTGTTTCTACTTAAAAAAAATAAAATATAAAATAAAATGTGCTAGGGATATAGTTCAGTAGTAGAGCATACCTAGGTTCAGTCCCTAAGGCTTTACTTTTTTTAGTACTGAGAATCAAATTCAGGACCTTGTGAATGCCAGGCAAGCACTGTGCCACTGAGCTATATCCTTGGCCCTTAGGGCTTCAAAGAAAAGAATATAATGTTCATGCAAGGTATAAACAGTGTACACAGTGTTGTGGTTTGTGTTTAGTTGTCCCCCCAAAAGCCTCATGCAGTCATTAGATAGGGACTTCTACAGTTTGAGATTAACTCATGATTCATAGGGATTATGGGTCTTAGTACTGCTGGGATTGTGGGTGTGAGTACTTCCCCCAGTCTGGGGTGGACAGCATGAATGCAATTTAAGAGACAGACTTCCTCTCTGTCGCCACTGTTGCTTCTGCTCCTCCCTTGGCTCATCTTGGTCTTTGCCGAGGGCATGAACTGCTGCCCTCTGCTCTGTGCCGCTCTGCCTTGGAGCCAGTCAAGTAAGGACTGAAATATCCAGTATCTGTGAGCTAAGTAAACCTTGCCTTTCTTCATTTGGGGTGTTGGGTATTTGTGGCAGCAACAAGAGAAGAGTAACGGAGACACGCAGTATAACATCCCTGATGTAAGAAAGGTCAAAAAATCTTTGATGAAGTTTGCAATTGAATCTAGAAACTTGTGCCATGCTAAGCAAGCACTTTAATGCTGCGTTATAACCCTAGCTCCAGAAAAGAAAATTCTACACATGTGTTTGCATGCAGAAAATAAAAAAACAAAAGACTAACAAAAACTAATAAATATTGTTATATATAGTGTAGGGCAGAAGCGTAAGAGGGAACAGAGATAAAAGTTATGTATATTTCAGTATAATTTATTTTATAGTTTGGACTTGTATAAATCTTTTATGAAATTAAAAATGAAAATTAAATTAAAATGAATTTCTGCCTATTTTAGACTAAGTAGTATCAGAACAATTTTCACAGTTAGAAGAATTAAGTTATGTAACATGCAAGCAAAACTTTTTGAAGTCATCACAAAGATTCCACAATGACCTGAGAGGAGGCCCTCCCACAGAAGGCTTTTAAAGTGGCTGGCCATTTTATAATGATTTTCCTTTCCAGGAATTTACTGATTCATAAATGACACAGTATGTAATACCTGCAAAGCTGAGGCATGAGGCATGGGAAATGGACAGAATTCAGAGCCCTCAGAATACTCCAGATTCAAAAAAAAAAAAAAAAAAAAAAAGAATACTCCAGATTCTAGCTCTACTTCTGGAAAGACTATACCTATGAGTAGTTATTAATCAGAAATAACACACAAATCCTGTAGCCCAATTACTAGTGCAGTCCTTCCCAACTGAAGTTTTTTGAGCCTGACCTTTTGTTGTCTTGATTTTTTCATCATTCTCTTCCTTGGAGCTCTGACTAGAATTATGCATCAACTCTTGCCCATAATGTTCTAAAGCTTCCAGCTCAATTCTTCGAACTTTTCCAAACTGTAAGGTGACCAAGTTCCAAAACATTCTACATCATGGCCAGAGAGATAACTCAGCAGACTAAGCACATGTTTATGTAAGTTCAGGGACTGGGAACCCAGCACCACATGCCCCAGTAGCCCCGCCCATGAGCGTGCCATGCCAACCACTGAAATCGGGCTTGGTGGTGCAGGCCTGTAATCCCAGCGCTAGGGAAGCTAAAAACAGGAGGATCACTATGAGTCCGAGCTGTGTAGCAAGACCCTGTACCAAACACATTAAAAAAAAAAAAAAGATTTGTAAATTACATTATCAGATATAGTCACAAATCTGTCTTAATTAAAGCTAATCCAAAAAGAGATGCCCAGAGGAGGTATAACTGGGTCAAATGGAATTTTTATTTTTAATTTTTTGACAAATCACTATACTGATTTCCATAGTGATTATAGTAGTATACCTTCTTAATACTACAATCAGTAATAGAAGGGTTTTCCCAAAAACTGGACAACTGGACAACATTGGTATTTTTTGTGTTCTTTATTATTTAAATTTTTTTTTCATTTTTAAAAGAGTGCAAAATAGTATTAAAACAGAAAAATTACAAGTGATACAGAATTTTACAAAATAATATGAATTTCACAGTATTCACTGTAATGCATACTGTTGTCTTCCAACGAGTTATTTGTATTAGCAGATATATGCATGCAAAATTGGAAGAAAAAAAAGAAAGAAAGAAATATATAAGAAATTAAGAAAGAAAAAGGACAGTTGAAAAAAGGAGACAAGGGAGCCGGGGAGATGGCTCAGTGGAATAAGCGCTTCCCTGGCAAGCGCAAGGGCCTAAGTTCAAAGAAAGAAAGAAAGAAAGAAAGAAGAAAGAAAGAAAAGAAAAAGGGAGACAAAACAAATTGAACATTATCTCCTCCCTTCCATAGACCAACAGAAATCTACGGTAGAGTTCTCCAAACCATCCTTCCTACATACAGACATATATCTCTTTTCCCTGCTCACTCTCCTGACCTCCTCAACTCAGTTACTCCTTCCTTTTAAATAAATTCATTCCATTTATTCAGTATCTATTGTATCCTTCAAGTTCTACTTTTTCTTTCAGGTTCTCACACTAAGGAAACAATACAATTTTTCTACATGTGGATCTGATTTATTTTACTTAAGAGTATGGCCTCTGGTTGCATCCATTTACAGACAAAAGCCTGGAATTTATCCTGTTTTATAACTCCATTGTGCAGAAATACCACAGTTGATGGTCATTTCCAGGATTTACCGCTGACAAATTGAGCTGCTATAAACATGGATGCACATATATCACTGTGGAATGATGTTTTCTAGAAAAATACCCAGGAGGGAAATAGCTGGCTTGAATGGGATTTCTAATTCTAGCTTTTGAAGGAATCTCCACACTGATTTCCATACTGGTTGTACCAGTCTGCACTCCCACTAACAGTGGAAAAGATTCCTTTTTCCCCACAGTCTCTCCAACATTTGTTACTGGCTAACTTCTTGATGTTAGCCATTCTTTCTGGGGTGAGATGGAATCTCAGTGTTGTTTTAATTTGCATTTCCAGAATAACCAATGATGTTGAACATTGTTTCATATATTTACTTGCCATTTGTACTTCATCTGCAAAGTGTATATTAATCTCAGATACCCATTATTGGATTGAGTTTTTTAATTTAGGGGTACTTGAGTTTTTAAAAATTCTTTATATGTTCTAGATAGAAGACCTTTGTTGGAGGGACAGTCAGCTCTCATTTTTTCCCAGTGTGTTGGTTTTCTTTTTACTCTGTTGGAGATCTCCTCTGAAGTGCAGAAACTGTTCAAAAAGATGAGATCAGTTGTTCATTCCTTGAAGTATTTCCTGTGCAATTTGGTTTTTGTTCCTGAACTCTCTACCTACCCCTATGTCTTTAAGATTTGTACCTACATTTTTCTTCAGAAGATTTAGTGGTTTTGTTTTAATATTTAAGTCTTTGATCCATTTCAACTGTAGTTTCATGCATGGTGATGGACATGAGTCTAATTTTAGCCTTCAGCATGTCCAGTTTTTCCAGCACCATTTATTAAAGAGGCTATCTTTTTTCCAGTGAGCATGTCTGGCCCCTTTATCAAAGATAAGAATGTTGTTGATTTTATCACAGTAGCTTTATAGTATTATTTCAGGTTCAGGATTTTGATTCCTCCTGCTTTGTCTTTGTTTCCCAGGATTGCTTTTGATATTCTGGGTATCTTCTGGTTCCAAATGAATTTGAGCATAATTTTCTCTAGCATTGTGAGGTATACTAATGGTATTTTAATGGGGATCATATTAAATCTGGGAGTAGGGCCATACCAATTTTGGGAGTATGGCCATTTTTACAATGTTGGTTCTTCCTATCCAAGAGCATGGAATATCTTTCCATTTTCTCAAATCCTCTTCAATCTCTTTTCTCAGAGTACCATAATTTTCACTGTATAGATGTTTTATGTCTTTTGTGAGATTGATTCCTAAGTATTTCATTTTGTTGGATTTTATTGTAAAAGGTGTGGTTTCCCTATTTTCTCTCTCAGTATGTTCATTGTGTATAAAATTACTACTGATTTTTGAGTTTTGATTTTGTGTACTGTTGTTACTGAATTTAATGATTAAATCTAAAAGACTCTTAGTGGAGTTTTTGGAGTTCTTTATGTAGAATATCATGTTGTCTGCAAATAATGATAATTTCACTTATTCTTTTCCAATCATTTCTTTTATCTTTATCTCTTGTCTAATTGCTCTGGATAATGTGTCCAGAACTATACTTAATAGAGTGGAGACAGTACACATCCTTGTCTTGATCCTGATTTTGAAGTGAAAGCTTTCAGCTTTTGCCCATTTAGTATGATGTTGGCTGCTGGTTTGTCATAGATGGCTTTTATCAGCTTGAGATATAGACCCTCTAATCCTATTCTCTGTAAGGTTTTTATCATGAATGAGTGTTGGACTTTGTCAAAAGATTTTTCTGTATCTATTGAGATGATCATGTGTTTTTTGTTCTTGGCTTTTTTGATGTAGCATATTACATTTACAGATTTGCATGTGAAAACCATCCCTGCATTCCTGGGATGAAACCCATTTGGTCATGGTGTATAATCTCTTTAATGATTTGCTGCTGTTTTCTTGTATTTTATTGAGGATTTTTCCATCTATATTTAGTAGAGAGGGTGGCCTGTAGTTCTCTTTTTTAGTTGGATCTTAGCTGGTTTTGGAATCACAGTAATACTTGCCTCCAGGAATGAGTTTGGGAGAATTGCTTCCCTTTCAATTTTATTGAAGAGTTTGAGAAAAGTTTATATTAAATCTTTTCTAAATTTCCTGTACAATTCAGCTGGGAATCCATCAGGACCTGAGTTTTTCTATGTTAGTGGGATTTTTATTACATTTTCAATTTTGTTTCCTGTTAGTGGATTATTCAGAGTTTGTATATCTTCCTGACTCAGCTTTGGTATTTCATATGTATCTAGGAAACTGTCCATTTCCTCTGTGTTTTCCAGCATTGATACTGAAAGTAGTAATTCAATATCTTGAAAGTAGGTATTGATGATCTTCTGAATTTCTCTAGGATCTGTAGTGATTTCATCGTTTTTATTCTTTAGTGCATGAATTTGGGTTTTTCTTTTATTTGTTTATTTTTTATTAGATTCGCCATGGCTTTATCAGTTTTATTTATTCTTGCAAAAAACAAACTCTGATTCTTTTTTTAAATTATTTTCTTTGTCTTCATTGCATTTATTTCTGCTCTAATCTTTATGATATCCTGCCTTCATTGGGTTTTGGGCTTGACTTGCTCTTCCTTTTCTAGGTGCTTAAGGTGGAGCATAATATTGTTTACTTGTGCTTGTTCTGCTTTCCTAATTTGCAAATTTACCACCAAATTTTCCTTTTAAGACAGCTTTCATTGGGGCTGGGGAGATGGCTCAGTAGGATAAGCACTTGAATGGCAAATGCAAGGATCTGAGTTCAATCCTCAGTTCCACCAAAAAAAAAACAAAAAACAAAAAGACAGCTTTCATTGTAGTCCACAGGTTTTGGTAAGTTGTATCTATATTTTCATTTGATTGCAAATAATTTTTGATTTGTTCTGTGTCTCACTGGTTGTTTACAAGGTTTTTATTTAATTTCCATGTGTTTATGGTGTTTGTTGTTTCTTTTGTCAATAATTTCCAGTTTCATTGCACTGTAGTCTGATAGTATACATGGGAGAATTTCAATTCCTTTGCATTTACTTAAAAGTGCTCTATGTGTTAGTATATGGTCTATTTTGGAGAGTGTCCCATGTGCAGCTGAGAAGAATGTGTATTGTGTTATTGCTGGGTGAAACACTCTGTAAAGGTATCCTAAGTCAGTTTCTTCAGAGGTTTGGTTTAGTTCTGTTATTTCTTTCCCAATTTTTTGCATAGTTGATCTATGTCTTTGCAACAGTGGCTGTTAAAGTCCCCCATTACAATTGTATTATTGCTCATTTAATTTTTCATGTCTCTTAAAATGTGTCTTATGGGGCTGGTGAGATGGCTCAGTGGTCTAAAGCACCTACTTAGAACAAGCTTAGCAAAGCACAAGGACCGGGGTTCAACCCCCAGCACCACATGCCAGCCAGCCCCGCCCCCTGGTGGGCTGAGCTGGCCACACACACACACACACACACACACACACACACACACATGCACAAAAAAAAAATTAAATAAATAAATAAAAATTTTAAAAAATAAATAAAAAATAAAAAAATGTGTCTTATATAGGTGGGTGCTCTTATATTAGGTACATATATATTTATAAATGTCTCTTCACTTGCAGTTTTCCCTCAACAAGTATACAGTGACCTTCTTTATCTCTTTGAATGAGTTTTGGTTTGAAGTTGACATTGTCAACAACCAGGATAGCTACCCCTGCTTTTTTCTGATTTCCTGTGTTATGGAGGATTACTTTTCATCCTTTGACTTTCAGTCTTTGAATTTCCTTTTGAGTAAAATGTGTTTCTTATATACAGCATATTGTTGGATTTTGTTTCTTAATCCACTCTGCTAGTCTGTTTCTTTTTATTAGTGAATTGAGGCCATTTATACTGATGGTTATAACTGATATGTATTGGCTTATGTTTGTCATGTTATTTTCTTGCTATACGTTCCCTACTTTTCCCTCTTTTTAATTATTTGTTCTGTTTTGTGGTTTCTTTCTGTTGTTCTTAAAGCTGTGGTTGTTTCTGTCTCTTTCTAGAATATCTGTTAGTACTCTTTGTAGGCTTGGTTTGGTGGTCAGTTTCTTCAGTTGTTCTTTATCATAGAAGTATCTTATCTCACCACTGAATTTGAGAGATAGTTTTACAGGTTACATCAGTCTGGGTTGGAAGTTATTTTCTTTCAGGACCTGAAATACTTCACTCACATTTCTTCTTGATTTGATAGTTTGTGTTGAGAAACCTGTTGTGATTAGTATAGGTTTTCCATTTTAAATAATGTGTTTCTTCTCTCTAGCATCTTTTAATATGCTGTTCTTTTGCTGAATTTCTAAGATCTTGATTATATGTATCTAGGTGTAGATTTATCGCAAGTATGGCTGTTTGAAGTTCTGTGTGCCTCGGTTAGAGGCATCTGCACACCTCAGACTGAAAAATTGAGTCCCCAGGTCTGAAGCTCACTGCAGTGCTCGGTGTAAGTCTCTATTTTTCAGCTAATGGGTCTGTGACGGAAGACTGAAGAGTCTGCGATGGACGCTGAAGAGTCTGCGATGGACAGAAGGTGAAGGATCCAAGCCAGAGGCCAAAGAGTCTTCACTGCAAGCCAGGTGATGAAGTCCAAGCCAAATGCGAAGACTGAAGTTCCTCTGATGAAGTAGAACATGGACGCCTTCCTCAGCCCCTTTATATGGTCTCTTTGTGCTGAGTCACTCTGGGGCAGGACCAACTGTGCCCCAGGGTGGGACCCCCACTGGCCAGAACCCTGCTGGAAGTCATCCAGCCAAGTTGACACAATGTATCAACCACTACAAAGATCATTAGCTGCACTGCTGTCTTCAAGGTTTGAAAGTCTATCTTCAGTTTCATTCGAGTAGTTTTGCCAGCTTTCAATGGAATTCTTAGTTTCCTGGATATCTTTCTGAATCTGGCTCATGCATTCTAATTCTTTCCTGTATTGTTCATCCAGTGTTTCCATCATTTTTCTATTCTCCTCTTATTTTTTACATATGTCTTCATTAGCTGTGTTGAGCAATTCTTTCATGATTGTTGTCATTTGTTTTTTGATCTGAGAGATTATTTCTGCTCTTAATTATTCTATAGCCTGATGGACTTGTTTCTTTACTTAATTTGCTATCATTTCAGATATTCCAGATGTGTGATTTCCAAGTTCTTGTATGTCTTTATCTCCTGGATTTGTTCTGGGTGGGCTAGAGAAGTGAGATTGCCTTTTGCTGCTACCTTTTGGCATTCTGAAGTTCCCAATAATCACCCAGACTTAATGGTGGTGGGAGATAGTGAGGTGTGGGTTAGCAATGTTCCCACTACAGTGGAGAGCAGGGTAGGCCTCACCAAAGCTGTCTCTACTAGTCGGGGCAACTTGCTGACATTCAAAAAAGCTTCTGTGTGGGTTTGGTACATATTCATCAGGATCCCATGGGCCATGCAGAATCCTCTTAAGTTTTTAAACCAATGGACCAGCATCAGCACAAGGTCCACTTCTGTGCACTAGGAGCCAAGGGATATAGCTCACCAGAGTCCTGTGGGCCACCCAGAGTCCTCTTAATTTCATAAATAGATGGCCTACGTGCCAGGAAAGCTCTAAGCCTGTGTATGCTGGGCCCACAGATTTCAGTGCTCCACAGTCCTGTAGGGCACTCAGATTCCTTTTAAGTTCTTAAAATGTTGGACTGTCACCAGAACAAGCTCCATGCCTGCACACTGGGGGCTAAGGGTGAGAGCTTATCAGAGTCCCACAGGCCACCCAGAGTCCTCCAAAGTTCTTAAATAGTGCCAGCTTGAGTTTTTTATTATAGCCCTTCTCTCCAAACTAATGTGGAGGGGCTGGTAAGATGGCTCAGTGGTCTAAAGCACCTACTTAGAACAAGCTTAGCAAAGCACAGGGACCGCAGTTCAATCCCCCAGCACCACATGCCAGCCAGCCCCGCCCCCTGGTGGGCTGAGCTGCCCCACACACACACACAAATAAATAAAATTTAAAGAAAAAAAGCAAAGTAATGTGGAATCTCAGTGCTGTTTTGATTTGCATATCCCTAATGGACAAAGAAGCTAAAAATGTATCTATTATGCATTTATATGTTTTCCTTTCTATTCATTTGCATTTCTATTTTTACTATGCCTTTTATTTGGGTGGTCTTGTTTGCTGCTATGCAAGCCCCTTGCTGTCAACAGGCTGAGGTGGGCAGGGCTGCAGAGAAGGGATTGGAGTGTCATTTTGGAAGACAGGAACAAAAATGGGGCAACCACTGAAAGCAAAAATTCCAAAATGGAGAGTTTATGGTGCTTTGGGGCACATAACTCAGGGCAAGAACTCTCTGGGAAGCTGAGGGAGGAAGGCTGCAAATTCATGCTCAGCCTGAGCAATTTAGTGATTAAATGACACTCTCTTTCAAAAACAAAAGCAAAAAAAAAAAAAGAAAGAAAGAAAGAAAGAAAGAAAGAAAGAAAGAAAGAAAGGAAAAAGAAAGAAAGAAAGAGCTGGAGATGTAATACAGTGTGATTGACCAGGTTCAATTGTCCCCTAACAACAAAAACAGTAGTAATAAATAAAAGAAAAACATGTTTTCAGGGCCCCCAGATCCCTCACAGAAGCTATAGAAACCTCTCAGGGCTCTGGGACTTGGGCAGTCCCTTCTAGAGGCAGGAGCAGGTGCCTTGTTTGAAATTCTGGGGCTGGCAGCAGCAAATAGGTTGATTTAAGCCAGGTTTGCCTGGCACTATGTCCCCTACTGTGACATAAGGGTCCCTGAATCACCTACTCCTGTGGACTGCCCCTGGCACATGCAGCTCTGCTCAGTGCCCCTGCATTCTCCCCCGGGTCTTAGAGCCTGTTCCCTGGGTACTCCCAGAGAATCCCTCAAGGAGCTGGCAATGAGCTCAGGCGGCTCCTCCCAGAACACATACGTGAAAATCCTGAGCGCTGAGGATGCCCAGCCTTCTAACCTTCTGCTGCACTTCAGAGCCAGAGGTCAGCTTGGTGGCTGGCATGAGTTTGTATCTAACAGGGTCTCCCCCATAGAAAGCAGGGCTCGGGGAAGCTGTTCAGGATGGATCCTCACTCAGGGCCCCTCAGAGTGCATGATAGGGCCAGGGCCGGGTGATGGAAGCTGCTGTCAGGGTTTTACCTTTCTACAGAGGAGAGGCTGCTTCCCAGTGGAGATCAAGCTGGCAAGCCGAATTCCTAGGACATGACCTATTAGAGACACAGCTTGGGTCACCACTGAGGGTTTTCCCCAGGTACTGATCTGATCCCTTGTGTCCTTAATGTAGATCCCAGGGATGAGATCCTGAAGCTCAAAGGGTACTCAGACAAGCCTCAGGGTGTGGAGGGGATGCAGACAGAGTATAGAGTGTGCTATAAAGGGCCAGGCCCATGGGAAGGGTGGAAGAAGCCAAGGTTTCAGGATGAGACTGCTGGACACAGTTGAAAAAGAAGTGGTGCTAGCAACAGAGCTTCACTGTTGGGGGAGATGCTGACAACTTAGAGGTGCTTTTTAGGACATTTCACTCAAGGTTTTTATATTGAGATATATCATTAGCTCTTTTTACTAATTATTTTGAGATAGGATCTTCCTAAATCAGTAACTTGACCAGGTTGGGCTTGAACTTGTGATCTTCCTGCCACAGTTTCTTAGAATGCTGAGATTACAAGTGTGCCAACAACATGGCCAGCTCTGGGTTTTTGTTATAAAAATTATCTTGACTACTCAGTGCAGTGGAATATTTCAAATTACTCTCTAGTCTGACTTCTAGTAGTTTCAGTACTTTCACATAATCACCTCAATGTTCTATTCATAGAAGAACAGGCTTTTTCTTACCTTCAACATATTCCCCCATTAGAAAGTTCTATTTCAAAGTGACTATTGTATTTTCAGCTTCATTATTAGCAACACTTTCACTTCTTAGAATGAAGCATCTATTCTAAAGTTAGTCCTCTACTCTCCTGGGAAACACAGGAGGGTGCTGTTTACTCAGTCTTGTTTGGCATACAGAGATTCTGGAGGAATTTTTGCCCCATTTCAGCCTCTCTGTCACAGTCTCCAATTCTGCCCTTCAATTTCACACCTGGGTCACCTCTTTAGCAGACTCACTTTGATCCCTGCACTGGGTGGTGATTCTATGACACCAAAACCTACACCTGCCTTGGATTTCAAAGTCTTATGCGCCACTTCCTGACTACAACACATGGACCTCTATAATTCCCACGACATCACTAGGGAGCAGGATGTGTTCTCCAAAGAGAAGCTGTGAAGACCACCTGGACGACTCTCCTGGAAAGAAGTGCAGCTTTGGCTAAAGTTGGCCCTATTTACATGTATTGATTTGTACAGAGCTGGCTGGGACTTCTCCTCGCATCCCTGCAATTGGCGATGCAAATCAGTTCAGCTGAGGTGCGGATGTGTAGGCTTTGAAGCAAGGCACAGGTCACTGTGGCCCTGCCTTGTAGCCCCCAAGAAGCATGTGTGAGCCCAGCAGAAGGGACAGCCATATTCCACGCTATTGGCTGAGACTGAGCCTTGCGATAAGAGGCTATGACTTCCCAGGGCATAAAAGATTACACATCAGAGCTGACACATCAACCCCCAAACATTAGATACCACCTTGAATTGTGTTTTTCAGCTTATCCTTTCTGCACATCATTCTCTCTGCATACTGCAAAGGTGACTGTAGGTATCCTCCTTAGCCCAGCTTATGGCACTCACTTCCCACCACTCTCACTGTCACTCATTCCCAAGCCACTCCCGTTATCATGAATTAACAAAACCTGGGTTCAGCCCTGGGTCAAGGTTTTTGTTCTGGTTAGCTATCATCCTACCTGGATTTAGGACCCCTATGGCTCCCCACCATTTTGTATATATAATTGTGTTTTTATTTATGCAATGGCTTGTGCTGGAGGTGGTAGATTGGGATTAACTCACTTGAATTCTAATAACTTTCCCTGGGGATTACAAATATAAACTTCCTGGACTGAGATTAGGACCTAGAAGAGATCTCTATAAGAAACCTCTTTGCTCTGGTGGACCATGCTGGTAAGTTATCTTTTTGTGTCCCAACAACTAGAGTCAAGAACCATTCACTTGGTCAATGTCTGAAATCTAGAGCAGATCTTGTGCCAACTAGTCCTCTGCATTTTGGTCATAATATGAACTAAAGTGATTTTTTCTCAGTCTGTAATCTTCTCAGTCTGTAATCTTCTAATTTTCTCAGTCTGTAATTCTGTGCCCACATTGCAATCTATCTCATATAATGTTGTAACTGCTGGTTTTTCTACCCTGGCATCCTGGCAACCTTGAAGCAGAATCTCCAAAAATGATTTTGGTCGCAGCCTAACTTAATTCTTCAGGGTCCATATTAGCCAATTACTCATCCATGGGACTACACAGTGTCTCTTACTTTTGGAAACTGCAAAGGCAAACCAGGGGAGTTACAAGGGCATCATTAGCCCCATATTGTTGGGGGATTTGAAGAACTGTGATTATTTTATTAGTACACATTTATAGTACATACCATGTACAGTCATGTTGAGGGGATTACATGTATGTAACACAACTTGTGTCTTTTTCTGATGACCTTCCCTTTTTCTGTCCTCCTTCTCTCCTCCTCTAATCTTCATTTTCATTTTTATTGATATTATTAATCTTAGCTCCTGTTTATGGTATATGTTTAAATTCCTCGATATTATTAGATTCCTATAAAGGACATATTTAATTTTACTTATTTCCCTTTCCCTTCCCCCTCAACCTTGATTATTTGAGCCCGTTCCTATTCATAAAAAATCCGCCCCTTGTCTCTTTCTATTCCTTTAGTATTCCCTTGGTTTGTACTTTGCTTTACTCGAATGAGAGACACCGTATGCTACTTAAGTGTGTTGGACTGGCTTATTTCACTGACCATGATATCTTCCAGGTGCCTTCAATTCCTAAAAGTATCTTGAACTTAGCCTTCTTTATAGCTGAGTAATATTCCATCATGTATAGACACCACATTTTCTCTTTTGAAACACGGTCTTGCTATGTAGTCCAGGCTGGCCTTGAATTTACAGTGATCCTCTTGCCTCAGCCTCCCAAGAACTGAGATTATAGGTGTGCATCACCATGTGCTTATCACACTTTATCTAATTATCTATTGATACAAGCTGTTTTCAGGATTTAACCATTACAAATTGTGCTGCTATAAACAGTGATATGCATGTATTGCTGTAGTATGATGTCTTGAGGTCTTCGGGGGAGACACCTAGAAGGAGGTAGCTGGGTCATATGGAATTTCTAAGTTTAGCTCTTTGAGGAATCTTCAAACTCACTTCTGTAATGGTTGCATTAGTTTGCATTCCCACTTGCAGTGCGTAAGGGTTCCTTTCTAACCAAAGCCTCACTGGCATTCGTTATGTTTTGGTTTCTTGATGACCACCATTCTTCTTCCTATAGGATGGACTCTTAGCATTGTTTTAATTTGCATTTCCCTAATGGCTAAAGGTACAGAGCATTTTTTTACATATTTTCTGGCCATTTGTACTTCACACACACACACACACACACACACACTCCAAAACAGCAACAACAACAAAGCAAAAAGGCCATTAGCATAAAGAACCCAGAAATAAATACCTGCATTTACAGCCAACTGATTTTTTTCATTATGGTTGGGGAGACTTAACCTACAGTTTCCTACGTACTGAGATGGCATTTTGCTACTAAGCTATATCCTTAGCCCTAATTTTACATTTATTTTATTTTTAAAAAATTACTGATACAGAAAAACATGAAAGTTGTACATACTAATGAGGTACCATGTTATGTTTTGATATGTGTATGTATTTTGTAATATTTAAATCAATTTAAATATATTTACCACTTTGAAAATGTATCATTTCTTTATGGTAAAACATTAAACGTCCTTTCCTCTAGCTTTTGAAATACGCAGTACATAGTGCTTACCTACAGCCACCCTGATATGCAGCACCACACCAGCACTTCTCAGTCCTATGTAATTTTAGCTTAGTATGCATCCATGGGCCTCTCCTTACACACTATCCCTAGCTCCTGGCAACCACAGTTCTACACTCAACATTCATGAGATCAGATTTTTTTTAGAATCCACAGATGAGTGGCAACCACAAAGGGTTTGCCTTTCTGTACCAGGCTTACATTGCTTAATACAATGATCTGCAAAACTCGACCTTTATCTCTCAGCACTTAGAAGTATCAACTCGAATTGGATTAAAAACTTAAAGCTTAAAACTATAAAGCTAAACTGACTATCTTTATACTTTAACATGTTCAGATGACCTTTAAATTTCAAATTCCTTTCATTATTAAGAAGTTAAATTTCAGGTTAAGGGTCATGATAACAATAGACATGTCTTTCAAACACTCTTAAGTATTTAAAAACTGCATTCGTTTCTCTTGAATGAAAGATGCTTCTCAGGGATTGTTAAAATGGAGGCTTGATATAAACTTCTGAGTTGTTTCAGAAAAGAATGGTTTTTGGATGAAGATTACATGAGCTCTATACAAACTTGCATGATTTTAGAGATGACAAATTAATAAATGAAAAATTTTGCTATAGAAATCTATGAGTATTCTGGTAAATAAACCATGAACAACATTTGTTTTCTCTACTTATGAATACATAGAAGTATAAGATGTAGTTAGACCAAGACAATGCAGTAATTAATTATTTTCCACTTGTGTAATTCCTGGAGGGATAATTCAATAATGCCCTGTGCTTTGAACTTACGATGTTTACCTGAACCATCAACTTCACAGTAAAGGTCATTCCCTCGGGCCTGGAAAGTGTTTCCTTCATTTTAGTTATCATGGGCTTAATGAGAATTTAAAGTGTCCCTGGGTCTATGCTACTGTTTAATCTCGTATAAAAATATTACTTCTTTCTTTGCCTAGAATTTTCATCACTAGATTTTAAAGAGAGAGATGCTCAATTTCAAAAATCAACTGATACATTTTTTTTCCTACTAAGACAAATTCTGGTAAGTGAAACTTCTCCAAATTTTATAGAATTCATTTGATATTTAAGTAGTACTGCTAACGTGTCATAGCTTACATCAATTTTCACAGCTACAACTCCTCAAATGTATAATTCCATACACTGAAATTAACAATAGGTTAATAGACTGTGGAATAAGTGCAAATAACTGAGTGTGATATGATTAAATGAATTTTAAAAGATCTTTATGAATGAAACCGAGGTTCCAAGGATGGATCAATTTCACTTGGATTAACAAATGCAGAATAATTTTAAATGAGAATAAGCAATCTGTTTCAAGTGCTGACTAAATATGTGCCAAGGAAACAAGGAGAGAGACTACTGGGAGAAAGTTCAGGCCAAAGAAAATGTATGACCAAAAAAAAAAAGGAAGAAGAGAGAAAGAAAGAAAGAAAGAAAGAAAGAAAGAAAGAAAGAAAGAAAGAAAGAAAGAGAAAAAAGAAGAAAGAAAGAAAGAAAGAAAGAAAGAAAGAAAGAAAGAAAGAAAGAAAGAAAGAAAGAGAAAATCCAAAGCAGCAGTATGATACAATGTGATTGGTTCTGAGAGTAATCTTAGTAGCTGTGTTTTATTACATGTGGGGTTAGATGTGGTGTTGGAGGAGATCCACTGAGGGAATGCAGGGAAGGTGATCAGGGAACATACTGAAGAACAAGTTGCTCACCATCCTGAGGTTTTGGACATTATTCTATAATAAGAATTAACAGAGTTAAAAGCAAAAATAAGAATCTTACAAGATGTGATCTGCACCACTGATCATCCTAGCAACGTTATGAATGTTAGCTTGGAGTTACATAAAGCTAATGTGGGAACTATTTCCAGGGACAATAATTTCCAGTAATCCATTAATGTAACAAAATTCATAATTACAAGACATAATAAACCCATAAAAAATTTGATATTTGATTGGATAGTAGATGAAAGAAAAGTTGTGCCTTCTTTGATATAGGTAACAGTGAAATGAAGATAATGGAAAGAAGAGATGAGCTATGACGGCAAAGCCACAGTGGGAGGTCGCTGGTTGTGAATTTGAATATGAGAATCGAGCACTCAGAAGAGGTACTGTAGTACTTTCAACTCTCTCAGTTTAGCAAAAGTGTGTAAATGTGCAGAAGAGCTTTTAAACTGTCTCCTTTAAATAGCAATTATAGTATGAGAATTCTTTTAGCAAAACAAAGGAAGAAACAAAATCTGAGGTGAGAGTATTTTGATACAACCAAATTTCAATAAATGTGCAGAAAAGGATCTGGATAAGATTGGAATCTAAGAAAAAATATTTATCAAAAGAGAAGAACAGTCAGTGGCTTAGAACCGATGGATGAGAGAAGTTTTAGAAGAAAAATTGTGTAATATGTCATTTATTGAGAAAGGTAATTTTAAATAATGATGAAGCAATAAGAACACACTGAACTTAACATTGGCATGCTGATCTATTGATCTGGTAGAGAAGACTGGGGAAATTCATGGGATAAACATAATAACCATGGTTCACAAAACCAAGTGTTAAAAAGTAGACACAACTGTAGGTTATTAGAGACTATTCTCCTCAGGAGCACAGTAATAAAAAGTAGGAAGTATTAACTGTGGAATAAGGGCTTTTTGTATCTTAAGTACGTGAAACTTAAATCTATGTCTTAGAAATATTTACTTTTGTGTTCATATAAACAGAATATAGTGATCAATAAAAGCAAACTCATTAAAAGTAAACTCAGTAAATCAAGTATTACATGAGCTTTTAGATATAAAGAGAGGAGCATGGAGAGAGAGAGAGAGAGAGAGGAAGGAGGGAGAGAGGGACAGTTACCATCTGACAGTGCAGCAGACATCTGAGATAAGGGAAGGCTAAGAACAGACACACATACTGACTTGGAAAGGAAAGGTGACAGTTTCACCTGTATGTGGATGAACACCTAACTGTCTACATTTTATCACTTATTCTAGGAGACAACATGAAAGCAGTAGAGATGAATATTAAATCCACAGATGGGGTTCTGTGAGGAATTAGAAAATCTGACTTATAGAAAGTAGAACAACTTTTAGCAAAATACAGAGTTTCAACAGTTAAGAGGTAAAAAACAGATGGATAAGTGTAGAAATATTTTTTTGGATTTGTGTGTGTGTGTGTGTGTGTGTGTGTGTGTGTGTGTGGCTCCAAATGCCTTCAGAGCAGGTTTGGCTGGCTTGAGTTGTGGGGATCGAACCACAGCAACCTGAGCCTGACTGCTTTGTTGCAGTAGCCACTTAAAGAACTGAGCTAAGGGGCAGGCCCACTAGAAATATTTTTTGGAAGAAAATAAAATTAGGTTATATGTGATTAGTGGAAGAAAAAATTATTCAGAGTAGCAAATAGCATTGAAAGAAGCACTATGTTGTGCAACAAATAAATGTAGTTCTATTATAAAAGACTTAATACAGGGTGACTTTAAAAGATTGAATGCAAGTTTAATATAGTCTCACAATATCTTCCTTAATCCAAAGTGTATTACTAATCTCCTCCTTTCCTATTTTAAATTGAAACAAAATAATTCTCCAATCTATTCAAGATACAAAAATTATATTCTATTTTGGAGAGGAGAAACAATAAAATATATTGATGGGTGCTGTTGAAGGCAGATTATGGGGTGTGTGTGTGTGTATGCGTGTGTGTGTGACAGAGAGAGACAGAGAGAGAGTTGTACATTTCTTTTCTCATAGTCTTTCTCTTTCCTCTTCCCATGTAGAGGCTAAACGAGGAAGATAATGCTTTTGCTTTACCAGCCAGTGGCAATTTTAAATATGTGGATTGCCTTAATATATTCATATTTTATTTTACATTCCAAAGGTCATATTATTATTTTCATTTTAGTATATTAATATTATTTTCACTAATGACATTGAAGGTAAAGACTTTATCATTTCCACCAGTTTCTTTCTTTCATCTATTCCATTTTTTATTTAAGAATATATACGTCAAACTTTAATCATTTTTGTACATTCTTCTCTAAAGGAACCTAATTTGCAAACATAGATTATTGTTATTTTTATTATGCTTACCAAATTATGGAGCTAGTAATTAATGTTTGTTCATAATCAACTAAGAAAAATTAAAAACATTAATATTTTATTCAAGAACTCTACATTAAGGAGCATCATTACATGTCTGTCTTCATGCCTATCTCTGTTACTTTTCTCTTATTGCTGGGACAAAATACTCAATACTGAAAATTAAGGAAGGAAAGGTTTCTTTAGCTCACAATTAGTGGAACCACCAATTTCTCCAACTTTGACAATCTAAATTCTTCTCCATGACTAGTTGATTATATCCAGGGTCTCTATTTCTAAAAAATAGCAAAAGATTTTTTCTGTTTTAAATGTTAACTAATTTCAATAATGAAAATTCTTCTTAAGGGGGTTGTGAATGAAAGCAAGAGACAGGAAAAGAAATATTGTGGGACTGTCCTGCTTCAAGGTTGTATATGGTGAGATTTTTGGACTTATGTTCAAACATGAGAAGTATAGAATTCTTTATCCTATTTTTAAAATATAATCTAATTTTTAAATGTTTTTTTCATATTATGTAGGGACTTAAAGTTCAACATATCAATACTTGATGAAAAATACCTGTTCCTTATTATGCCTAAGATGTTTGAAATGCAGTGAGATAGTAAGGTTAAGCTTGATAGCCTAAATCGTTTGATAATAACAATAAGTTTGTCTTCTGGATGGTTAGCAACCTAAGTTTGCAGACCAAAATTAGAGAAAAAGGAGGGCTACAAGGAAAGCCAACATTTTGGCCCTAACCGTCTACGGTCAATTAAGACTCAGGACATATGAGAACTTGTACTATAACGTCATGTACCCCGGTAGTGTCCCAAATTTTCTGATCAAGAAGATTATGGGGCCAAAGAGGAAAGTGATCGATGACATAGAGTGTGCCTAAGGAGAGTCACATGGGGAGAAGACACTCTCTCAGGCTTTCACAGAGAGCACATTGGCCAAGCAATGGCCGTGACTCATCCACATGGCTGCACTGACAAAGGTTCTACAATCTGAGGTACAGGATCTCAGGATAAATCCTGAGGGCATTTCACTGACCTTCTCAGACCAAAAAGCTACAACTCTTGTTGCACAGGTCCTGCTTTACCTTGGTCTTAACCATCCAGTAGAAAAGTATGAAGACGAAATATAGGAAGTAAAGCCATGTTGTTATGTTGAGCTGTGGGGGACTCAGGTCAATAATTTCTGACATTGCTAGTTAAACAGAAGACCCAATGCTATTATGGGCTACTGGACTCTCTTAGAATATTTTGCTGAGTTTACACACCTATAATATTCAATAACGGAACTTAGAAAAAATGGGGTATACCGATGAATGTCCATTTTGTATCTGTGTATTCAAAGTGGTTAGGATATATAGTTGCATTCTCTTAATGAATAGAATGATTTGTTCTAATGGTGTTTGTAAGTAGGATCACAAGTCCGCATCTTGTACAGCAATTAACCACTAAGAAGAATATATGCAGTGTATTATTTGTTGAAACTGTACTTCCGATATGATTTGAAACTGTCTCATTGAAATCTGTTTATTAATAAAATTTTGAAAAAAAAAGAAAATTCTTCTTGATATTAGTGTCTCTGGGCTATGGGTGCTGATTTACCTGATATGCAGACATATTAAATATCACATATTCTTTTCCTACTTTTCTTAAAGTTAAATTTGCTACTTTCAGATCATGGTCAACTTGAGCTCAACGAATGGCTTCCTCCTCATGGGGTTTTCTGATGACCGGAAGTTTCAGATTTTACACGCATTTCTCTTCTTGGTAATATACCTGCTGGCCTTAACAGGTAACATCCTCATTATTACCATCATTACCTTAGACCATCATCTGCATTCTCCTATGTATTACTTTTTGAAGTGCCTCTCTCTTCT
This sequence comes from Octodon degus, assembly GCF_000260255.1. Lineage (NCBI taxonomy): Eukaryota > Metazoa > Chordata > Mammalia > Rodentia > Octodontidae > Octodon > Octodon degus. The sequence continues at coordinate 124,878 of NW_004524695.1, read as the reverse complement.
GGACATCTGCATCATTTCCGTGACAGTCCCACAGTCCATTGCAAACTCACTGACCGACAATAATTACATTTCCCTTGGTCAGTGTATTCTTCAGGTTTTCTTCTTCATAGCACTGGCCTCGTCAGAAGTGGCAATCCTCACAGTGATGTCTTATGACCGGTATGTAGCCATCTGTCAACCACTGCAGTATGGGACTATTATGAATCCCAGTGCTTGTAGACATGCAGTGATAGCTGTGTGGGTGGCTGGGGGCCTCTCTGGGCTCATGCACACAATAGTGAATTTCTCCATTCCTCTTTGTGGGGAGAGAGTCATTCACCAGTTTTTCTGCGATGTTCCTCAGATGTTGAAACTAGCATGTTCTCATGAATTCATTAATGAGATTGCAGTGGCTGCACTCACAACCCTGGCCGCATTTACCTGTTTGTTCTCCATTGTGTTCTCCTACATTCGCATCTTCTCAACAGTGCTGAAGATCCCATCAGCAGGTCAGGCCAAGGTCTTCTCCACCTGCCTACCACATGTATTTGTAGTCACCTTCTTCCTCTCCACAGCAGGCTTTGAGTTTCTAAGACCCCCTTCAGATTCTCCATCAGCTGTAGACCTCATGTTCTCAATATTCTATACTGTGATACCGCCGATGCTCAATCCAGTTATCTATAGCTTACGAAATGAAGCCATGAAGGCAGCTCTGAAGAAGCTGCTGTCCAAAGAATGTTTTCAGAGAAAAATGTATTTAAAGACCATATTTAAATGTTAAGTGGCTACATGAATTTAAAAATTTTTGTTTAAAAAAAATCTGTTACTGTATTTTAGATTGGCAGAGGAGTTGCTTTTTATTTCATGGAAGATAGGTAAAACAAAATTTCATAACAAAATAATAGAATTGCAGGCATGTTCTTATCTTTAAAGTAGTTATTCAGAGCATAAGCTATGGACATCAAATTTTCTGTAATAGATGTTAGCACAAATCTTCCTTTGAAATGAGCTAAGACACTAATCATATAACTCTGACTTTCATTTTTTTCCCTTTTCCCGCCCATCCTTCTCCCTTTCCCCCACCCTAGATCATTATATCTTTTGAACAATTTCTTCCCATTTCACAATAACAGTGTGATTTAGGGCTGGAGAGATAGCTCAGTAGAATAAGTGCTTGCCTGGCAAGTTCAAGGTCATGAGTTCAATCCCCAGTACCGCCAACAACAAACAAACCAAAAAAACAAACAAACAAACAACAAAAAACCAAAAAAAAAAAACACCAGTGTGATTTATTCCCAGGATGCCTTCACATTTTCAATCCTTATTTTTCTCAAATATAATTCTGCAAAATGTAAGATGTCTTGCTTCAATAGATAATGGCATTGGCCTTCTTTCCTCCAGTACAGTTGTTATTTTTAAGACATCTTCCAGGAATTTCTGTGGAATAAAAGTTGTTTTCACACATGTGCACCAAATTACCATCTCCAAAATTTAGGGGAAATTAATTTTCTTAAATTACTTAAATAAAAAATGGTAAAACTGTAATTCAAACTAACAGTTTTCTGACTCACAGCTCTCTCATTTGCCTCTCAGTGAAAATGCTTTGTATATCAGCCGTGGGTTTGTGTATATTTACATAATAAATAAGAATATAAGACCAAAGGCTGGCCTGATAGCTCAGCAGACTAAAGCGCCTGCTTTGGTGGAGCACAAGGGCCAGAGTTTGATCTGCATGCCGTGCGGGCCCCGCCCCTGAGGCGCGCTAAGATGAGGATTGAGACTGAGTGTGGTGGTGCGCACCTATAATCCCAGCACTTGGGAAGCTGAAAACAGGAG
>NW_004524695.1:117146-122756 GCF_000260255.1 Octodon degus | reverse complement strand
TTTCCAGAACCAAGGATTGAACTCAAGCCCTTGTGCTTGCCAGGCAAGTGCTTATTCTACTGAGCCATCTCCTTTGCCCCGAATATGTTTTTATTAATTCCCTCTACTTATAAATAAAGATTTTTGCAAGATGTTTTTTATTCCCAGGCAAGGATGTTTCTCCTGTCCATGAGACCATACAGAGATGAACAGCTCAAACCTAAGAGCTCATAAGCTCAAATATTTGTGATTACAAGGTTTAATTTATTTGGGGGTAATTTTGAAATGTTGAAAAAAAAAGCTCTGAAGTCACAAGAAGGTAAAACTAGATTGTTTCCTTCTATATAGAAGTAAAACAAAGTGTATGTTCTAACAACAATGTGAATGAGCAATTAGTGAGTAGCAGAAAGGAGTATGTTTTACATGACTTTTTGGATTAATGATTCAACTGTAACATTCACACGTGCATATATAGGAATGAGAGTTTTGATTCTTTTTAAATGTTTTATATTCTCCTCTTTCCTTACAAAGTTGGGAAACTGATGACAAGAACTTTATTAGTGCCATATTTTGAGGTCCTGAAGCAAGTCAACAGCCATTTTCTTTCTCTGTATGCACATTTCAAAAATACACATTACATAAACAAGTTACATACTATTTGTGAAAAATCCTAAACGGGATATTAGGAAAAGTTTTGAAAGTAAACCACTAATTCATTTGAATGTATATATTTATGAATGTACATCTTGATGAGTTTTATTCAAGTATATATATTTTAAAATATTGTTATATCACTATACATAAGTTCTTATAAAATGTCTTAATAATTCTAAATTAATATGTATAATCTTATAAATAACTATATTCTATATTTATACCACTACCTATTTAGAGTGCTTACTTTTTATTGTGATTATTAGAAAGATAAGGCCAAGGATATTGCTCAGTGGCACAGTGCCTGCCTGGCTAGTGTGAGGTTGTGAGTTTGATTTCTACCAAAAAAAAAAAGAAAGTTAACATTCCCTAGCATTGCTATGGTCAATTATTATAAAGACAAACATCTGAAGCCACAACCATTTTTGTACCATGTGTATGGTTTTTTAGGCCTCATGTTGCAGGAAAGAATTGCATCTTCTGTAGTCTCCCATCTCTATGTGTGTTCAATAAATCATTACATATGCCTGGGTGCTCGTTGATGTCTTGGTTTGTCTTTTCTAAAACAGATAATTAAAATTAACTATGTGAAATTATTTTCTCAGAAGAAAATATACAATCTCAAGAAGAGAAGAAATGGTGTACATACTTTTATAATCTTGTTTTCCTTGTTTTTTCACATTTTCAGGTATATTTAGAGAAAACCTTTTTACATTTTTGTAATAATGGTTTATCAACATTTTGTGCTTCATGATTTGATGTATATGTGAAAGTTAAAAAACAAAGTTTTCTTTTAGAAGGTCACAGTTTTAGCTTTGCATTAAGTCTCTGATCCACAATAAGTTAAATTTGGCTTATCCTACAAGTATTTTGCATGTTCATTATTTTAGTTTCTCCAATTTCTCCTTGAGATTTGTCTCTACTGGGTGGCTACAAACTAGCCGTGGCTTGTGAAGGCTGACGGAAGGTGATGGTGATATTTACACTGATATATTTTATCTTGATTGCAAGCCTCAGACCCAAATATCTGACCCATAAACAGTTGTCTCTCTCACAGGGGAATTATTTGTATAAGTAGTGGGCCCTTACAGCTCTTGTCTAACTTGTGTCCACTTTATTCACGATAGTCACTTTTCAGGAGAGACTTAATGAGAAAGAAAAATTCTGTGTATCTCCATCAAATTAAAGAAAAAAAAACACCTTAAATAATAAATTTATTGGCTATAGGTCTGTGAGAGGATACAGGTACTGATGGAGGCCAAAGGGAAGTGCAGAGATATCAGGGTGTTTAACCAATGGATGGGAGAAAGAAGAGAGACTTATGGATCAAATCCTTTGTTGAGCTCTAAAGTTATACAAGCAGGTTTCCTATGGAAGTTCTAATTGGTGGGTAGATCAGGCAGCGGTGAGTTCCAAAGGGTCATAGTACGACTCCTAATTGTCACTGAAGCTTATCTGCTCTGCCCATGTGGGATGGGCAGTCACCAGGGTGAGTCAAGTACACTGAATTTCTGTGTTTCATTGGAAAGTGGTCACTACAAGGCAGTTGCGTAAGGTAGATATCTGAATCTACCACACTGAAAAACTGAGAGAAGATAGAAAATTATAAATTGCATTAAAGGTGACTACACCCTTCTGGTATGTGAGAATAAAACTTAGACAATGTGTGCCGAGGCAATATAATATTGTAGAATTATTGCCCCCATTCTCCCATGAATGAACATCTGGATTTCTTCAAGTTCTTCAGCACCACTAATGCTGAAATGTACATCTCCACTGGTCTTTATAAAATGATAAACCAGATCACAGGGCTGCTCATGGGTTTACAACAGGTGGGTTTGGACAGGGGCCACCATTCCCAGAAAGCCCCCACCCCGCAAGTGGAGAGACTGCAAAGGTGCGGCAACCTCAACACACACAGGATAGACCTAGAATAAAAGGCCCCTCACCTCTTCAATTTCCTGCAAACAAAGGACACTACAGCCTGGCAACAGAATTTGCCAACACACACAGGGTTGAGTGATTGCTCCATCCCCAGTGGGCTGCCAGTTTGCTTTCTTCTTCTTTTTTTCTTTCCATTTCTCTGTTGAGCACTATAACTGCTAACTAGAACCTCCAGTGATAGGGTGAGGGGACCAGCCATAGCACTGTGGGTTGCTGTGAAACAACACAACTCCTCCTGTCCTACCACCAGCACAAGGGAGGGACTTGGACCATCCTGCGGGAAACAGGATGTGGGAAATTAGCACTTCCCCACTCTTCAACCAATGACCAGCAGCACAACACCCTTGAGTGGGAAGTCAGCACTCCCTGTGACCTACGACCAGCAGTGTGGGGACAAGGAGTGGGAAACAAGCACTCCCAGGTGCTGCACCCAGCGGAGCAACCACCGTTGGGCCTGGCTATCAGCACTCTCTCCAACTTGTGACAACCAGCATGTGACAGACTTGTGACCCCCAATGCAGGACAAGGAGGGCAGAGAGTGAGTGAAGCCAGCAATGTGGAACAGAGCAGATTCTACAAGGCCTGGGAGAGATGAACTGTACACAGGGCTGGGAGCTGCCATAGGTCATCTGAGGACACCACAGCAACTGGAAGAGCAATGCAGAGACAGGGTAAGGAGATGTGGGCAGGCCATCTAAAGAGCTGCTGGCTAAAGACTGGCCACAGCCTCCACATCCACAGGCCAGGATCAACCCTGCATCAACCCCAGCACTGGTCCTACTGCAGGATTGGTGGGTGCTGACTTGCACACTACGACAGTGAGTGTTGGAGGAATTTTACCTTTTTGTCTTTGTGTCTTGTTTCCCTTTTGCTGTCTGGCTGGGTAATTTTTTTTTTGTTGTTTATTTGTTTTTGTTTTCCTTTCTTAGGTTTGTACACATATTTTTGTTCTATTCATCCTCTCTCTCTTCCCTCAACTATCCTTCTTGATCTTATGATATCTTCATGGAAATGAACATTGTCCTTAACTGCTCTGATTCACTTCAGTCAGCTTTTGCTTTCTCCTTTATTCTCTCTCCTGCCCTCTTCCCCAGCTTTCCAAAGCTTGTGTACTAATGCTTTGTCCTCCAGCTTTACTTCAACTACATTTCTCTTCATTTAGTTCCCCATACTTCTTTTTTTTTTTTTTCCCCCATACTTCTTAAATTTATCCAGCACAGAGTAACATCACTCTACTAGGGGGAACTTCATTGCATACCAATTCCTTATTTATGTTGGGTTTTGTTACATAATAGTAGATCTTGCCCCTATGGTTAAAGGTACCAAATCAGGAGTTACCAGTTTTTCTGTTTCTGTATTATGCTTCATGTTATTATTATTTCTAATTTTAATATTATAGCAAGATGTTATATTTATTATAATCAGTTTGTCTTCCTTCTATAAATACTGTCAAGCTGGTGAGATAGCTCAGCTGATTAAGCACCCACTTAGGCAAGTGCAGGTACTGGGTACCTCATGCCTCACAGGCCCCACCCCCGGGAACACTGCGCCAGCCACTGAGTCCGGGTGTGGTGACACACACCTGTAATCCTGGCTTTGGAGAGGCTGAAAACAGGAGAATCACTATTATTCCAAGCTGCATAGTGAAACCCTGTACCAAATACATAAAAAACAATAATAATGTAACTGCCTGGGGTCATAACTGTAATCCAGTACCAAAGGATTGAGTGCTTATCCAAATAGCAACATCTCATCCTTAATAAATTAGGAAGGTAGGATCTTGAGACACACACGAACACTAAGAGCCTTTCACACATAGAAGACGTATCTGAAGAACAGACATTTCCTAGGGAGAAATAAGATGCTTTCACCAACAACTGAATAAATTCATGACTGTCATAGCTGGGGTCTACAGTGTATTGTGAAAGGTATTCTAGAGAGATATAACAATGTGATGTGCGCAATCCCAAAATACCAATAGCAAGAAGCACCAGAAAGGCAACAGAGAGAAAAGACAAAGAACCAATAGTGGATAAAAACATGACAAAGACTGGGCAAGGTGGTGTATTCCTGTAATCCCAGCACTTAGGAAGCTGAGTCAAGAGGATTGCTATGAGTTTGAGGTCAACCTGGACTACAAAGTGAGTTGCAGGCCAACCTGAACTGCATAGTGAACCCTGCCTAAAAAACAAAAACAAAACATAACAAGGATAAGCCAGCACAGGTCAGTTATAACCACTAATGTAAATGATTTCAATTCACCAATCAAAAGAATTATGGGCTGGGGAGATAGTTCAGTGGAATAAGTGCTTCCTGGCAAGTTCAACGTCCTGAGTTCGATCCCTGCTACCACAAAAAAAAAAAAAAAAAAAAAAGACTGGTAGAATGGACAAGAAATAAGATACATCAATACACTGCATACAAGAAACATATTAACTCAGAAAGAAATGCATAGACTGAAAGTCAAAGGATGGAAAGCAACATGCCATGTGACAGAAACCCATGAAAAAGCAGGGGCAGCTATTCTATTTGCAAACAATGTCAGTCTCAAGCCAAGACAGATCATAAAGTAGGTCACTACATTCTTGTTAAGTGAATACTCCATGAAGGCAAGATAAAAATCATAAATATATGAATCAAATACTGGAGCACACAACTATATAAACTATTACTGGACATGAAAAATCAATAAACCCTAACACAGTTGAAATGGGATGGGGAACCTCCTCACTCCACTGTTACAAATAGATAGATCAACTAGACAAAAAATAATCAAAGAAATATTATAACTGAATGAAACTTGTGAACAAATAGACTGAGTAAATATCTACAGCATGTCTTAACCCACAACATCAGAATACACATCTTTCTCAGCAGCACAAGGGAACACATACAGTATTCTCCAAAACAGACCACACACTAGCCCATAGAATATGCTTAAATAAGCACAATGGAATTGAAGTTATCCCATGCATATTATCTGATAATAGTACATTGAAATTGGAAACCAAAGGAAAAAAGAAACCACAAAAA
>NW_004524695.1:107003-117046 GCF_000260255.1 Octodon degus | reverse complement strand
ATATATATATATCCTACTTAACAGTAAATGGGTTACAGATAAAATTAAGCAAAAAATTAAACAGTATCCACAACTAACTGAGATTGTGTATACAACTGAGTGGAACTTATGGGACACAATGAAAGCAATCTTAAGAAGTAAATTTATAATGATGAGCACCCATATCAATAAGACAGAATGAGCTCATATAAATGCAGTATTGTCAAATCTCAAACTTCTGGAAAAAGAACAAGTCAAGACAAAAACTTGTACAAGGGAAAAATTAATGCAATTGAAACTAAGAAAATTCTACAAAGAATCAATAGATCAAAGAGTTGGATCTTCAAATGATTAAATAAAATTGATAAATCCTTAGCCAACCTTATCAAAAAAAGGAATGAAAAGATTCAAATTCATATAGTTAGGAAATAAAAGGGTGAAATGAAAACGTATCCTGCAGGAATCCAGAAGATCATCAATACCTACTTTGAGAAACTTATTCTAGGTAAAGGCAGTATGTACTGCCATCAGCTGTTTCTTAATCAGTGAATACTGGATCTCACCTCTCTTCCAGAACTGTGACCAGTCTCTAACAGGATGGTCCCGCTTCCCCTGCTTCGGACTTGAGTGAGGAACACTTGGCCTAATTGAGTCAGCATGGTTCTGGGTTTCGAAGACCCACTTTAAGGAGGATTCTTGTCAGTGTTATAATAGGAGAATGGGAAGGAAGGATTTCAGTTGCTTTTCTTTGTAAGCGCTTCATTGAAGTTGATTTTCCTCAGAAGAGCTTAAGATATTCTTTTCAGAGAAGACCCAGCCCTTGCTGTCACCAAGCATGGCTGTTGTTCTCTTTGAGGCACTCCAGGCTTCACCTTCACCTTGTATGGTGTCTCCTCTAATGCAGATTCTTCAGCTTCCAGCACTGGCCTTTTGGCCTGCTCACGCAGACTTTTGAGCTGCAAGATCCAACACTTTGACCTCCCAGTTCAGACCCCTCAGGCTCCCATCATGGATCCTTTGGCTTCCTGATGCAGTTATACAGGACATTGCCGTGGACTCCAGGACTTTGGCTGGATTCTTTGTATCTCTACTGTGAAGATAGATCTTTTTCACTCTTTCAATTTGACTCTGTGGGTGGCTATTGTAGGCTAATCTTGTATATTTCTGTGTTCTACATTAAATCTGATTCAGCATGTCAGTTGTTTTTTGTTTTTGTTTTTGCTTTATTGAACCAGGGATTGAACTCAGGCCCTTGCGCTTGCCAGAGAAGCCCTTATTCTACTGAGCTATCACCCCAGCCCCAATGTCAGTCTTTTGAGGATCCTTGCTCCAGCCCTGTGAGTTGTGGTAAGAACTGATTAATGAAATACATAATAATCAAATCAGGGTAATTAGTATTTTCATCCTCCAAAATATGATCATTTTTGATTGATGTTAGGGATCTCAAACTCTCATCTTGTAGTTGAAATATATACATTGTTGTAGATTATACTTGCTTTTCTGAAACATATGTCAGAACTACTTGTCCTCCTCTGAGTGGGTCAAGGTACACTTTGTCTTACCATCTTGCCACCTTTTCTCTGCCCTCATGCCTCTTGTGGCTTCTATTCTAATTTTTACTTCTTGGTAATGTTCATTTTTGTTTTCCACAAGAGTAAGACTACAGCATTTGTCCTTTTGTCTGATTCATTTCACTTAACATAATATCCTCCAATTCCACCAATGTTCCCACAAATGAAAAGATTTAGTCCATTTTATGGCTGAAGGACATATATTAAACCTTATTATTTCTAAAAGTGACACATTGATTATAAGTTGGATTGCAATCTTTTAAATTATAGGTCATTTTTATTCTGTCATTCATTCATTGTCATGATTTCTCTGTCTGACTGAGAATAATGTGCATTGTTTTGTAGGGTGGAAAGGTGTGCAGATATCTACTAAGTCCATTTGTTCAAATGTTTGGTTCAGCTCTAATACTTTGTTGATTTTTTGTCTAGTTTATCTATTTGTGGTAGTGGGGTACTGAGGTCCCCCATTATGACTGTGTTGGTGCTTATTTTTTTGTATATATTAATGTTTGTATTTAATTTGTGTGTATATATATATATATATATATATATATATATATATAGTGATTATTATCTCTTCCTCTTGGATTGTTCCCTTAAATTTGTAATGACTTCTTTTGTATCTTCTGATCAGTCTATCTTGAAATCTAGTTTGAAAATAGATAGCTACCTCTGTTTTTTCTCTAGGTTCATGTCACAGGACATATTATTTTCCATCATCTGATTTCAGTCTATGAATTTCTTTTTAGGTTAAATGATTCTAATTGATCTTATGCTATTTTTCTCTTCATCATCAGTACAATCAGTAATAACAATAGCATCAAGCACCATCTAGAAAGTGATAAACTGTGGTAACTGGTAATTTGCCATCTTTAATTATAGTAGAATATCTACAGTTATATTAAAAAAAAAACCTCTAAAACAAATCAGTGAAACCATTTTACCCTCAGTGGAGAAAATTTTAAAGGGAGAGAGGAAATAATAGAGAAATAAAAGCAGAGATATATTAAAAGCAAAGCTAAAGTACAAACACAAATTACCCAAACTTTGGGGAACTGATGAAACAAGGGAGGAAAAAAAAAAGAAAGAAAAACTAAAACAAGAACTAAACAAAACAAGGGCTGACCAAATATCTCAGCAGATTAAAGCACCTGCAAGCAGGCACAAGGGCTAGGGGTTCGATCCCCAGGCATGCCATGCCGCCCTGCACACATGTGCCTGTAATGCCAGTACTTGCGAGGCTGTAAACAGAAGAATCACTACGAGTCCTATCTAACAGTGAGACCCTGAACACCCTGTAGAGACTTCCTTAAAATGTTCACATTCATGAAAAAGAAATCAAGAAGAATGCCACAAAAGCAAAAAAAGAGAAAGGAGATTTCTCTGTGATTTTCAAGCCTGTGGTTGTCTTCTAGGGTGTACAGTTTGTGGTAGTGTCCAGTGGAGGCCATGATTTTGCAGTCACTGATAGAAAAAGGAGGCAGACAAAGCCCAGATTTGTGCTGGATAATCCCAGAAAGCATGATGTAGGAATAGGTGATGCTTTCAACTCCATAGAAGTTCAGGTTGCTGCTGACCTCTTCTTGTGTGGTTGAATCTTGAGTTGTTCAGCTTACAACACTCTGTATATCTCTTGATTTATTCATAATGTGAAAGAGTTGCTTAGGAGAAATCATTTGAGGAATAATTGGCATTATCATACCATCTCTGTATATCTCTTGCCAGTCTGTACTCACCTCCCTGATACTGGATGCCTTCTGCACTTGTGTCTCACCCAGGCATGAGAGTTCTGAATGAAGCCAACTGTTGGTTACTCTGAGTGCCTTGTTCACTAGGCCCCTCCCTAAAATACCATCTGGCCAAGCACACTCTCCAGGGGACTGGAGTCACTCACCAGTGGTCACTCACCACACCAATCATTGTGTAATTCACAATGTTCGCTGCTCCTTTCCACTGGTTCATTTCTCCCTGGAGGCCTCTGAAGTCACCAGCCCTCACTGTCCCTGTATAGATATTGGTCTCTACCCTCATGCCACAAGCTGAGAGTTAGAGATAAAATTCAGTTTCTTTTTTCTGTGTTGAGGTCTGTCTCTTCACTTTCTCTGTGGGTCCCAATTCTCTCTTCAGGTCGTTCCTGGATCCTGGGGATTTACCTCCCTCTGTTTTCTTCCCCAAGGTGCTATATTTTAGCATCTGTAGTCCAAATCTCAGAGGTGCTGATTAACTGCTGTTTACTGCTCTGTCATGGTCCACATCTATGCTAATCTTTTAATACCCTCTCAATAAAATATGTAGCAAATAGAACACATTCAAAAATCCAAAAAGATGTAAACACCCAAAATGTAGAATACTGTCTGAATATAGAGCTTATTGTCCAAATTTAATATTAAAAATACTCATATATCTGCTGAAAATTGATAGACATTTACTATTCTAAACACAACTGTTCAGTCACAGTAAATTATAAACAAGAGCGATTTACTTTTGCTCATATAATCGTAACAGTCAGATAGGCCTATGCAAGGCTCTCTTCACCTGTCTTACGCTAGTGTTTCTTTCTCATATTTTAAGAACAGAATATTTGCAGTAATCACTCATGGCACTGATGAGGACACAAATATGAGTCTTTTTTTTTTTTTTTTTTTTTTTTTCTTGTGGAACTGGGGATTGAACTCAGGCCCTTACGCTTGCCAGGGAAGCACTTATTCCACTGAGCCATCTCCCTGGCCCCTAGAAATATGAGTCTTGATTCTTTCTGTGTCCTCCCAATGTACTAAAATGCATTGGTTTCTTCAATTGCTCTTGGAAAACTATACTTTTTTATTTTTTTATTCATTTTAATGAGAAAAGAAAGATAAAATAGCAATGAAATAGTTTCAAATCAGGTTAGGATGGTTACAATTTAATACATTGCATATTGTTATCTTCATAGTAGCTATTCAGAGGACAAGATGCACACATACTATCTTGTCTAAACAATATTAGTACAAACTTTTATTCTCAATGAAATGAAAAAGTAGCTGTATATCTTGCCTAACTCTCTTGTGTATACATACATTTTTTTTTTCACAAGAGAACAGTATCTTATTTACACTTTTGTGAAGTGAAGTTAGTGATGCATGACACTAAGTTGCCTAACAACTGATAGCTGACCTTAACCAGACAGAACCTTCATCTCAGGAGTGAGGTAGCTTGTTTGCTTTAGGCACTGGGCCAAGTCCCACCTACAGATATCTGATCAATTTCCTAGCTTCATGGCTTCCAATATATCCCCCTTTTTTATTTTGTTTTGTCAGAGATGGGTGTTCCACTGTAGTTGAGAAGCAGTATTTGGAGAAGTCTTTAACATACCTTTTCATACTTGAAGCCAGTCTAAAGATTGTAGGTACTTGAATTCAGCAAAATAATCCAATATAGTCCAATTCTCCATAATAGTAGTGGGTTATCAGCAGAACTGGCAATTGTCAGAGGTTGTTGACTTGAGACCCTTACAGCTCAGCACATTAATATGGCATTACTTTTTATACCTCATGATTATACTTTTCTGCTGGATGGTTAAGACCAAGTTAAAGCAACACCTATATAACTAAAAATGTAACTTTTGTATCTGACAAGGTCAGTCAAATCCCCCCAGGACTTACCCTGAAACCCTGTACAGCAGTTTGTAGATCTTTTGTCAGTGTCAGCCATCTGGGATGAGTCACGGCCATTGCTTGACCAATTTGCTCTCTGTGAAAGCCTGAGAGAATTTTTTTTCTCTCTAGGTGACTCTCTTCAGGCACACTATACATCGGTTGATCACTTTCCTCTGTGGCTCCATAATCTTCTTGATCAAAAAATATGGGACACCACTGAGTTACAGGATGTCACAACACAGGTTCCTTTATGTCCTAAATCCTCACTGACCTTGAAAGGCTAAGACCAAAATATTGGTTATCCTTGTAGCCCCTCTATTTCTCTAATTTTGGTCTGCAAACTTTAGTCGTTAAATGTCCAGAAGAGAACCTTAATGATATTATTACCCTGTAACAGGCAGTTAAGCTTAACATCACTATCTGTCTGAATATCAAATGTCTTAGACACAACATGGAACTGCTATTTTCCACCAACCATGGATATTCTAAAATTTAAATCCTTATAGAATGTGAAGAAAAAAAATTACACATTTTTACACAGAAATTTAGAAATCAAACCATGTGCAACACTGTAGCAGGACAACCCTATGACATTTTTCCCTGTTCCTTGTTTTCTTTTATTGTTTTTACAAACATTTACTTTAAAGAGAGTATAGCAATAATTGATATGACATTAGAAACAGTATGCATTTAGAGGATGAAATTGGCAGGTATTTCAAGCATGGTTTTAGTATAACACATTGCTATCCTCAGTGAGTTGCTTAGTTCACAGATAACAGTGTATAGAGTCAGTCAGGGTTAGAATTCTACCCCTTGACTGCTAGTTTCAAAAACCTGATGGAGATTCTTAGGACCACTGCCTTAACCATCTTGCTTATATGAGTGAATGGTTTTGCCCCTGCCATATTTCAAGTTTATTTTTCTTTATAGCTGAGTAATACTCTAGAAAACTATGCTTCTTAAAATCACTCATTTCAAATTAAATTAAAGTTTACTTTATACATTTTGTCTTTCTTCCTAATAAAAAAGAAAAAAAGAGAGTTCCTTGATTTTAGAGATATAAATGCTGTAAAACACTACATATACGTTTTGAATTTCCTAATTTCAGTAAAAAAGAAAACGTAAGTACTGCTGAGGCAGACGCAGTGGCCAGGATTTGATCCCCAGCATGCCGTGCCGGTCCCGCCCCAGGGACACAGTGAGATGGTGACTGAGACTGGGCCTAGTGGCATGCGCCTGTAATCCCAGCACTTGGGAGGCTGAAAACAGGAGGATCACTACAAGTCCCATCTGTGTAGTGAGATCCTGTAGACCCTGCACTAAACACGTAAGCGATCCACATAAGCGAACTTAAGATGATAACAAGACACTGAGAACAAATTCATCAAATCAGTTACTCTGACAGCAAGTTAATTCTCAACCAATTTTAAAAGCACAAACCTATTAAAAAATTACTTGGTGGGTTGGTGAGATGGCTCAGTGGTCTAAAGCACCTACTTAGAACAAGCTTAGGAAAGCACAGGGACCCCAGTTCAATCCCCCAGCACCACATGCCAGCCAGCCCCACCCCTGGTGGGCTGAGCTGGCCACACACACACACACACACACACACACACAAATAAATAAATAAATAAATAAATAAATAAATAAATAATTAAAAAAAATTACTTGGTCATTTCAATCATTGATATAAGTTATTGTATCCTTTCATCCCATTTATAGCTATGTCCTTCAATTCTTGCGTCCTTCGCAATCTTACATAAACTTTTAACTCCAAAGGAAAATTGTTAAAATGTATATGTACTTTGTTAACTTGAAAGCAAATCATTAAAAAAAAAAAATAGTATGTGGAATAATTTAAATATCACTAGGAGCATTATTTTAATTCTTGAGATCAAGTGTATGAAGGATCCAATCAGGAGTGCACAGAACAGACACCACCAGCAACCTGTGAGGCTCAGGCGGCTGAGACAGAACAGTAAAATCTCCTGTGTGGTACTACTGCTTAAGAAACATAAGTTCTCATGGGTCATTGTCTTGTAAAAACTGTATGAAAGATGACAGTACCAAAATTGTGACTTAGCTAAAGACAGTCCTACAGTACGCTTGTTCTGCAAGTATCTTTTTTTTTTTTTTTTTTTTTTTTTTTGAACAGCTTCAGTGATATCATGGGATTTTGATGTGGAGGAACAAACATATACACTTGAAATTGGACTGTAGGAGAAATCAGTTCTTATCCCTTGATCTTTCTTTGGACAAAGTGGGCTGTACTCATCTCTACAATACATAAGCATACACACTTTTGTAATATTTACAAAAATATAGATTCCTAAAATATAATTTCCATTATGAACAAAATCACTAATTTTTATCAAATATTGCCATTGAGACTATGTTTGAGAAAAAACTTTTCTGAATTTTGTTTGGAATAAATGATTTTATATTGTCTACCTGATGTCTAATTTGTTTCAATATTATTAGAATATTGTATTGTAGCTATTAGAGGTATTTATTGTATTTGTCATTTATATTATCACTTTGACATAGAAAGGCCAGAATATAAATGCATGGGGAATTAAGCAGCTAGTGTATTCATAAAGAAAATCCAAAATATCTTATAAAATAGCAGTGTTAGGGGCTGGTGAGATGGCTCAGTGGTCTAAAGCACCTACTTAGAACAAGCTAAGCCAAGCAAAGCAGAGGGACCGCGGTTCAATCCCCCAGCACCACATGCCAGCCAGCCCCGCCCCCTGGTGGGCTGGGCTGGTCACACACACACAAAATAAATAAATAAATAAATATTTAAAAAATAAAAAATAAATAAAATAGCAGTGTTAGGAAGAATGTTAGGAAGTGGAGACAGATGTAAGTCAAATAGGCTAACACTGAGAGCCTGCATGAGGTTTATGTGGTTGAAGGTATTCGTACCAGTTTTTTCAATCACCAATTTTCTTTACTGATGGCAAGGATATTGTATAAATTTATCTCTAAATTTTGTAAAACACAACACAACTAAATCTCAAAACCTACTCATTTTCTTTTTGTAGTAAACTGATTTAGGAGTCTTAGGTAAAAAATGATTTCAAAGCCCAAATGGTTTCATAACATTAAGAAACAGAATACAACAGACTGTTGTTTAATGTATTGGATTTTTTTTTTCCCAGTACTGGAGATCAAACTTAAGATCTTGCATTTGCCAGGCAGGCACTTATGCCACTGAGCTATCTCGCCAGCCCTGTTTTAACCTAAAGAATAGAAATTATTGGCCAAGCAATGGCCATGACTCATCCACATAGCTGACACTGACAAAGGATCTACAATCTGAGGTACAGGATCTCAGGATAAATTCTGAGGGGATTTGACTGATCTTATCAGATCCAAAGGCTACAACTTTGGTTGCATAGGTCTTGCTTTATCTTGGTCTTAACCATCCAGGAGAAAAGTATAAAAATGAAGTATAAGAAGTAAAGCCATGCTGTTATGTTGAGCTGTAGGGGACTCAGGTCAACTATTTCTGACAATGCCAGTCAAGAGGAAGACCCAATACTATTATGGACTACTGGATTCTTTTAGAATATTTTGCTGAGTTAACACACCTATAAAATTCAAATGACAGGGGTTGGAGAGATGGCTCGGTGGTCTAGGGCACCTACTTGGAACAAGCTTGGCAAAACATCAGGGACCGCGGTTCGATCCCCCAGCACCACATGCCAGCCAGCCGCGCCCCCTGGTGGGCTGAGCCGGCCACACACACACACACACACACTAAATAAAAATGTTAAAAAAAAAAATTCAAATGACAGAACTAAACAAAAAAGGGGATATATAAATGAATGTCCATTTTGTATCTGTGTATTCAAAATGGTTAGGATAGATATATAGTTATAGTTTGTTCTAATAGTGTTTGTAAATAGGATATCATGTCTGCATCTTGTACAGCAAATAACCACTAGGAAGACAGTATGCAATGTGTTAATTATCAAAACTGTCCTACCAATTTGATTTGAAACTGTCTCATTGCTATTTGTCTGTCAATAAAATTATGGAAAAAAAATTAAAAAATAGAAATTATTCTCCAAAAACATTTTTCAACCCTGCCAAAAGTTCCTTTGCAAATATTCTTGCTGACACATCAAATCATCCTTTCTACTTTCTAAAGAGATTAATTCACTATTATATATAATTCATTATCTTTTTTTGAGTTAATTCTTAGGCAGTAGGGGACTCACAACAGTTTTTTTATGATGATTGATAGATAACTACTAAAAACAAGTCACTGCAAGATGATCATGAAAATGAAAACTTCTATAGTGAAACTATAACTTTCCATATGATAATAGTCCTGATATTAAAAAAAGGCAAAATTAAATATTGCATCAGGAACACCTTGGTTTGCAAACATAACTCACTTTGTAGAAGACTTTTCTTTTTGCTAGCTCAGGTTGCCTTAAGGGCGGGTCTGGTGCAGCTTGCAGAGCTGGGTATCAAACCATGGTCCTCTACACCTGAGTTTGTCCAAGCAGGCGCTTTAAACAACTGAGCTAATCTGCAAGCCCTCAAAATTGTAGCATTTTTTTTCATAATTCACTTTGTATACATACTTAGCCCAAAGTATTTGTATATCAGAGCAAATTTCTGCATAACAAATATTGGAAACTCAGATGATTGATTCTACAACACAATAAATTTGAAATGCAAATTATGCCATGCCATAATATTAAAAAATAAAGAAAACGCAAAATATAAAACAAATTGACATGATCTTTGAAAACCTTTGTGACTAGTGGAGACAAGAGAGAGGGTTATAATACAGGATGACTTTCACTATGACAGAAGAAGGAGAAGGAGGAGAGAGAGG
>NW_004524695.1:87986-106776 GCF_000260255.1 Octodon degus | reverse complement strand
GGAGAAGGAGAAGGAGAAGGAGAAGGAGAAGGAGAAGGAGGAGAAGGAGAAGGAGAAGAAGGCGGCAGAAATAAAAATGGGCCAGGGAGATAGCTCAGTAGAATAAGCACTTGCCTAGCAAGAGCAAAAGTATGAGTTTATTCCCCGGTTACACACACACACACACACACACACACACACACACAGAATAGAAAGACTCACTATGAGTAACAGAATCACTGCTATTTGAGAATGAAGTCTTTTCATGAATCTTTTTTTCATGCATCTTTAAACAAAGAACCTATCCAAGAACACATGCTTTTGCCTCCTTTTGAGGATTTCAAGGAAATGTGACATTGCACTGTTGTTAAACAGATTTGTTGCTTCCACTGTCACAGCCTTATTTGGGTGGTGCTTTAAAATTTTGCAGTTTCCCACGTCTTACACATCTCCCTAATTTCATTTGAAATGAGCGATTCCTCCAACTTTTTTTCTACCTCCACTGCAGATCGCATTCCCCCTTAACATCTTGTAATTGGGAGACAATCACCCATAATCTCTGAGCAAGTGAGAAAGATACCTTGGCTAATATGACAGCACACGACACTTGGCACCAGACACTATTCATATCACAAGGGAAAACTTGTTGATAAAGTAAAAATTTATTAGAAATGATTATTTGTCTTGCAGAATACTCAAGACTGTAATGCTTTTATTTTAATCCGTAATTATGTCAGAATACATACAGATATCTTCTCAGAATATAGAAAACACAAAATTGCATGCTCTGAAAAGTTGTTTGAAAACAATCAAACCCTATTCAAACACACATATATGATTTTTTCACATATGCATTACAATAGCATAAAATCATTAAAAGCTCTTGTTACAACAAAAGAAAAACTGACAATACACACCAAATTTTCAAATAGAAACTAATGGGAAGATGACAATTAGCACAAATTATACCACAATTATTCAAAACAAAGGTAACAAAAAATAACCTATAAAAACACTGTGTCTATTGGAATACTGTAGCAGCAGATAACAGCAAAATAAACCCCCCACAAGAGATCAAGTATGAAGGAACAAGGAAGCCTGTGACCAACATCCTAGACTCTAGTCTAGACTCAAAAGATGTCAGTGCAGTCTGAATTTTGCTTTCAGGTTATATACTTTTTAGGCACCCATACCCACCACATTTCCACATTCAAAGGAAGTTTGCAAAATTGCCACACAACTGTTATAAAGTTCACATTCTCCATAACACCTGCTGATCACAGCAGATTTAATGTTTACCAAACTTCCTAAACTGTTCTGTTAGTTCCTTTTTTATGGCCTTTTTTTCAGTGGGTTTATGGTTAACTAGAGGAGAGGGGGTGAGAGTGAGTTTATTTACAGTTTAAGTGAATGTAAGTGATTTTTGTTAAAATGGTGTTACAAAAAGGAAATTGGGTCTCTCCCAATCAATAGAACAAATACAGTTAAAGTCACCTGTGGGTCTAACCTATTTTAAAATAAATAATAAATTAAGACAATATTAAACTCCCATACTACTGCTCACAAGAACCCAAAGAATTATGTGAGCACAATATTTATCTTCAATTGGGAACTTACATATATTTAAGGATCTAATTTAAGAGTTTACTGAATTTATAATTATTTCATGTGGTTGTATATTTTCTAGAGAAACTGCAATCAGTTTTTTAAATCTTTATTTGGTACAACGTCTTGCTTTGAGGCTCAGACTCATAGTGATCCTCCTTTTTCAGGCTCCCCAGCACTAGGATTACAGGTATGTACCACCATGTCCAGTTTCAGTGGCCAGCACAGTGCACCCAGGGTTCTGGGGGTGGCATGGCATGTGGTACGAGGATCAAACTCTTGTGCTTGCCAGGCAAGTGCTTAAACCACTGAGCTATCTTGCCAGCCCAACATTATGTTTTTACTTGACTTATATAGGTTTTTCACTATGTGAGAAATTTTCAGAGTTTTAAACCAATTAGTTATAAATGACAGTGTACATTCACAGGGATTTAATCCAATATGCACTGATATATGTTGGACAACTCAAGACTTGTAAACAACTCTTATATTCATTCTTTTCTCATAGCATTTTTATTTATAATATAAATAACACCAAAAGTTACAGGTATTTCCACAAAATATACATTGACACAAGTTTCTCCACTATGCAAGATCATATAAAAAAAGACTTCTCACATTTTGTGAGATTACTTATGCTGAATTCACTGACAGTTTCTTTGTGTTCTGAGATGGGAATCATAAATTTCTTACCATATCTACTTGGGATTTCCTTTGGTGTGCTTCTTAATATATGCCAAGTCAAAAAGAGTAACAGTAATTTCCTACATTTCATTAAAGACATATGGCTTTGCTCCCATGTGAATTATTTTAGGTAGCAGAATACACTGAGATAAATAAAACATTTCCCACATTGCTCACCTATGTTCAGATTCTGGTTTATTATGAATTTTATCATGTATGTAATATCAATGATAGCAATGTATACTGAAATATTTTTACAATGTTTATAATAAAAAGTCTTCCTTCTGAGTGTTTTCAAGTTAATGCAGGGCATCTTATATGTTCACAACCAATTTCTTGCTTTTTAAATGTCTACAATGGTTACTGCATTGCTTAGGGTAATTTGATTGCTACATATTGATTGCTACAATGTTTGCTATACATTATTCAATGCAATTGTTTCATATAATTGATGACATTAGAATGTAAAGAATGTAACCCAACAATGACTATATAATTTCTCAGGGCCAGGGAGATAGCTCAGAAGCATAAAAGCCTGCCTGGTAAGTGTAAGGTTTGAATTCAATCTCTGGTGCCCCCCGCCCAAAAAAAAATATTTCTAGTGTAGATGGTCAGGTATTTCCTAATTACTATGTGTTCAAAACTTTTCCATATCCTTTCAGATATACTATCCAAGAATTGTGAGTTATTTCATGATTTTGACAGTTACTCTGGGTGGGGAAATCTTTATCACATAAGTTTCATACATAGGGTTTCTCTGTCGTGTGAGTTTTTTCATGACTTTTACAACTATCTCTTCTGATGAATGCTTTCCCACAATGCTTACACACATATGGTTTCTCTCCAGTGTGAATTCTTACATGTACTTGAAAATCACTGCGTCTGCAGAAAGCTTTCCCACATTGATCACATGTATAGGGTTTCTCCCCAGTATGAATTCTTTCATGAATTTGACAATAACTCTGTGTAGTGAAAGCTTTCCCGCAATGTTTACATGTGTAAGGTTTCTCTCCAGTATGAATTCTTTCGTGTATTTTACGATGACTGTATGCACTAAATGATTTCCCACATTGCTTACATACATAGGGCTTCTCACCAGAGTGAATCCTTTCATGTGTTTTACATTGACTGTATGTGCCAAAAGCTTTCCCACATTGTGTACAAACATAAGGTTTCTCTCCAGTGTGAATTCTTTCATGTCTTTTACAGTTGCCATGTATGCTGAAAGATTTTCCACAGTGTTTACACACATAGGGTTTCTCCCCAGTGTGTTTTCTTTCATGTATCTGACAATTACTACGTGTGATAAATCCTTTCCCACACTGCTTACATACATAAGGTTTTTCTCCAGTGTGAGTTTTTTCATGAACTTGACAAGTTACCTGTGTAATAAATGATTTCCCACATTGCTTACATACATAGGGTTTTTCCCCAGTGTGAATTCTTTCATGATTTTGACAATTAGATTGTGTGCTGAATGCTTTTCCACATTGTTTACATTTATAGCATTTCTCCTTACTGTGAATTCTTTCATGATTTTGACAACTCGATTGTGTGCTGAAGGCTTTCCCACAATGCACACATACATAGGGCTTTTCTCCACTGTGAATGCTTTCATGATTTTGACAAATAAATTGTGTGCTAAAAGCTTTTCCACAGTGCTTACATACGTAATATTTTCCTTCAGTGTGAGTCTTTTCATGTCTTTCACAATTATCTTTTGTGATGAATGCTTTCTCACATTGCTTGCATACATAGGGTTTCTCTCCAGTGTGAGTTCTTACATGTACTAGAAAATGAATGTGTCTCCTAAAACGTTTCCTGCATTGATCACATACATAGGGTTTCTCCCCAGTGTGAGTTCTTTCATGAATTTGACAACTGAATTGTGTGACAAAAGCTTTCCCACATTGCTTACATACATAGGGTTTCTCCCCAGAGTGAATTTTTTCATGATTTTCACAATTAAATTTTGTGCGAAATGCTTTCCCACATTGCTTACATATGTAGGATTTCACTCCAGAATGAGTCCTTTCATGTCTTTTGTAATCAGTCTGTCTACTGAAAGCCTTCCCACATTGCTTGCACATGTAACACTTCTCTCCAGTTTCTCCTCTTTCAAGGTTACAAAATGAAGAGTTATTAGTTAGGGATTTTTCATTGTACTTACACACAGAGTGTTTTTCTCCAGTGTGAACTCTTTCATGTTTCTGAACATCATGATGAGAATTAAAACCTGTTGTACTCTGTATACATATATGTGTATCCATTCCACTGTGAGGTCTTTTTTGGGTCTGAACACAGTTCAGTGTACTAAATGCTTTCATATCTTGCTTATATTCAAAGGACTTCTCTTCTATGTTAGTTCCTTCAGTGTACTCAGAATAGGACTTTCCACACTCCTTATATTCATAGGCTTTCTCTCCAGTAGTTGTCTTAGCATGTTTCTGAAAGGACTGTAATTCAGTGCAGACTTCCCTATGTTTGCTACAGTTAGATGGCCTTTTCTGAAATCCCTGACACTCACAAGTTTTAAGTTCAATGTTAGCTATGCTGGGCATATTTGCTGATGAGTAACCAATCAGGGACTTTCCACAGGCAAGGAATTCACTTAAGTTTGTACTGATTCCTTTTATATATACATTACCATCTGGAGACCAAAAAACCATTTCTTCATATTGATACCGTAATTCACATACATGCCATTTTTCTATCTTCTTACCTCTGCAAAAGAAACAAATATGAAAATTACATTTGAACATGTTTATTAATGATTAACACAGAGTTGATGTGCATACTGTAAGAATATCTGATCTTGATTTTACTGTATATTTTGGATGATGACCTAGAAACTACTTTTACCAAAACAGTAGTACTTATTTTAATGTTTATATTTGACATATTTGAAATATATAACACTTTCTTCTTCGATTCTATACTCCATAAAAAATCTTTACCTATTTCCTGTTGTCTTTCTGCCTTTTCCTTCTCTGTTATTTCCTTATTTTATGCTTTAACTTATATATTGGGATTTTCATACAAAATATATAACATGTAATACTAAAAGTTCTATGTCTTATTTATTTAAATTAATATTATAGGGGCTGGGGAGATGGCTCAGTGGAATAAGCGCTTCCCTGGCAAGCACAAGGGCCTGAGTTCAATCCCCGGTTCCGCAAAAAATAAATAAATTAATTAGTTAATTAATTAAGATTATAGGGCTGGGGAGATATCTTGACAGTCTAAGTCCCTGCCTGGCAAGCACAAGGACCCAGGTTCAATTCCCCAGTACCACATGTCATGCTAACCCTGGGCTGCATAGCAAGACTCTGTACCAAATAAATAAAGTTCTAAAAACAAATTAATTAATATTATATTACTATTAATAACATAGGGCCGGTGAGATAGCAGACTAAGTGCCTGCTTTGGCAAGCACAGGGACCAGGTTTCAATCCCAAGTTTGTGTGCCATACTGGCCCCGCCCCGGGGCACACTGAGTCAGTGACTGAGTCCAAGCCCGAGTGTGGTGGTGCACACTTGTAAATCCAGTACAGGGGAAGTTGAAAACAGGAGAATCACTACAAGTCTGAGCTGCGTAGTGAGACCCTGTACCAAATACATAAATTAAAAAAAATTAATAATATCCATCTATTCTTTTGTAAAGTAACATTTTATTATTCTTTCTGGCCAAATACTATTCAATTTCATACACACACTACATTGTTTTCAGTGCTGGAGATTGAATCCAGAGAATTAGCACTGAGATAGATCCCTAGATTATATAATTTCACTTTGAGAGAATCTCATCAATCATTTAAGTTGCCTGGGCTGAGCATGAATGAATGATTCTTATTAGTACCTCAGTTTCCCAGAGTGCTAACATTGGAAGCACACACCATCATACCCAGACCATCCACTATTTCCTTAATATACACATTTGTGTATAGACTTCTAGGGTTTCTCCAGATCATAGCTGTACAAACGTGTGTGTGGGTATCACTATAAAATGGCTACTTAATTTTGTGCATAATGTACCCTGGAGAAATATGCATGATAAAATAAAATTTATATTTTTACATTTTTAAGAAAACTAAACATACATTTCCACAGCTGTTATACTAAAACATCATCAATACCAACAACACAGCAAGGTACTTTCTAATATTTTGAAACCTGAATTGACTAATTAGAGGACTATTTAAAAACAGCTAATATCATAACACGGTATTCTTTTGGACTTTGAATACTTCCACAGTGTTAACAATTTGCAAATACTAAAAGTGTATGTATACTGCATTTTAAAACATAGCATTCGTTTTAGTTGTTTCATATGAAAGTGATCTTTAAAATGTACTGACACATACATATAATTAAGATACTCTGAATATGACTCCCAGTCTGAACACAAAATTTGTTTCATACATACCTTTAATCTTTTTTTTTTTTTTTTTTTGTGGTACCAGGGATCAAACTCAGGACCTTGTGCTTGTCAGGCAGGCACTTATGTCACTAAGCTGTCTTCCAGCTACAATTTAATCTACTGCTAAACTAAATATTATACACTTTTGCAACTTTATTGTATAAATAATTTACTTATTCTGATACATTACATGATGTCTCTTGTGTTATAATGCTAGTTTTCCCTAAGTCTCACATATTGGAATATTTTGAATGTTCAATTTTTGGGTTACAGATACTCACTCTGTGGGTGTCTGTGAAGCAATTTTGTGAGATTCCAAAAATATCAACCTAGAGGGGGCCGGGAGATTGCTCAGTGGAATAAGCACTTCCCTGGCAAGTGCAAGGGCCTGAGTTCAATCCCCGGTTCCGCCAAAAAAAAAAAAGTCAACCTAGCTAAGGCTTACTTTTAATAATTCTACTCACACCTTGACACTTGAACATTTTTATAGGACTGTAAATTACCTTAGGTTAATCCTGCAACATCTGCATTCATCTTCAATTTTCTGTTCATCGCAGTTTCTTTCTAAAGTGTAGAAGCAGAAATGTAATAATGAATTACTAGGTTACATAAAAAATTAGTAATTTTTTTTTCTTTTTACATATTTGTTGCAGGGTCTACAGGTCTCACTACATAGATTGGACTCAGTGATTCTCCTGTTTTCAGTCCCCCAAGTGCTGGGATTACAGACCTGCACCACCACACCCAGTCTCCATTGCTGTCTCAGCACGCTCCACAGACAGGGGAGCTGGCACAGCATGCCAGAGATCGAACCTGGGCCACTGAGCTCTGCCTAAGCAAGTGCTTTAGTCTGCTGAGCTATCTGGTCAGCCCTTAGATTTCTCGTACAATGTGTTCATGGCTGGAAGATTCATTAAAATGTTTCTACTTTCCAGTGAAAGGAACTGCACTGATGCACAACAACCAACAATGCCCTCTGATGTCATAAATGAAACAATGGTTATTCCTTACCTACAGCAGACACATTCCTAAAGGTTTCCCACATCACATCTCTGTAGAGCTTCTTCTGGGAAGGATCCAGCAAAACCCACTCCTCCCTGGTGAAGATCACAGCCACATCCTCAAAGGCCACTGCCTCCTAAATCAGACAGAGATGTCCAAAAAGCAGAATGAATTACTCAGCAACATGAAGCATCTCAGGTCTACTCATAAAAGCTGAAATGAGACTGAGTCCTCAAAACATTTATTTTTTGTCTTGCTCAACAATCACTTATTCTACATCAGCATAGATGTCTCATATAGGAATTTTCATGCTAGGGCAGAATTCATGGGCAAAACAATAGCAGAATGGAAACACTGGTTCTTCTTGTTAATCTTGGTTCATTTCTGCATTGTTTCTAAAGCATGGTTTGTATAAGGAACCTACAAGATCAACATACAAATGAAAAAACTATGATAGGTAAAAAATATCAAATGAGGGCCGGTCAAATAGCTCAGCAGACTAAAGTACCTGCTTAGGAAGAGCACAGGGCCTGGGTTCAATCCCTTCCATGATGTGCCATGCTGTGCTATGCCAGCCCTGCCCCCAGGGCACGCTGAGATGGCACTGTGGAGTGTGCCTGTGATCCCAGCATTTGGGAGGCTGAACACAGGAGAATAACTAGAAGTCCAATCTATATAATAGTGAGACCCTGAAGACTCTGTACTAAATACGTAAAAAATAAACTAAAGGCCAAGCAATGGCCATGACTCATCTACATGACTGATACTGACAAAGGATCTACAATCTGAGGTACAGGATCTCAGGATAAATCCTGAGGGGATTTGACTGACCTTGTCAGACCCAAAAGCTACAACTCTTGTTGCACAGGTCTTGCTTTACCTTGGTCTTAACCATCCAGGAGAAAACTATAAAAACGAAGTATAAGAAGTAAAGTCATGCTGTTATGTTGAGCTGTAGGGGACTCAGGTCAACAATTTCTGACACTGCCAGTCAAGAGGAAGACCCAATACTATTATGGACTACTGGACTCTTAAAATATTTTGCTGAGTTAACACACCTATAATATTCAAATGACAGAACTAAACAAAAAAGGGGATATATAAATGAATGTCCATTTTGTATCTGTGTATTCAAAACAGTTAGGATAGATATACAGTTACATTCTCTTAATGAATAGAGGGATTTGTTCTAATAGTGTTTGTAAATAGGATATCATGTCTGCATCTTGTACAGCAAATAACCACTAAGAAGACAATATACAATGTGTTAATTACTGAAACTGTCCTACCAAATTGGTTTGAAACTGTCTCATTACTATTTGTTTCTCAATAAGATTATGAAAATAAATAAATAAATAAGTAAATAAATAATAAAAAATAAAAATAATTAATTTTTCTGACAGGTGATTGATCTCTTACAACAAAAGAAAGAAATAAAAGAATTAGGGCCAGGAATATAGCTAAGTGGCAGAGTGCCTACCCAATAAGTGTAAGGACATTTGATTCCTGATTTAAAAAAAAAAAAAACAGGGCTGGAGAGAGGGCTCAGTAAAATAAGCACTTTCCTGGCAAGCGCAAGGGCCTGAATTCAACCCCTGGTTCCATAAAAAAAAAAAAAAAGTTAAGAATTAAGAATTTCTATTACTTTGTTTAATAAAATTTGTATCATTTCTAATGTTTTCTTACCTTTTTTTTTTTTTTACCATTTTGTATTCTTTAAAAAATAAGGAAGTTAAATTATAATTATTTATAGGTATCATAATGCTCTACATAGAAGGTCCAAAAAATTCTAAATAAAAGATTTCTAGATTTAATAACCAGATTTAGTAGCATTGCTGGATACAAAGTTAACACTCAAAAATCAGTAGCATTCCTGTACACAAATAAACAGAGGAATCAGAGAAACATCTTCCATAAGAGGATTGAAGAAAATGAAATACTTAGGACTCAATCTAATAAAGGAACTAAAAAAATCTCTACATTGAGAACTATAGTACTCTGAAAAAAGAGATTGAAGAAATATCAGAAAATGGGAAAGATATCCCTTGCTCATGAGTTGGAAGAACCAACAGTGCAAAAGGCCATACTCTCAAAACTGCTATAGATTTCATGCAATCCCTATCAAAATACCATTAGCATACTACCCAGAATTAGAGAAAACATTCCTAAAAGCCAAGTTGGAGCCCTAACAGACCTACAATAGCAAAACAATTATGGGCAACAAAGGCCAGGCAGGAGGCATCATGATCCCTGTTATGTACAGAGCTACTGTGCTGAAAACAGTATGGTGTTGGCAAAAAAAAGCAGACCTGTGGATCAATGGGACAAATTACAATATGTGGAAACAACTACAAACTTACTCAGTGGCCTTCTATTTGACGAATAGGACAAACACCTTCACTGGAAGATAAACTTTTAAAAAAACAAATGGTACTGGAAAAGCCAGTTGTCACATGCCAAAGATTAAAACTTAGATTCATGTCTATTACCGTGCACAAACTAAAATCAAAATGGATCAAAGATCTAAATATTAAAACAGACCATCTCTACTGGAAGACTGAATAGGTAGAACACTTGAAAACACAGGTGTAGGCAAAGAACAAAACCCTGAATGCACAGGAAACACTACAAAGAAATCAATAATTCGTATCTCATCTCAATATTAAAAAGAAAAAAAAAAAGCTTTTGAACAGCAAAAGAAATCCCCAACAGAGCCAAATGACAACCCACAGTGAAAAACAAAACAAAACAAAAAAATTAGCCAGCTGCTTCTCAGATGGACTATTATCTAGAAGATATAAAGTACTTTAAAACATATCAGATCCCCCAAACCCAATCCAAAAATGGGCATCTGAAATAGATGCTTCACAGAAGAATTACAAATGTCAAATAAATATATTAAATGTATGAGAAAATGTTCAACATCACTGGTCATTTGAGAGATGCAAATTAAAGCAATGCTCAGATTCTATTTCACTCCAGAAGGTACGGCTATAACCAAGAAATCAACTAATAACAAATGATGGTGGGGCAATGCAGAAAAAGAAACACTTTGCCACTGTTGTTAGGAGTATAGGCCTGTGTGACCATTGTGGAAACCAGTGCGGAGATTCATCAAAACAGTAGGAGTAGGGCTGGCCAAATAGCTCAGTGGACTAACGTGCCTGCTTAGGCAGATGCAGGGACCTGGGTTCAATCCCCAGCATGCCTTGTGCTGGCCCCGCCCAGAGCTGTGCTGAGACAGTGATTAAGACTGGGCGTGGTGGCACATGCCTGTAATCCCAGCACTTAGGACAATGAAAACAGGAGGATCACTATGAATCTGATCTGTGTAGTGAGACCATGTAGGTCCTGTACTAAATAAAAACTAGGATTATAGGTCTCATTTGAACCAGCTATTAACCATATGCATTATAACACAGCAATATAAGTGTGCCCAGGTTTATAGCAACATAGTCTTGTAAGAGCTAAAGCATGGATATAACCCAAATGCCCATCAACTGATGACTAAATAAAAAAGATGTAGTTCTTAAATATGACTTTAATATGAGTATTAATCAGCAATAATAAATGATAAACTTGAGACATTTATAGCTAAATGAATGGACTTGGATACCACGTTCATAAGTGAAATAAATGACCCACAGATCTGAGAGATAGTATTGTATTATCTCTCTGCTGTGAGAAAATGAAAGTATAAATAAGAGCCAAAAATCACAACAGATATTGTGAAATAGGAAACAATTATTCAAAAGGAGAAAAGGACTAGGGAGGGGAAGGAGGAAGGAGAGGGAAAAGAAAAAAATCATTTAAAAAAACCTTTGAAAATGAGGAAAGGATGAGGAGTTGAGGGAAAGGAAGAGAAATGGAGAAGAAATTAAGATATGTCATGCACAGGTACAAATTCTCTGTAATGAATGTGCTTATTATGTATATCTATTTGTATGAATAAAATTACTTAAATTCTAAACGTCAAAAAGGAAATGTTTCTTTTAGCAACTTATTAAGTAGTTGATCCCTAGCTTCTCTGATTGTATTTATTTATTTATTTTGCAGAACCGGGGATTGAACTCAGGCCCTTGCACTTGCCAGGGAAGTGCTTATTCTACTGAGCCATCTCCCCGGCCCCATCTGATTGTATTTAGACAACATATTGAAATGTCAACTGAGTTTCATAGACAAAAACTTAACTGAACACTAAAGAAAAGTAATGAATGATAATTTAAAATGTTAACAAAGTATTAGTTTTTATTGACGAATGTCTAAGAATTACATAATAATGATTAAAGCAAATTAATAAAGAACTATTATCTTACAAATACAAGATATGAAATAGTTACCTGTGACAGATAAAAACATTTCTAATATTACTTACTAGACAAAAATTAAGAAATAGATATAATCAATGTGGAGGACCACCTCAGCAGCTCTCCTTGAAAGAAGAGCAATTGTCTCCATTTTGACTGAGCCTGACCCTATTTCCTCCTATTGTTATGCACAGAGCTGGCTAGGACTGCTGTTAATCCTTCAACTGGCCTTGAGCAATGTATATTGGTCTAGCTGAGGTGCTGGTGATAGTCTTTGAAGGTGGCATGCATGTTTCCCTGGTAACCTATACCTGCTGCTCTTTAATGTGAGCAGGGTTGAGACAGGATGGTAGAGCTAATGCTCCGTGACGCCAGCTGGGATGGAGCCTCGAGACAGAGGCTATGACTTCCTGGGACTTGAAAGACTACACCAAAGCTGAAGCACCAGACTTACCAAAACATTAGATACTATATAATGCAGATTACTCTCTCTGCATATCCTCTCTGCATATCGCAGAGGTAAATGTAGGCCACCCGCCTAGCTCAGCTCACCGTGATCACCTATTTCCCACAATTTTCAGTCAATCCTCCTCAAGCCACTCCCCCACTGAATAAAAACAGGGTGAGGCCCTGGGTCGGGTCGCTCTCTTGGTTCCGGAAAGCCATCTTCTAAGGCTGGACTTAGAGCCCCTTGACTCCCCGATGATTGAAAATATAATTTAGTGTCTTTATTTTCGCAGTGGGTTGCATTGTAAGTGGTAGATTGTAATCAACTTGATGGGATTCCAATAACATAACTTTGGGATTATAAATATTGGTTTCTTGGACCGAGACGAGGTCCAGGACGTGTCTCCTATAATCAAAACATGTATAGTGTACAAGAAACAACAATATCTTACAAAATTAACATTCACCAATTATAAAAATAAAAATAGAAGTATAGTTTTTCTTACATCGAAATCACATCTCTGATTTGTGAAAAATTATATCTGCTTGGTATTTTTAAATGTTCAATAGCAATCCATAAACAGTAAACAAGAGTGACACACACTGGTCATTAGAAGGAATATAGGTCAGAAAGTCAGAAAGAAAAGGTAAAAATATATACATCTACTAAAATGCTACACGGTGCCATTAATATGTACAATTTTTTTTATTTTTTGTATACCAGTTAAAATTTATTCAAATAAGAAGTATAAAGAACAATTATCAATTTTTTTTTTTTTTGTGTGTGTGGAACCGGGGATTGAACTCAGGCCCTTGCGCTTGCTAGGCAAGTGCTTATTCCACTGAGCCATCTCCCTGGCCCACAATTATCAATTTAAAAAAAGAAATGTTACATATTCACAGTGACCAATGAGACACATACTACTTATATTGCACAATTCTATGCTATCTTTGAGAATAATGGTTTTCATATTCTCACTTGTGAAAATATGACAGACAAAACCAAAAAGACATGCAAAACAATGTTACCCACATCATTGCAAGCTCATACATATTAGGGAAGAACCCTCAATCATGCACCAGATATCATCACAGAATTCAGAAAGCAGCCTGAATGAACAGGTAACAGAACTCACAGTGAGAATTCCTTCCCACAAACAGAGGCTTGACTAGTATCTGCCAGATCCAAAGTTGTAAATGCCAAGAGGCTTTTCATCATATTGTCCTCATATCGTTGTAAATGATGCATTTTATTAACTTCTAGAAATAGTCATACACCCTCAAGCATAAAATCTTCATAAAAGCTTAACAAGTTCTCTTAAAAATGCAAATTATTGAGGGGGAAGTCAGGTGGCCGCCGGCTCTGCGGGTTGTCGCCAGAAGGAAGATGGCGGATCTGGATGAGCAGCTGTCCGATGAAGAGAAGATACGTATAGCAGCAAAATTCATCATTCATGCTCCTCCTGGAGTGTTTAATGAGGTTTTTAATGATGTTCAGTTGCTGCTGAATAATGATAATCTCCTCAGGAGGGAGCAGCCCATGCATTTGCACAGTATAACTTGGATCAGTTTACTCCGGTGAAGATTGAAGGTTATGAAGATCAGGTACTGATAACAGAACATGGTGATTTGTATCAGAAGAAGTAAAAAAACAAATGGAAGAGGCTAAAGAAAAAAATGATCTCTAAGGTGCAAAAGAAGATGATCAAAATGAAAGACACTACAGCAGACACATAAGCAAATAGACAAGCTCAGGAAAAATGATGAAAACCATGAATGCCCAACAGAGAAAGGAAATAAAATCAATGAAACAGGCCCAAACAGAAATTCAGGAGAGGACTGGTGAGATGGCTCAGTGGTCTAAAAAGCACAGGGACCATGGTTCAATCCCCCAGCACCACATGCCAGCCAGCCCCACCCCCTGGTGGGCTGAGCTGGCCACACACACACACACAAAATAAATAAAGAAAGAAAAGAAAAGAAAATGGTCTAATAAATTTGATAAGAAAAATTCATAAAAAAAAGAAAGAAATTCAGAAGATCGAAAACCCATTAAAAGCATACAGAATAAGGGGCCAGGGAGATGGCTCGGTGGAATAAGCGCTTCCCTGGCAAGCGCAAGGGTCTGAGTTCAATCCCTGGTTCAGCCAAAAAAAAAAAAAAAACCATACAGAATAGATTACAAGAAGGTGAGCACAGAATATCAGATCTAGAAGACAAGACAGTGACTAGTGACCAGGAAATGAAAGATATCTTCAAAGTAACAAGAAACCATGAAAATTAACCGAACACATGCAAAATAAAACCAAGAAGAACAATATAAGATTAATTGGGGTCAGTGAGAAGGCTGGAGACAGCATAAAAGTCATTAAAAACTTCTTCACAGGGCTGGAGACATAGCTCAGTGGGCCTGGCAAGTACATGGTTCTGAGCTCAATTCCCAGTACCAAAAACTAAAAATTAAGAACCTCTTCACAGAAATAATGGAGAAAACTTCATAAATGAGGATAAATAATTTGATATACACATAAATGAAGCACATAAATGAAGCATACAGAACCCCAAATAGCCATGACCAAAATAAATCTACAACAAAGAGCATAATGATTCCAGAAATTAACAAGAACAAAGCAGAGAGCAAAAAGAAAAAAAAGCCCACCTATAAAGTAAAGTCAACAGAATCACAGCAGACTTCCAACACAAACCTTCAAATTAAGGAGAGCCTGGAGTGAAGTATTTCAAGTCATAAAAGAAAAAATCTTCAAACCAGATTGATATACCTCACAAAACTGTTTCAAAATCAGTGGAGAAATAATGTACCATGACAAAGAACAACTAAAAAAATTCATCACTACCAAACCAGCTCTTCAGAATGCTCTGAAGGACATAGTAGAAAAAGGTAACAAAGACCACAAACACTAGAACCCAATAGAAAGAAGCTGCCAGGCAGAGTAAGCAATTAAACAGAGAAGAAAGACAGGGACCCATTAACAGGAAAGTAGCAAGAAAAAAACATAAACCAATATATAAATGTTATATTCCTCAATGTAGTAAATGGTCTTCATTCACCAATTAAAAGAATAAGTCTGACAGAATGGATCAAGAAACAAGATATAACAATATGCTACATTGAAAAAAATATATAACCTAAAAAGAAATCCAGGAACTAAAAGTCAAAAGATCTGGGCTGGGGAAATAACTTGATGGTCTAAGTGCCCGCATGGCAAATGCAAGGACCCAAGTTTGATCCCTAGTACCACATGCAATGCCATCCTGGTGCTTGCAGGCCCCTGTTGATGGCATACTCCAGTAATCCCAGACCTGGGAAGTCTGAGATAAGAGGATCACTATGAGTCTGAACTGCATAGTGAGACTCTGCATCCAATAAAAAAAATATAAAAAGATTAAATATAAAACTCCATTACACAGGAACCCAGAAAAAATCAGGGATAGCTATTCTATTTGCAGGAGACAATATACACTATAAACAAAAACCGATCAAAAGAGACAGAAAAGAAAGAGACAGAAAAGGTCACTACATACTAGCTAAGGGAAAACTCCAAGGAGAAGAGTTAACAATCATCAATATATATATAGCAAACACTGGTAACCAGCTACATAAAACCAACATTAACAGACATGAAAAACTAACTAAGCACTAACACATTTTTAGTGGGAGAACTTAACACTCCACTCTCACAAATAGGTAGATCAACTACACAAAAAAAAGAAAACAAAAAGAAAATAATCAACAAAGAAATATCAGAATGAAACCAAACCCATGAAAATGGACGTGGTACATGTCTACAGTGTTTCACCCCAAAACATCAGAATACACATTCTTCTCAGTTTCACACAGCACATTCTCCAAAACAGACCACATATTAGCCCATAAAACATGCTTAAGTGAATATAGAGAAATTAAAACCATCCCATGTATACTATCTGACCATAATACAATGAAACTGGAAGTGAACACATTAAAAAAAAATAACAAAAACTACATGAATAGATGGAAATTAAAGAATATCATTCTGAACAACCAATGAGTCACAGAGGAAATTAAAGACAAAATGAAACAGTAGCTACAATAAATGATGATGCTGATACAACACACTGGAATTTAAGTGATGCAATGAATGCAGTGCTATAAAGGAAATTCATAGTGATCAACATTCACATCAGGAAAGCAGAATGAGCTCATTAAACAACCAAATTTTGAACATCAAACTTTGAGAAAAATAAGAACAAACCAACTCCAAAAGCTCATACAAGCAACAAAATTATAAAGATCAGAACAGAAATTAATGCGTTGAGAATAAGAAAACAATCCAGGGAATCAATGAATTGAAAAGTTGGTTCTTTAACAGAATACATAAAATTGATAAACAATTAGCCAACCTAATAAAATGAGAAAAGAGAAAATACAAATTCAAGCAATTAGAAATGAAAAGGGGAGAATCATAACAGATCCTACTGGAATCCAGAGCAACGGGGCCGGCAAGATAGCTCAGCAGTCCAAAGTGCCTGCTTAGGCAAAATACAGGGACTGCGGTTTGATCCCCAGCATCAAATGCTGGGCCAGACCCTCCTGGACTAAGCTGGCCACGAAAAGAAAAAGACAAAGAAAGAAAGAAAAAGAAAAAAGAAATCCGTAACATCATCAATACCTACTATGAGAACCTGATTTTTAATGAGACAGAAAACACAGAATGAACAGACTTCTAGACACAGCTGAATTACCAAAACTAAATCAAGAAGATATAAAATTCTAAAACAAAAGACCATTATTAGCCAATGAAATTAAAATGTAATAAAAACTTAACACAGAAAAGCCCAGATCCTGAGAGATTGACTGCTGAATTCTACAAAAAACTTAGAGAACTAATGTCACTAAAGCTCAAATTCTTTATGGAAACTGAAAGGGAAGCAATACTTTCAAAATCATTCCTGGAAGCAAGTATCTCCCTGTCAAAACCAGAGAAGAAGCCATCTAAAAAGAAAAGTACAAGCCAACCTCGCTAATAAAAAGACACAAAAACACCCTCAGGAAGATACTAGTAAACAAAATGTAGAAAATCATCAACAAGTTATAAACAATGACCACATAGGATTCATCCCAGGTATGGAGGGATGGTTCAACATATGCAAATCAATAAATGTAATACACCATATTAAAAGCACCAAAGACAAAAATCAAATGATCATCTCAATAAATGCGGAGAAAGGGGCCGGGGAGATGGCTCAGTGGAATAAGCGCTTCCCTGGCAAGCGCAAGGGTCTAAGTTCAATCCCCGGGTCTGAAAAAAAAAAAAAAAAAAAAAAAAAAGATGCAGAGAAAGCATCTGACAAAGTCCCACACCAATTCATCATAAAAAAAAACACTATAGAAGGACTGGGGATACAGGTCAGCAGCACAAGTGCCTGTCTGGCCATGGCCAGCACAAGGTCCTGAGTTCAATTCTTGATATCAAAATAAAAATGCCCTACAGAAAATTGGAATAGGTGTTTTTGTCAGATTGACATAAAAACCATCTCTGACAAATGAACACTTACCATATTACATGGTTAAAACATAAAGTCTTTCACTCTAAAATCAGGAACAAAGGTTGGCCAGATAGCTCAATGGACTAAAGCACCTGCCTAAGCAGGGACACGGGTTTGATCCTCCCTGTGCCAGCCCCACCCCTGGGGCACACAGAGATGGAGATTAAGACTGGGAGAGGTGGTGCCCACTTGTAATCCCAGCACTTGGGAGACTGAAAACAGACTGATCACTACTAGGCTGATCTGTGTAGTGAGACCCTGTGCTAAAAATACAAAAAATAAAATAATATCAGGAGCAAGATAGGGATGTCTACTATCTACTCTGATTCAATACACTTCTGGAAACATTAGCCACAGCAATTACACAAGACAAAGAGATAAGAAAGCAAAAAGTGAAATCCTTATTTGCAGATGATATTACTATACATAGAAGATTCCAAAACTCCACTAAGACTTGTAGATTTAGTAACCAAATTCAGTAGCATAACTAGATTCCTATATATTTCATTTTCTAGATGCTATTGTTTTTTACCTTTAGATTTCAGAAATACAATTTATTTCTTTTTTTAATTTTTATTGAGAAAGAAATAGCAATGAGACAGATTCAAAACAGGTTAGTAGGATAGTTACAATAATTAATACATTGCATATTGTTGTCTTCATAGTAGTTACTCATAGTACAAGATGCAGACATGATATCTTGTCTAAACAGTATTAGTAAAAATCTTTCTTCTCATTGAACTAAGAGAAAGTAGCTGTATATCTAACCTAACTAATTTGTATATACATATATATATAT
>NW_004524695.1:82929-87886 GCF_000260255.1 Octodon degus | reverse complement strand
TTCTTCTTCACAAAATGGTCCTTTACTGGGGCCAGAGATAGCTCAGTTGAATAAGTGCTTCCCTGGCAAGCACAAGGGCCTGAGTTCAATCCCTGGCTCGACCAAAAAAAAAAAAGGGGTCTTTTACTTATATCTCCCTTTTTTGTTTAGTTTTGTCAGTGATAGTTATTCCACTGCTATTCAAATATTATAGGTCTGGATGATTAAAGAACCCCTTTTTAGCCAGGCATAGTGAAGCCTGCATGTCTTCTCAGCAGCCCAGGAAACCGAGAAAAGATCAGAAGTTCACTGTAAAGTGCTCCTGGGTTCATGCCTTTAATACCAGCCCCCTAGAGGCTGAGGTAGGATAAACTCCAAGAAGTTGAAGCCCATGTGGGCTATATAGTGAGTTCAAGGCCAGCCTGGAATACACAGAGATCCTATGTCGAAAAAAATAAAAGAGTTTTACTGCAACCATTGCAGTTTAGTGAAACAGTCTCAAAATTAAAAATAGATACTAAAAGGGCCAGGAATATAGCAGTGGCACAAACATTTTCCTGGCAAGAGCAAGGTCCTGAGTTCAATTCCCAGTACCAACAAGTGTGTGTGTGTGTGTGTGTGTGTGTGTGTAATATAGTGTGGAGTGTGAGAAATAGGCTTTGTCTTCTCTATCAAAAAACAAAGCCAGTGCAACTGCATTTTGTGTTTAAATAACCCTGTATTCTATTCATTATCCACCTCCCTTGCTTTAATATCCTAAGTTCCAAGAAATGGCGATGACTCTTCCTTTTTGCAGAATGCAGCTGGTTCCCAAGATGAAGAACCAAGAACTTTTCATTCCAAACTTCACATCTCCTCTCTCTCTAACCACCCTCTCCTTCAAGATTTTGCATCCCAGGCTGCACACCCCCACTCACACACTCAGCAACACATCAACCCCCTACCCTCAAGTGAGTCAACCACAATACACTGCAAGCCTTTGACTTCGGCCAATGAATTTAAAGTTCAACTGCATCTCCTGCATTAGGGATAGAAGAGCCAGCTCTCTTTTGTCCTGTGTGCTTATTACCTCATGCTTGTACCCTTGTGCAGAAGTAAACTTTAAACTGCCTTGTTGAGCCCTCTTGCCTCCTGTCTCAAATGCTTTCTTTCTGGCACCTCCAAATTGAGTGGAGGGGGAGAGATTATTTACTGAGTTCAATCTTCTGTACAGTACAAACATGGACTACACATTGCAATTTTTGTATCCTGCGGAAATCCTTTCCCATTACTCTTAAATGATGTCCTTTCATTTCAAGGCAGACAAGATCAGGCAATTTCTTATTTTTCAAATAAATGATTAAGGCCCAGTATGGTTGCCCATACCTCTAATTTCAGCTGAGGCACAAGGACTGAGATGAGTTTGAGGCCACATGGGATCACATAATGAATCCAAGGCCAGCCTAAACTACATAGTGAGACCTTTTTTCAAAATGAACAAAAAATAATTGGTTTAAATAACTAGTCATAACAAAGACATATTCATATAAATTTTATTAAATTCTTTTTTTTTTTTTTCCCCAGAACCAGGGATTGAACTCAGGCGCCTGCACTTGCCAGGCAAGTGCTTATTCCACTGAGCCATCTCCCTGCTTTTTTTTTTTGGCGGAACTGGAGATTGAACTCAGGCCCTTGCACTTGCCAGGCAAGTGCTTATTCTACTGAGCCATCTGCCCAGCCCCTTAAATTGTGCTTTTTTTTTTTTTTTTTTTTAAGAGTAGAATATATTTATTGGGGGCTTCTGTCTAAGAGAAGGACAGAAGAGAGGCCCCAATCAGGTGTTCCCCCCCCATTTTTTTTTTTTTTTTTTTTTTTGGTTGGCTAGGCCTACCTTAAGGGCGGGTCTGGTGCATCATGTGGTAACACTGAGCCTGAGTTTGCCCAAGCAGGCACTTTAGACAACTGACCTATCCTGCCAGCCCCTAAATTCTTCTTAAGGTCTGTGATTTTTAATATGCTCAGACTAAGCAGCACACACATTTCCTTTATTGTCACACTAATAGCAATCTGACCCCAGAAGACTTTCTGTGTTTATTCTAATTTTTCCACCTTCACCATTTCCTTTCCCAATTTTGTTCTCCTCCATTTACCCCTCCTTCAGAGAAAATCCTTTTACCCCCTAACTATTCATGTCTGCAGACATAATCTTTAGGAATACCCCCCTACTGCTATTCCTTTAACATAAGGTCCTCCTCAATCAGCATTTTGTTTCTTAAAACAAGTCTGGGACCAGAGAGATGGCTCAGTGGGCTGGAGAGATGGCTCAGTGGAATAAACACTTCCCTGGCAAGCGCAAGGGCCTGAGTTCAATCCCCGGTTCCGCCAAAAAAAAAAAATAATAATAATAAGTCTGCAGACTAATAATAGGAAATGACACCCCAGTGCCTTTCCACCCCTACCAGGTCACATGTCCACGGAAGATGCCTGAACTCAATGAGTTTCACACTGAGCATTTAACACAGACCTAGGAGACCTGGTGACCCATGTCCATAATATCAGCACTTAGAGCCAGGCAGGTAGTACACATCTATAATCCCAGCATTTGAGAGGCTAAGGAAGAAGGATCAATCAGTCAAGATAAAGGACAATCAGGCCTCAAAAAACAAAAACAAACCAAACCAAGCCAGATGAAGCAGGACTCAAATCCTAGCACCCCACAGGCTGAGGTAGGAGGATCAGCGTGAGTTTAAGGCCTGCCTGAGCTACAGTGAGTTCAGGGCCAGCTTGAACTAAAAGAGGGGACACTGTCTAAAAGACACAAATAAAGACACAAATAAAATGACCCCAAATAGATAAATAAATAAAAACAAAAAAATTTAAGCAAGTTTGAAGCTGTGGGAGAAAAACTGCTCCGAGTTTTGTCTGCGATACACAGCAAAAAGCAAATATAGCAGCAAAGAAACCAGAAGGGACAGCTCCTTCAGACAGTACTCTTTTAGCTCAAACATTTGCTCTTTCCCTTGAAAACACATTAAAATCTGCTCCATTTTTCTCAGCACACTACGCTGTATGTAAAGGCCTCACTTAAACAGCCGCTTCGTTAACAGATGTGCCACCTAACTAATTACAACGATTTTGTTTTTGCATTTCTGTGTATGAGACACAGGAGTCTACTGCATGCTTGGCAAGCACTCCACAACCGAGTCACACCTCCAGCAATGTTACAACTTTCTTTGGATTCTTGTGACACTGCCATCATCATGATGGGGCAACAAGGGCACAAACTGGAAATTTAGGAATCCGCCCTCCTCAAGAAATATGGGTCTGAGGAGCTACGTTGTGGGTCTGAGACGCTGTATCACAAACATTTATAAAACTAAAGTCTGCTAGTGGGAGCAATAATGACAGCAGAGAAGCAGCACAACACATCTCCCCACCTGGTTCCTACGTGGGACGGGGTCTCCCCACAGCTCCCACTCTGCACACACAGTTGGGGACACGCAAAGGCTGGGGCTGCCCGAAACTGCACTCCCGGCTGGCAGGGCGGCTGCACCTAGACAGGGAGTTGTGGACACAACAAAGGACCAGACACCAGACTGGGCAAGAGGAAAAGAGGATGCACAATGCGAAAGACCAGGAGGAACTGAGCCTATGGAGCCCACAAGGAGGCTCCAGGCCATCCTCGCTGTTCCTAACGCTTGCATCCAGACTTCATCCCAACCCCATCTCAGTCCATCTCACAGCACCGATCCTCCCAAGAGCTCACCATTGTGTAGTTTGTGTCTCCCAGAGTCCTTCTCAACCGGCCCGCAACAAGTAGAAGCTCTGAAGCAAGACAGTCCAGCCAGGACTGTGGTGATGTTCAACTTCCGGTCTTCTGCGCAAGCAAGGACGCCCTCCTCGGACCACCTGATTGGATAGTTACAAAGCCCGCCCCCTGAACTGGGGCACGCTGCGACTCCAGGCTCCGCCCTTCCTCCGGGTGCTGTTCACCCTGCATCTCGAGCAGAGCTGAATTCAGTCCTATATCTGCTCTCCACACCCAGTAAAACATACCAATGTTTTGCTGTGTTCCTCTCACTGGATAGGAAATCTTGTCGGATTTGGGGGCACTAGGGATCACCTCTCATAGGT
Organism: Octodon degus; assembly: GCF_000260255.1. NCBI lineage: Eukaryota > Metazoa > Chordata > Mammalia > Rodentia > Octodontidae > Octodon > Octodon degus. The sequence goes on along the minus strand of NW_004524695.1, from coordinate 83,794 downwards.
AAATCTTTCTGGATAGTGTACTTAGATAGATTATCTCTTAGGGAAACGTCGTGGCCAACTGAGGGTTTGTGAAACACTGCCAACAGTTGCAGCATCCCGCGGCCAAGGCTCCCACAAATCTAATGAGCTGTTATAACAACCTCTTGGTCCTAGACTTTTATTTTATTTGTGTATTTTTTTTATTTATTTTTGGAAAGGATTGATCTGGCATGGAGGCACACAGCTGCAATCTCAGCACTTGGAAGGCTGAAGCAGGAGGATCACAAACAAAAGTTCAAGGCCATCCTGTGCTATATATTGAGAGAGTTATAAGATCAGCCTGAACACCATAGCAAGACCCACTCTCAAAAAATCAAAAAAGAGGGGCCGGGGAGATGGCTCAGTGGAATAAGTGCTTCCCTGGCAAACGCAAGGGCCTGAGTTCAATCCCCGGTTCTGCCAAAAAAAAAAAAAATCAAAAAAGAGGAATGGCTCAGTGGTCTAAAGCACCTACTTAGAACAAGCTAAGCTAAGCTAAGCAAAGCACAGGGATCGCGGTTCAATCCCCCAGCACCACATGCCAGCCAGGCCCTGGCCACACACACACACACACACACACACACACACACAAAATAGATAAATAAATAAATAAAATTTAAAAAAAAATTTTGGTAAGATGGGGGGGGGAAATTTTGGTAAGATAAGTGATTCTACCCTTGGGGCAAGTAATAGCAAACTATAACAATAAAATTATGAACACTGTCCTTATCAGAACATATGACCAGAACTGGTCTAACAATTGATGCATACCTTTGCCTGCTTGAAGAGGAGATTTAGATTTTCCACTGGCAAGTGCATGGCCCCCGAGTTTGATCCACGGTAAAAA
>NW_004524695.1:81736-82829 GCF_000260255.1 Octodon degus | reverse complement strand
TTCCGGAGTGGGCGTTGCAAATTCTACACTCCTTTATCTACAATCATCAGCCAGGGAGATGGCTCAGTGGAATAAGTGCTTCCCTGGCAAGCACAAGGGCCTGAGTTCAAGCCTTGGTTCCACCAAAAAAAAAAAAAAAAAAAAAAGAATTGATACATTCATCTAGATGATGGAAAGAAAAATAGTCTAAGACTAATTAGAATCAAGGAAAAAATAAAAATTATAGTAAAAATGGTATGAAAAACCTGTTCACAGAAATAATGTCAGAAAATTTTCCAAGTACAAATAAAGAAGTTACCACAGAGGGGAACTACCTGCTTGGGCCCCCCTCCCCGTCCCTCTCTTGGACAGGAGCTTTCTTTCTCTCAATAAATATATTCTGCTCCGTTTGTTCCTAAAATTCATTCTTCGGTTTTAGAGAACACGAACTCGTGCAGATCAGGTCTAGAGACTGTTTTTCTCTATGTCATTTGGAGGTTCCCTATATGGTTTAGAGGTCACCCACCTGAGACCAGTTTTTCTCCCTGTATCATTTTGGAGTTTCCCACCGAGATCATTGGACGAAAGTATGAGTTTGCTTTTCTTTCATAAATTCTGAATTGGGACTTGCTTAGGTAACAAATTTATGTTTCAAATGTTAATATGTCTTTGCCCATTGCTCATAATTGTTCATGCTTTGCCTTGTTCAGTTTTGCTTCACATAGTACTGTTAAAATTGCTTACAATTGCTTCTGTTTTGTCTCTTATATTGTTAGTAAAATATTGGTCAAAATGTTGTTGTTAAAATGTGGAAATGTTACAAGTTAATGATCTTTCATTAATGGGCCATTTTATGACTGTTGAGTATTCGTATATGTTGTGTTTGAACTGGTTGACTAAATGTACTGGTATTCCTTGCTCGATTTTATTTATTTATTTTTTTTATTTTTTTTAAAATCTAAGGTTCCTAACTCTTACCCTATCTTTGTTTATTTCTTCTGCCTTCTTTTTTTTAATATTTATTTATTTTTATTTATTACATTTATTTATTGTGTGTGTGTCTGTGGCCAGCTCAGCCCACCAGGTGGCGGGGCTGGCTGGCATGTGGTGCTGG
>NW_004524695.1:76992-79351 GCF_000260255.1 Octodon degus | reverse complement strand
TATTGATATGTTGAACTTTAAGTCCCTACATAATATGATAAAAAAACATTTAAAAAATATGGAACGCTTCACGAATTTGCGTGTCATCCTTGCGCAGGGGCCGTGCTAATCTTTTCTGTATCGTTCCAATTTTAGTATATGTGCTGCCGAAGCGAGCACCTACCTGACATTTTATGCCATAGTTAATGCTTCCTTCTGTAGACATTCAGGTCACTACATCAATTGTAACTTACAAATAGTCAATAAGAGTAAGTGAAGTGTTTGTGAGATATTTCAGGAAATAGGAATCATGCGCTAGTTCGAGGGTGGATAGGCTGGTGGGATCTTGTCTCCCTTCTCTCCAACGGGAGCATCCACCTGCTCTGGAGAGGGCTACTCAGGGACCCCTGGGTGGAGGAATCAATTAGAAAAAGGTGGGGATGCCCAGAAAGGTAATTTCTATTGAATTCCAGGTTATCTCAGTCAAAGACTCTTATTCCTTTAGACTGTGCTTCATTAGGTACCAGAAAGATGTTTGATCCTTACATGTTAAAAAGAGCCATTTAAATGAAATGAAGAGGAAAGTATCAACTGTGATGCTAGTTTATAACTAAAAAGATGATGTAAAAAGGAAAATGGTAAAAATGTCTTATGTTTAGATTTGGTTTACATTGAGAAGGTCATTGTTATTTAAGTTTTGAAATGTAGATGTGAGCAACAGGAGAACCAGGCAGTTCAGCCTGGCCCACCATTGGTGAAAGTAAGATTTCCCCTTTTTGCCTTTCTAGTCTAGAGGGTGTAGACTTCTAAAACAGCTATAAACCATGCCTCTACAAGGCTACACCCATTCTTAGCTGGGTTTCTGCAAGCTCCTCAAGGACAATACCTTTAAAGAAGTAAATAGGAAATTCGGAACTTCCAGAGTTCATGTGCCCTAGATGACCCTGATAAGTACATTGATGTCTTTTAGAGGATTTTTTCAGACTTATGAACTAGATTGGAGAGATGTAATGTTAATCTTAAACCAAGCTTTGACTTCTATGAAAAGCAGGCAGCCTTATAAGCTGCTATTACATTTGGAGAGGCATATTATATTGTTATAAGGACTTAAAAGATGAACAACCAGTAGAATTACTGGGGCCGGGGAGATGGCTCAGTGGACTAAGCACTTCCCTGGCAAGCACAAGGGCCTGAGTTCAATCCCCGGTTCTGCCAAAAAAAAAAGAATTACTTGTTCCTACTGGAGCCCAACCAGTCAGAGCCCTGCTGCTAATAGCCAGGCAGAAGAGTGGAAAAGACATTTTCTTTCAAGTGTGTATTGTTCAAGGTCTAAGAACTAGAATCAATCCTTCATTTATTAAATGTTAGCTATTTATCAGGAAAAAGATGAACACCCCTCTGATTTCTTAAAATGTTTAATAGAGGGACTGGTCAAGCATACTTTGTGAGATGTTAATTCAATAGACAGACAGATTACTCTGTAGATAAGTTCAGGAGCTACAAAAGATAGCTTTTGCTCCAAACAACTCATTTGATACTTTGGTAAAAACTGTTTAAGTGTCCTATAATTGGAACTGGGAGAAAACGAAGGAGAGAAAGCAAAGAGATCAAAAATGGCCGCCATTATTGTGACCTCCAAACAGACTCTATGTCTGACTCTCTTGGCTCCAAGAAGAGCTCAACAATGATGACGTTCATCTGCTACTGCTGTCAGAAGCCAGGCCAGCATAAGAGGGACTGCCTTAAGAGGCTCACAAGCCATGTCCTGACTGCCAAGGCAGCCACTAAAAGTGAGACTGCACTCTGAGGTGGAGGCCCCAGAGCTCAGACTCAGCTTCCCAGGTGGTCCAGTAGGACTGAAGGGCCCTGGGCCTCCCTCTTCCCTCTGGCCAGACTTACCTCTACCTGCCGTCTCCACAGAGAAGCCCTGAGTAATTATGACTATAGGAGGGAAAAGAAACCCAGCCTATTTACTGCTGGACATTGGCACAGGTCTCTTTGTCCTTCTCTAACTCTGACTTTCCTTCTAGTCATCATGCTGCAGGCAGCCGAGTTAGACAGAAATATTATAGACAGTCAGACAGGGCCAGGCCCTCAAGGAGACAAGATGACTTTGCATAACATCATGTACCTCAGTAGTGTCCCAAATTTTCTGATCAAGAAGATTATGGGGCCAAAGAGGAAAGTGATCGACGATGTAGAGTGTGCCTAAGGAGAGTCACATGGGGAAAAAACACTCTGTCAGGCTTTCACAGAGAACACATTGGCCAAGCAATGGCCATGACTCATCCACATGGCTGCACTGACAAAGGTTCTACAATCTGAGGTACAGGATCTCAGGATAAATCCTGAGGGCATTTCACTGACCTTCTCAGACCAA
>NW_004524695.1:71070-76557 GCF_000260255.1 Octodon degus | reverse complement strand
TCTCATTGCTATCTGTTTATCAATAAAATTTTGAAAAAAAAAAAAAGATGACTTTGCAACTTGGAAGAGACAGACACTCCCATATGGGCCACACCTGAAGACCAAGACAAAAAGAGGCACAGCTACATACTTCCCTAGGTATAGACATTAGGGATTGATATCCTAAATAGTATCAATCAACTTGAAAGAGCCCAAATGAGTCACTAGCCCAACCCCCAACAGGAAGAGACCCTGTGCATGCCCGTTTGCTACATGACTAGCTTTCCCATTTGATACTGGATTTAATCAATTTTACCTGAGCAATGGTGCTTGTAATCTCATTGGTTGGCCATAGTTTGGTCCCACCTCCTGCCCACCTAAGCAAGTTCCCATTCTCTCCACCTTAGCCCTGCATAGTTTTACACTATAAAAATCCCTGGAAGAGACAGCTTCCAGAGGAACTACCCGCTCAGGTCCCCCCTCCTGTCCCTCTCTCTGGACAGGAGCTTTCTTTCTCTTAATAAATATATTTTGCTCATAAAAAAAAAAGAAGTTACTACAGAGACAATTGAGGTGTAGAGAGTGCCAAACAGAAACCATCATGGCTGGAGAGATAGCTCAGAGGCGTAAGCACCTATTTGGCAAGTAGAAGGACCTGAGTTCCATCCCCAGACCTACACACTGTGGCAGCCCCAGAACTCTGGGCATGCGATCCAGGCTCCAAATCCCCCTAGGCCACCATGTCAGCCAAGATCCCCAGAGCATGGTGGCTCACACCTGTAATCCCAGCATTCAGGAGGTTGAGATGAGAGGCTCGTTGTGAGTTTGAGACCGGTCTGGGGGCTACAAAAAGTGAACACAAGGCCAGTCCAAACTGCATAGAGAATAATCACAAAATAACTACAGCCAAAAACAAAAACAAAACAAACAAACAAACAAAAACACAAAAAAAAGCAGGGGGGAACAAAAAAATAAAAAAGAAAATAACTACAGCAAAACAAATATTAATCAAGATTCCCCTGCTGTGCTGGCCCTGCCCTTGGGATGGACTGAGACAGTGATTGAGACTGGATGAGGTGGTACATGTCTGTAATCCCAGCTCTTGGGAGGCCTGGATTACAAGAGGATCACTACGAGTCTGATCTGTGTAGTGAGATCCTGTAGACCCTGTACTAAACACATTAAAAAAAAAAAAATCCAAATATTCAACTCCACAAAAACAGCTTTTGTGTGTGTGTGTGTGTGTGTGTGTGTGTTGCCAGGAATTGAGCTCATGACTTCAAGCTTGCCAGGCAGGTGTTGTGCCACTGATATATATATATATATATATATATATATATAATCTCTGACCCCAAAAGCAGAATCTTAAAAGCTGTTAGAGAAAAGAAAAAAATCACCTACAAAGGCAAACCCAACAGAATAGCAGCAGATTTCTCAACATAAACCCTGAAATTAAGGAGAATTTGGAGTGAAGTTCTCTAAAAGAAAACAAAAACAACTTCCAAACTATATGTCCTGCAAAATTATCTTTCAAACTGAATGGAGAAATAAGCTATTTCCATGGATTCACTGCTGAGCACTACTCAATACCCACATTCCCCAAACACTTTAATGAAACTAAACAGGCAGCAGTAATCCCACAGTCATTCACAGAAACAAGCATTACCTAATTAAAAAAACAGAAGTGGATACATCTTAAAATGAGAAATACAGGCCAATCTTTTTAGTGAACATAGATGCAAATATCCTCAGTAAGACATTGGCAAACAGAATGCAGCTGTTATGGTTTGTGTCTAGTTGTCCCCGCAAAACCTCATATAGTCATGGGGCGGGGACTTCTAAAGTTTGTGATTAGCTCATGATCCACTGGGATTATGTGTGTGACTGCTGCTGGGATCACTGGTGTGAGTACTACTCCCAGCCTGGGGCAGATAACTTGAATGCAGCTTAAGAGAGACAGACTTGCTCTCTGTAGCCATTGTTGCTGCTACTTTTTCCTTTCGCTCTCTGTTCCTTGCCACTGCTATGAAAGTTTGCTTGCTGCCATGTGCCACTCTGCCTTGGAACCAACAGAGTATGGCCTGAAACCTCTAGTAACTGTGAGCTAAATAAACCTTTCCTTCCTTCTTGTGGATGTCAAATATTTGGCCCAGAAATGAGAAAAGAGTGAGACAGAATTTGGTACCAGGAGTGGGGCTGTTGCTGTTACTACCAGACCATGTGGATTACAAGTTTTTGGGAATGACTTATGGGAAGAGATAGGAAAGGTTTGGAGATGTCACCTACAAGAGAAGAGCTGGAACAGCTTCAGCTGTTCTGTATGAGAGATTCTGATCACAGCTCAGAAGACCAGAGGCTGGTGGAAATACTGCCTGTAAAGATCAGGCTGGGAAGGTTTCTATTGGGCAAAAGGACTGATTGGCTGTTGGACTCAGATAATTTGTGTTCCATCTTGGCAGAAACGTTGTCTGAATGTCTGAATTTTGCTCATGTCCAGAGACTTTGCCTGAGACTGAGATTAAGCATGGCCGACTGATTAATCTTTCAAAAGATATTTCAAAGCAGCTAAATATTGAGGCAGTAGCATGGTTGTTATTAGGGGCTTTTAGCTAGATTTATGGTGAGAATGAGAATCAAGAGCAAAGAGCACAGCAGTATGATTTAAAATGTGGTGAGTTTGACCAGAAAGGAAGCTCAAATAAAACCTTGGACTGTGAAGAAAGATAAGAGGATCTCCATTGCCAAGAAGGAACAAGATAAGGATGGCCTGAGGGCATCACAGGAGGCAGCAGATCTCCATCCTTTGCAACCTCAGAAACATAGGGTGAGGGATTCTGCCTTGAGGAAAAAGCCTCTGAGCCCTGTGTTCCAGAACATTGGCAGTGGCCACACCATGCTCCAGAATGTGCCAGCACAGAGAATTCATTCCTCGGAATCAGTTAGAGTGCTCAGTGATCCAGGCATTTGATCCCTACAGCCAAGAGAGAAGAAAGCCTGGCTACTGCTCCAGCTCGCAGCAGACCTTGGCATCCATGTGGTATTGGTTTTAGGCAATTGAAGAATACAGGCTTTCTGAGGTTAAGGCTCTACCTAGATTTCAGAAGGCCTGGGAGGCCAGGCAGTGTAACCCTGAGAGGGCAGTGTATGAAGCAGAGAGTGAGAAGCTTATTCAGTGGAAACCCCAGAAGTTTGGAAAGGCAGGAATGTGGATCACCTAAGGGAAACTGCAAGGAGGAAGTAAAACAGGCCTAAGAGAGAAACCTTGGGAGCTATCACCAAAAGTGCTGTAGGGGAAGAGCCATAAGGCCTTTGGAGCTCACAACTCAGCACAGACTGCATTGGATATTCCACATGGAACTATAGGATTTAATGTTTGCCCTGCTGGATTTTGGACTTGCTTTGGTCCCAGTGCTTTGTATCCTCTTGCTTGTACATTTTGGAATGGTAAAGTTTATCATGTGCCATTGAATGCTGGAAGTGTTTAACTTCATTTGTTTTGTTTTGTTTGTTTTTTAATTATTTATTTGTTTATTTATTTTTGTGTGTGGCCAGCTCAGCCCACCAGGGGGTGGGGCTGGCTGGCATGTGGTGTTGGGGGATTGAACTGCAGTCCCTGTGCTTTGCTTGGCTTAGCTTGTTCTAAGTAGGTGCTTTAGACCACTGAGCCATCTCACCAGCCCGTTTAACTTCATTTGTAGAGGCTCACAAATAAAATTGCCTTAGTTTTTTGAGGTTTTTTTGGTGGTACAGGGGAGTCAACTCAGGACCCTGTGCTTGCCAAGCAAGTGCTTATTCTACTGAGCTATCTCCCTGGACCTGCCTTAGGTCTTGGAGAACTGGGACTTGGACTTTCCAGTAATGCTAAAACTGGAGGACTTTCACAACACTTAGAGATGAACTAAAATGCCTTTTTTTTTTTTTTTCTTTTAGTACCGGGGATTGAACTCAGGACCCTGTGCTTGCCAGGCAGGCAATTATTCTACTGAGCTAGCTCCCTGGCTTCTTGTCTTCTTCTTATTATTATTCTTATTGGTGGTGGTACCAGGGATTGAACTCAGGACCTTGCACTTGCCAGGCAAGCACTTATTCCACTGAGCTATCTCCCTGGCCCCTACAATGTCTTTTGTATAAAGGGATGTGCATGAGTCTTTGGGGGCCCAGGGGCAGAATGATGTTATGGTTTGTGCCTAGTTGTCCCTCCAAAGCTTTATGCATTCATGGGGACTGGTTCTAGAGCTTCTTATTCATTCATGATCCAAAGCTGGGATTATGGGTCTGAGCACTGCTGGTATTACGAGTGTCAGTGCTATCCCCAGCCTTGGGCAGAGAAGAGACTTCCTCTCTGAAGCCACTGTTGCTGTTACTCCTCCATTTTGCTCTCTGCTCCCTGCCTCCACCATGACCTGCTGCCCTCTGCCATGCGCCACTCTGCCTTGGCGCCAGCTGAGTATGGACTGAAACCTCCAGTAACTGTGAGCTAAATAAACTTTTCCTTCCTTCATTTTGGGTGTTTAATTATTTGTCCCAGTGACAAGAGAAGAGTTACTAACACAAGCATGAAAGAAGGCTCCTGTCCTTTGCTGTTGCTACCTCTTCCATCTGGAACTCATCCCCATCCCATCCCACAACTTCATCATTGTGTGCCTTGAGTGTCTCCCAGGGTCCTCTTGCACTCACTCCACAGCCGATAAAAGGCTTAAAAGGGGGAAGTCTAGTAAGTAGGCTGGCACTCAACAATGTGTTCAGAATTTGGACTTGGGTGCAAGCACCACCTACCTCAGCCCAGCTGCTGGACAATTTATAAAGACCCCCCTCTTCAGCACAGATTTAGTCTGGCTCCATGCCTTGCCCACTGAACAGAAGCCAATCCTACTGATCTGAATGGAGCTCAAATAGAGATTGTAACCCATTTTCCCCATGGCTTCGTGAATCCTGGGTCTTAAAGTATGACAAAATTCAGTCTTCTGTGCACATCTGGTGAAACATCAATATTCTTGTCTGTGTTCCTATCCAAAGATGGGAAATCCTTTGGGGATTTTTGGTTTCAAGGGGCAACTCAGTTTTTTGGGGGGGAAACGTACAGATTGGATTACTAAGTAGGGAAATTTTGTAGTCAACTTTGGGCTTATGAAACAGGGCCAACATTTGAGGTATTATGTGGTCTTGGCTCCTGCTACGCAAATGAGAGTTGTTACTCCAACCTCTTTCTTCTTGGATAACTTATTTTTTGTCTTGCCATGATGAGTAGAAAGGAATCAACCTGGCATGGTGGCACACAACTGCGATTCCAGCACTCAGGCTGAGGCAGGTGAATCACGGCAAATTCAAACCCAGTCTATGATACATAGTGAGGACAAGTCCAGCATGTTGAGACCATCTCAACATAATCAAGGAAGGAAGGAAGGAAGGAAGGAAGGAAGGAAGGAAGGAAAGAAAGAAAGAAAGAAAGAAAGAAAGAAAGAAAGAAAGAAAGAAAGAAAGAAAGAAAGAAAGAAAGAAAGAAAGAAA
>NW_004524695.1:67549-70970 GCF_000260255.1 Octodon degus | reverse complement strand
GAAAGAAAGAAAGAAAGAAAGAAAGAAAGAAAGAAAGAAAGAAAGAAAGAAAGAAAGAAAGAAAGAAAGAAAGAAAAGGTAGAAAGGAAAGGTAGAAAGGAAAGGTAGAAAAGAAAGAAAGACAGACAGGAGATAAAAAGCACACCAACAAGCTCAGGCAGTAACCCTTTTTTGAACTTTCAAGCTGATCATTTTGGCTAGAAAAGTAATTTTACCTATGAGGCAAGTGACAGTAAAATGTAGTAACAATAAAATTACTAAAACTGTTCCTATCAACATACATAACCAGACTGGAGGTGTATAAAAATCCTGTAAAAAATCATTATTTATCTTTGCTTTTTAAAAGAGAAGTTTGAGATCTTCTACTGGTTCATTAATCATTGAACTGCTGCCCAACAGGGATGCATACAGGGATTGTCACTGAGAGTATCTCCCTGTGCTGCCCAGAGCTTCACCCAGGAATCTTGGATCCAAGCGTATAGTCCTGCCACTTTAACTGTTGTTAAGGTAAACAGGAAAAAAACGTGTATGGGACCACTTACCTGAGAATCAACCAAGACTATTGTCCAAGCTTGCGCTCTCCTCCCCCGCCCCATCAAACACAGGACCTTGCACTTGTGACAGGCACTTGTACCACTGAGCTAGCTTCCCAGTCCTGCCCAATATCTTGATCAACACCAATGTCCCGGACCATAAGAGAAGATAACTTGATAGACTCTGTCTAAAATGTATGCTCATTAGAGCTGAGGAGCTGTTGGAACTGGGCTACACACATTGTGCTAAGGTTCCCTCTTTGTTTCCTCATCCAGAAAGATGTCCCACTATCTCAAAGGGAGGGAGTCACTGGAAGCTGAATGTTCTGAGCCCTAGTAGAAGCTATGGATAAGAACTGGTTTCAGGGTCCTTGTACTTATGGGCAAGTTTTGAGCTACTGGGTCCCTCTCAAGTTTACCCTCTACCTCTTTGGCTGTCTATATATTATTAACACTAGGACAGACAGCTCAGTGGATTAAAGCACCTGCTTATTGATTTCATGATGATAGCTATTCTTTGAGGTGGAATCTAAGGATTGTTTTAATTTACATTTATTTCATGACTAGTGCTGCTAAACATTTTTTCATATATTTATTTGCCACTTGTACTTTTGCACCTGACAAGTGTCTATTCCTTTCAGATGCCAATTTTTGGATTGGATCTATAAATTTGGGGAGGTCAAAAAATGTTTTAGAGGTTGGCCAAATAGCTCAGCAGACTAAAGCACCTGCTTAGACAGACACAGAAACTGGAGTTCAATCCCTGGTGTACTGTGCTCGCCCCACCCCCAGGGTACAATGAGACAATGATCAAGACTGAGCATGACAGCACACACCTATAATCCCAGTGCTTGGGAAACTAAAAACAGGAGAATCACTATGAATCCGATAAGTGTAGGGAGACCCTGTAGACCCTATACTAAACACTATATATATTTCATAAGTGGCTTTTACCAGATTGTGGTAAGGTCTATCTATAATCATTTTTTTTTTCAGGGTCTTTATGATTGATTACTGGACTTATCCAAGCCTTTTTACATCTATTGACACAATTGTGATATTTTGGGGTTTTTTTTTTTCTTCTTAACTATCTTAATTTCTGATGATTTGGCTTTAGATTGTTGTTGCTTTTTCTAAGACATTAAGGAGTATCGCTAGTTTATATGGAATCACTCTTATGTGGACATTTACCGTCAAGAATCTGTATTGTCTGGTACAGCAATTCCATTAGGATTTTTTGAGTCACTGACTTCACTATCTCTAACTGCAAGATCATACGCAGCACTCCTGAATTTCCAGTTTTTAACATACAAACATGCATCCATCACCACGGGCAAAACTATCATTACGAAGTTTGTGGGTTTGGAGGTCATCTGTGCCCTCTGTGATTGAAGTGATTGACTTTCATTGTCAGATAAAAGGAAAAATTTGAAGAGAAAAAAGTAAATATTTGAGAGAAATAGATGTAATAATGAACAGTAATACTAAAAATTATGGTGGAAAATAAATGTGCTCAGGGAAAAAAAAAAAAAAAAGGCTGGTGAGATGGCTCAGTGGTCTAAAGCACCTACTTAGAACAAGCTTAGCAAAGCACTGGGACCTGGGTTCAGTCCACCAGCACCGCATGCCAGCCAGCCCCGCCCCCTGGTGGGCTGAGCTGGCCATACACACACACACACACACACACACACACACATACACACACACACACACAAATAAATAAAATTTTAAAAAAATATATAAAAAAATAAAAAAAAAATGTGCTCAGCAAAAAAAATGTCTTCTAATTTCACTACTGCATATTGGCTGGGAAAACAATACGCACTGCAAATTTCTGTTGGTGAAAAGAACTTGAAATGAGCTCCAGTAATAGTAGTCACATGTTCAAAAGTGTAATAATGTATCCTTCAATGTGGTATATTTCATGAATTATGTATGGCACATGACATTTCACTTGAAAAGAGAAAATGAAATATGGCTTACTCACTGTCTAATTTGATTATTTAAATATTATTACATTGTTCACTTAGATTTTCACCATAACATGGAAAAGTTAGAATGCAACTCCACGGGGAATTGAGCGTCTAGAGTATTCATACAGAAAACAAACAATTCTCATGCCTGTAACTTCAGCAGTCAGGAGTCGGAGGCAGGAAGATCACTCCAAGTTGAAGGCCACCGGCCTGGGCTGCAAAGAGAGTTTCAAGACTAACCTGAACTGCAGAGTGAAACCATGTCTCAGAAAGACAAGAAAGGAGGAGAAGGAAGCAGGGAAGGAAGGAAGGAAGAAGGGAGGGAGAGAGGGAGAGATGGAGGAATGAAAGGAGAAGAAAACAACCCAGAGTCTTGTAGAACACTAGTGTTAGGAAGTGAGAAGACAAATTTAAGTCAAGGACATCAGAGATGGTTTAACACTAAAATCTTGCATGAGTTTTACGTGGCTGAAGATAGACACATACATATACCACTATCTTCATTATCATGTCTTTATTGACAATGAGGATATTGTAGAAAGTTCTGTAAAGTTGGTAAAACGATACAATTGAATCTCAAAAATTACACAATTTCCTTTTTTACTGAACGATTTCACTCTTAGGTTAAAAAAAAAATTCAAAGACCAAATGATTTTCATAGCATTGGGAATAGAGTGTTTCAGGCTACTTCAATCCAAACAATAGAAATCATTCTGTCTAAACAAACTTCAACTCTGTCACAATTTCTCTGTATATCTTCTTCTTCTTCTTCTTCTTCTTCTTCTTCTTCTTCTTCTTCTTCTTCTTCTTCTTCTTCTTCTTCTTCTTCTAAACAAACTTCAACTCTGTCACAATTTCTCTGTATATCTTCTTCTTCTTCTTCTTCTTCTTCTTCTTCTTCTTCTTCTTCTTCTT
>NW_004524695.1:51011-67178 GCF_000260255.1 Octodon degus | reverse complement strand
TGCCTGGCAAACGCAAAGTCCTGAATTAGATTCCTGGTACCAAAAAAAAAAAAAAAAAAAAAAAAAAAGATGAGGGTTTTAAAAAGTAACATGGAGTACTAGTTAGCCATAAAGAAGGATAAACAAGCAGTTTGCAGCTAAATGGACTTTTTTTTTTTTTTTCAAATACCAGGAGTCAAGCTTAGGACCTTGCACTTGCCAGGCAGGTTCTGTACCACTGAACTATCCCCAGCCCAGCAGATGGATTCTGAGACCATATGCTGAAGTAAAATGTGTAAATATGGCATTGTCTCCATGATGTGAGAAACTGAAAGTGTAAATAAGAACTGATGTGTACTGATGTGTGCAACAAATATTGTAAAATAAGAAGAAACTGCTTAGAAAGAAAGGGGAGCTAAAGAGAGAAGAGAGGGAAGAAGAAAATGAAAAATAAGGATAAAGACCAGGGAGATAGCTCAGTGGCATAAGCACTGGCCTGACAAGCTCAAGGTCCTGATTTCGATCCCTGGTACCACAAAAACAAACAAAATAAAAGAGTAAAATGGAATGGAAACAAAAGATGTGCAAGAAAGGAGAGCAAAGGGACTGAAGGGAGAATGGGGGGAAAAGTGGAATCAAGGGTTACCATGTACAGGTATAGGCTCACTATGATAAATATGATCATTATGTATATCTAAATTATATCAATAAACTTATTTTGAAAGCTAAAACCTAAGGACCAGCAAGATAGCTCAGCAGACTAAGTGCCTGATTTGGCAAGTGCAGGGACCAGGGTTTGATCCCCAGTTCTGTATGAGACACCCACCCCGCCCCTGGGGCACACTGAGCTGGCCACCAAGTCCTGGCATGGTGATGTATGCCTGTAACCCCAGCACTGAGGAGGCTGAAAACAGGAGGATCCCTATGATTCTAAGCTGCATAGTGAGACCCTGTACCAAATACATAAAATGGAAAAAAATAATAAAAACATAAAAACCAAAACATAAACTATAATGCTTTTTCACCTAATCTATACCGGGTTTCTTTTAGTGTGAGTTCCTTAATACACTTCAAGATAAATGGAAGATTGAGTGGTTTTACACATTTGCTTATGTGAATACGGCTTTAGTCCCATGTGAATTTTTGAATGTAGTAGAATGCAGAGATAAAACATTTCAAACATTATGTTCAGAGTGTTTCACTATGAATTCTTCCATATTTGTAGCTACACTTCTGTATGCTGAAACATTTTTTACATCGCTACAGAAAAGGGGCTTCCCTCCATAGTAAGTCCTTTTGTCTCCATGCACAGCATTTTGTAGATTCACAGCTAATTACCTTCTTACTTTTTTTGTGTCTATGAGGCTTGCTGGAATAACTGATATCTTCTATAAATTGCTTAGGACGATTGCCACATACTGTTCAGTGTGATACTTTCCATGTGCTTGACTATACCAGAGTGCAAAGAATGCATCCCAACATTGCTCATATAAATAGAATTTACTCCACTGTACTATTTTTAAAGGCATGAAAGCTCCTCACTATACTTTTTTCATGTATTTCCCAGTTACTATGTGTTGAAAGTTTCCCCACACCACTTACACATATAGTTTCTCAGCAATTTCTTTCAGGATTCCCAAATACTGAGTGGGGAAAGCTATCCCACATAAATTACATATATGGGGCTTCCCCTTAGCATGAGTACACAAATGTCTTTTACAACAACCTTCAGTGACAAATGCTCACCTTGCTTACATAAAGTTTCTCTACAACGTGAGTTATTTTGTCTGTGAAAATGACTGTCTGATGACCCCATATTGATCACAAACAGCAATTCTCCCCTGTGTGCATTCTTTCATGACTATGACAGTTTCCTTGGTCACTGAAAGCTTGCCCACAATGCTTACACACTTAACAGTTTCACATCTGTGTGAGTTCTTTCATGTCTTTTGCAGATATTGAGTGTGCTAAAAGCTTTCCCACATTGTTTACATGCATAAGGTTTCTCACCAGTGTGAATTCTTTCATGGACTTTACAATAATCATGTGTCCTAAAAGCTTTTCCGCATTGTTTACATACATAGGGTTTCTCTCCTGTGTGAATTCTTTCATGTCTTTGACAACTACTACCTATGCTAAAAGCTGTTCCACAATGCTTACATACGTAAGGTTTCTCCCCAGTGTGTGTTCTTTCATGTCTCTGGTATGCTACACTTTTGATAAAGCGTTTTCCACATTGCTTACATACAAAAAGTTTCTCCCCAGTGTGAATTCTTCCATGTATTTTACATTCACTGAGTGTAATAAACGTTTGCCCACATTGCTTGCATTCATAGGGTTTCTCCCCAGTGTGTATTTTTTCATGTACATTACAATTACTGCGTCTTCTAAATGTTTGCCCACATTGCTTGCATTCATAGGGTTTCTCTCCACTGTGAATTTTTTCATGGTTTCGACAATTATTATGTGCGCTAAAAGCTTTCCCACAATGCTTACATACATAGGGTTTCTCTCCACTGTGAATTCTTTCATGTTGTTTACAACCACCACGTGTGATAAAAGCTTTCCCACACTGCTTACATATATAGGGTTTCTCCCCACTGTGAATTTTTACATGATACTGACAGCTATAACGTGTGGTAAAAGCTTTTCCACATTGCTTACATACATAAGGTTTCTCCCCATTGTGAGCTTTTTCATGAGTTTCACAAGATCCCTGTGTCTTAAATGCTTTCCCACACTGCTTACATACATAAGGTTTCTCCCCAATGTGAGTCTTTTCATGTCTTTTGCAGTGACTGCATATGCGAAAAGCTTTCCCACACTGCTTACACACATAAGGTTTCACCTCAGAGTGAATCCTTTCATGTCTTTTGCAATCAAAGCGTCTGCTGAAAGCCTTCCCACATTGCTTACATACATAGGTTATCTCCCCAGTTTTTCCTCTTTCAAGTTTACGAAATGAAGGGTTCTTAGTTAAGGATTTACCAGTGTACTTATACATAGAGTGTTTTTCTCCACGGTGAGTGCTTTCAAATTTCCAAACATTGTGGGGAGATTTAAAATCTTTTCCACCTTCACTAATATGTCTTTCTTGGATTTGAACACAGTTCAGTGTGCTAAAGGCTTTCATATCTTGCTTATATTCAAAGGGCTTCTCTATGGTGGTTCCTTCAGTACAATCAGAGTAGGATTTTTCACCTTGCTTATATTGATTAGCTTTCTCTTCAGTGGTTGCCTTAGCATGCTCCTGAAAGGACTGGAATTCATTGCAGGCTTCCCCATGTTTGCTCCAGTTAGACAGCCTTTCCTCAGATCCCTGATACTCATATGCTTTGAGTTCAGTGTTAGCTATGATGGTCACAACTGCTGATGACTGACTAATCAGGGGCTTTCCACAGGCAAAGCTTTCACCTTGTTTTGTACCAAATGCTTTCAGGTACACACTGCCATCTGGAGACTGAAAAACCATTTCTTCATGCTGGTACCATAGTTCGAGTGTATGCCATTTCTCTAATTCTTCATTTCTGCAATAGCAAAAAATAACACTACTAGCAATCACATTAATGATTGACCAGGAGTTCTAGTGTTTTGCCACCTGAGAATATTTGATCATGATTTTACTGTAAACTTTGGATGATGACTTGGAACCAATTTACAATTGATTTATTGTAACATATAACTCTTTCTGAGGAATCAGTATATATAGGAACTATATGTTAATTATCTTTTATGTGCTTCCTCCATAATTCTATCGAACCTCACATGGAAATCCTTCACTAACATCCTAATACCTGCCACTAGGGCTGGCCAGATAGCTCAGTGGATTGAAGCACTTGCTTAGGCAGATGCAGGGGTTTGGCCTCCAGGCTTGCTGTGTCAGCCCCACCCCTCAGGCACACTGAGACTGGGCATGGTGGCGCACACTTGTAATCCCAGGACTTGGGAGGCTGTAAACAGGAGGATCACTACAGAGTGAGACCCTGTACCAAATACATGCATGCATACATACATACATACATACATAAGAAAGATCATAAATCTAATACTTGCCACTATCTTCTCTATTTCTATTTCAATATTTAAATTATATGTTGAGTTTTACATATAAAATGTGATACTGAAATTTCTGTGCTTCATTTATTTAACTTAATATTATGGGTACAAGATCCATCTATCTTATTGGCAAGTAGCATCATTTATAAGTGCCAAATAATATTCTATTTCATATATTCAGGTCAGACATCAGAAGACCAGAGGCTTATAGAAATCCTACTGAGAAAAGCAAACTTAGGAGGTTTCTGTTGGGAAGAAGGATTGTACTGTTTGTTAGAGTCCTTAATGTGTGTGTTGTGACTTGGCAGAAAGGCTGTCTGCATTTTGCTCATGTCTAAAGACTGCCTGAGATAAAGATTAATGGAGAATGGGGGGGGTGATTAATTAATCTGGCAGAAGAAATTTCAAGGCACTCTAATTTTGAAATGGTAACATGAATACCACTGAGGGCTTTTGCTGAAAATGAACAGGAAAATAAAAGATGGCACGATGACATCACAAGAAGCAGTAGGACTCAGAACTGCAAAAGTAAAAGACTGCTTTGGGAAGAAAGCCAGAGCACTATGTTCCAAAATGGCTGAGACCTAGAGAATTCATTCCTTAGACTTGGATTCAGAGTGCTCAGGAATACAGGCACTCAACCCCAAAGTCAAAAGAGAGAAGCCTGGTTCCTGCTCCTTCAGGCAACAGGCCTTGGCATCATCCACATAGTGCTGGTTTTAGGTGCATATAGAATGGAACAGTTGTGGGTTCAGGATGGCCTTCACCCAGATCTCAGAAGGCCTGGAGACCAGACAGTATGCCCCTATGAGGGCACTGTGTGAGGCTGTAAAAGTGCATCTGAAGGTGCAATAGAGACCTCAGAAGGTAGGAATGTGGATGTCTGAGGAAAACAGCACAGAGGAAGCAGAGTGGGCCCAAAAGCGAAGGCATGGAAGCTGCAACCACCAGAACTACTTCACTTCTTGTGACACACTGCCTCAAATGTTGCACATAGTAACTTAGTATTTGCCTTGCTGGATTTTGGACAAGCTTTGTCCCATTCCTTTCTATCCCCTTATGTGTAACTTTTGGAATGGAAATGACTATCTTGTACCTCTGAAAGTTGGAAGTGTTTAACTTTCTTTTCATTTGTACAGGTGCTCACAGCTAAGAGTTTGCCTTAAATCGAAGAGGGCCTTGGAACTTGGGCTCTTGAGCAACACTGAAAATGTTCAGAATTTTGCAACTCTTGGAGATTAACTAAGTGCCCTTTGTTTAAAGTGATGTCCATGAGTCTTTGGGAAGTCAGGGGCAGAATATTATACTGTGTGTCTAGATGTCCCAACAAAGCCTCATATGGTAATAGTTTTGTTGGAGGTGGTTGAATTCAAAGTGCCTGATTAATTCATAGTGCAATGTTGGGATTATGGGTACTAAGATTAAGAGTGGGGAGGGCTGGGGAGATGGCTCAGTAGAATAAGCACTTGCCTAGCAAGCACAAGGGCTTGAGTTCAATCCCCAGTTCTGCCAAAAAAAAAAAAAAAGCAAAAAGAGTGGGTGACTGCTAGATCAGTCCATTCATTGAATTGGTATCACCCAAATTCAGGTAGACTGAATACTGTATAAGGGACAAAAAGAGGCTTCTTTTTTCCCCTGTGTCTGTCTCTATCTCTGACATTACTTTTACTCTCTTCTGTCACACGAACTGTTTCTCCTCTGTGATGCCCTTCTGCAAAGCCACTCTGATTTAGACACAGCCAATTATGGGCTGAAACCCCTACAAATTGTGAGCTACATAATCCTTTCCTCCTTTATATTTTGGTGTCATGTATTTTGTATCAGAAATAAGAAAGTAACAAAGATATACAGGAACAATGTAAAGATTGTACCAATGTAAACTGTTTCCTTTACTACTGTGGAGAATTTAACCAGTAGTAGTATACATCATAAAATGAACTTTTTCAACTCTCCATGCATTTCCACAGCTGTTCTACTACAATGCCAGCACCACCAGTAATATAGGAAGGTGCATTCTAATACTTCAAAACATGAATGGACTTAATGCTAAGGATAACAGTGTGATAACAGCTACAATGACAGAGACATGCATCTGGATTTTGAATACTTTCACCATGTTAGGTGAAAGGAACTTTGCAAATACTTGAAGTATTTACCACATTTAAATATAGCCAGCATTGCTTACATAATTTGTTTCATGAGAAAATGATCTTTATAAAATATTCACACGTATATATAATTAGATATCCTAAAGGTGACTCATAGTCCTAACAATGCATTTGTTTCATGTATCTATTATCAATTCCTAAACATATTGTCATACACATTTATATTAAGCATAGAAAATAATTTGATTCTGATGTATTGCATAATGTCACTAGTGACACAATGTCAGTGTCTCTAAGTTTTAGATATTACAATAACTTAAATATTTGTCAGATTATAGATACTCAATATGTAGCAGTCTTCACAGAAATTTCATGAGACTCAAGAAATCTGAACACTGTCTCACTTGAACAATATGCTTGGTTTAAAAAAAAATGCTTGGTTTTAATATTTCTCCTCATACACTGACACTTGAGCAACATTTTTATGGGAGTATAAATTACCTTAGATTTCTCCGGCAACTTTTGTATTCATCCTCAATTTTCTGATCATCCTGGTTTCTTTCTAAATTTAGAAACAGAAACATAGTGATGAATTCGTAGGTTACACAAAAATTAATAGATTCCGGTAAAATTCCTTGGTACAATGTGCCCATGGTTGGAACAGTTGTTAAAATGTTCCCATTTTCCAATGAAGGAATCTGTGCTGGTACCCAACAACTAATTCTCTTGATTTCATGAATGAGCTAGTGACTCATTCCTTACCTACAGCAGACACATTCCTAAAGGTTTCCCACATCACATCTCTGTAGAGCTTCTTTTGGGAAGGATCCAGCAAAGCCCACTCCTCCCTGGTAAAGATCACAGCCACATCCTTGAACGTCACTGCCTCCTAAATCATCAGACACAGATTTCCAAAGAAGAGTGAGACTCACAACATAAAGCATCTCATGTCTTATCATAAAAAGCTACAATGAAACTGGGTCCTCCAACTGTTTCTTTTATACCTTGTTCACCAATCATTTGTCTATAGCCACATGGATGTATCACACAGCAATTTTCATGATAGGCTAGAATTTATTAGTAAAGCAACAGCGGAATGTAAACACCAGCTCCTCACTGGGTTAAGCTCATCTCATTTCTACATTACCTGTAAAGCACAGTTCATACAGGAAGCCTACAAGCTCAAAAACTAAATGGGGAAAAAAAATTTCATGAATGAGATAGTGATTGATTCTATAGTATCTATCGATACTATAGTAGATAAGTATCAAAGAACCTGAAAGCGTAAATAAAATCTGAAAGGAACAACAAGATACAGAAAAATGGAACGAACCTTCTCAAAAGGAATGAGCAGTTGGGATGAGGGAAGAATTTATGGAAGTGTATACACAGGATAGTGAAGATGATTGTACTACTAAAGTCTATTGGTTTTTTTTTTAAGGAAGTGTTTAATGCTTTAAATTTTTATTTTTACTAACTTTACAATCTGAGCAACTACACTGAAGACAAAAAAGTGCAATATAATAACCATTGGTGAATATCATCTTGGGTTGTGGCTGAAAACCACATCATCTTGGGTTTTTTAAAAATTCTGTATCATTTCTTTTTCTTTTTCTTTCTTTTTGGAGGAACTGGAGATTGAACTCAGGCCCTTGTGCTTGCCAGGGAAGCATTTATTTCACTGAGCCATCTCCCCGGCCCTTCTGTATCATTTCTAATGTCCTATCCATTTTCTTAAATTCTCTTTAAAATAAAAAAAATAAAGTAAACATTAAAAAAAGAACTTTCCGCCAGATCATACAAATATACCTATTCACAACTTATTATTTAGGGACTTCATCCCCAACTTCTTTGATTGCACTTGGATAACATTTTGAAACTTGAAACTTGAATCTGCTTTCATAGATAAAAACTAAATTGAACAGGAGGGAAAATCAATGAACTATAATTTAAAATGTGAATGAAATACTACAGCTTTCACTAGAGAATGTCTAAGAGCAATGAAATTAGGTTAAGGAAACAGCCATTATCTTACAGCTCAAAGACACGAAATGCCTACCTGAGACACAGAAAAAATTTCTAACATAGCTTATGGGAGAAAATTTTGGAAATAGGTAAGATAAAAACATACTGTGGGGGCCAGAGAGATAGATAGCTCAGCTGACTAAAGTGCCTGCTTAGGCAAGCTTAGGCAAGCACTGGGACCGTAGTTCAATCCCTAGCACCACACGCTGCACCAGTCCTGCCCCCAGGGAAGGCTGAGCCAGCCACTGAGTCTGAGCATAGTGGCACAGGCCTGTAATCCCAGCTCTGGAGAGGCTGAAAGCAGGAGGATCACCACGAGTCTGAGATGTGTAGTGACACCCTGCAACAACCAAGTACATTGAAAAAAAAAAGTACTATAAAGAATAACAATATGTTACAACAGTCACAGTAAAAGAAAAAAACTGAAGAAATGCAATCATATCCAAATCACTTTTTTTTTTTTTTTGGCGGAACCGGGGATTGAACTCAGGGCCTTGCACTTGCCAGGCAAACACTTATTCTACTGAGCTATCTCCCCGGTCCCATATCACACGTTTGATTTCTCAAAAAATTATAATTGTTTGGTATTATAAATGTTTAATAACATCCAGTAAATAGCAAATAAGAATGACACAGGATCCCAGGTTCTGCAAAAAAAAAAAAAAAAAAAAGACACAGGATGGCCATTAGAAAGAATGTAGTTTAGAAAGTGAGAGTAAGAAAAAAAAATTCAGTGATTAATAAGGAAACATTTGCTCTAATCAGGCTTAGCAAGGAAGCAGATTTAACACAAGACTCAAAATTTATAGGATTATTTTATAATATTGATGCAAAAAGTCAAATGCAGAAGAGTACAAGAGACCCAAAGAATCTAGCTGAGGGCCTGGATCCAATAGCAATGAGTCCAGGTGGAGTCCTAGAGCCCATGACAATGTTTCATGCAAGTTAGTATCAAGGATTTGCTCTGGGAAGCCCCAGTGTTGAGTGGAGGAAGCTAGAAAGTCTGTGCCATCAGGGTGAAGGACCTGTGCCAGCAGCCTGAGGGTTCTGCCCTGTATCTTTGACGTGATGCTCAACTTAAGGAGCAGAGCTCCACCAAGGAGAAGAGCAGCCACTCTCAGCACTGAGGACCCACATCCCTCTGATGATAACAGCTGAATTCGCATCAGGAAAACAAGGGTGACGAGTTTCTCCAACAACAGCATATGATCCTCCCCTCCAGTTCTCCTTTTATGTTATTAGCAAATTCCAATGTTGTGAATTCCTATGCTTTGATCATATTGTCTTTAACTGAAACACAAATGCAATGAGTGTTGAGGGTTAAACATTTTTACTATAAATCAAAGAGCAAATACAGAGAATTCCACTTTCCAGTTCAGTTGGAAAAATACGAATTTGGGAGACATTGGCCAAAGGAGTCATCAGAAAGAGGCAAGATAAATAAGGGACCTTGAAGAATACTCTGGGTAGGCATGGTGAAAGTTTAGAGCCAAATCTACAGGACAGCAGTCAGCAGAAGTAAGAGCAAGATACTGTCAGAAATGTTTGTGTGGAAAGAATACATTCCTTCTGCCCCAACAAAATGGTTCAAATGAGGTTCATCAGGGGCCAGGGAGATGGCTCCGTGGAATAAGTGCTTCCCCGGCAAGCACAAGGGCCTGAGTTCAATCCCCAGTTCCACCAAAAAAAAAAAAAAAAAACCTAGGTTCATCCATATGCAGGAACACATTGTACCATTTGGACTTGTTCCCTGACAAAAGCTCCTATGCAATATGTGGCAATATCCTTTTCTTCTGCACCTTTGTTCACATGTCCTTGAATTACAAATAAGTATAAATTTCTCAGTTACTGTTTTTTTTTTTAATTTATTTTTTTTAACATTTATTTATGGTGCTGGAGGATCGAACCACGGTCCCTGTGCTTTGCCAAGCTTGTTCCAAGTAGGTGCTTTAGACCACTGAGCCATCTCTCCAGCCCCTCAGTTACTGTTTTTATACCATTCTCTTATGCACGAGAACTAGGCCACTGAATCTTAAGTGACTGAGTTAAATTTGTTCTGAGTGATCTTTCTCATTCTCTATTTAGCCATAGATACACACCACACCACAAAGAATGTTCCTTCCCCAAAACAAAGAGCAACTTAACTGAAAATCAGCAATCATTGACTACTAAGAGGGAGAACAATGAGGTATACTAACAAATGTAAGTTACTCTAAAGAAAATGAAAAACAAGCAGGGCATGGTGGCTCAGGCCTGTAATCCCAGATCTCAGGAGGCTAAGGCAGGAACATCATTGAGTTCAAAACCAGCCTGCACTACAAAGTGAGTTCAAGGCCAACCCAAACTACATAGTGAGACCTTGTTTTGTTTAGTAGTTCCATCTTTCTTTTTTTGTCTTTCTGACACAGGGTTTTAGAAATCCTAAAATTTTTAGATTTACCTCAAACAATACTTAACAAAATGTCAGTAATAATAAGAGATAAATGGTATCAAGCTTCTGAAATTGAGGAGAGAATAAAAAATAATTTTGAAAATTTTAGTTTTAAATTAAGTTCTGAGTGGGGAAAACAACACTGCTCCTAATCTAAACAAATGGGATTAATTCTATACCCAGTTCTTGGAAGTAAACAAAGTATCTCAGATCAATCACTCCAATCAATCCCTCTAAGCACTAAAAAGGAAGATATGATTTTGAATTTTACTCGTTAGACTAATGAACTATTAGCAACAACAAAACTCTAAAATAATACAAAGAGAAAGTATCACTAAAAATTGATTTTTTTTTTTTAAAAGGGGGGGGGGGAGACTTCTGGATGATGGAGGAAACAGCCTATCTGAGATTTGGTGTCCAAACAGGAAAATATAAAAATGCAAGAAAAAAAGAAAGAGGGAAATGGGTCCCCAGGAACCAGCAAGGATCTGAAGCAAGAACCTATGCCAATGGGATGAGCAAAGAGTGTGATCTCAAGGCAGGAGGAGGTGACAAGCAATGCTTTTTTCCCTGGGTCCCAACTCACTGCATGGCAGTAAGCAACTCCCTGGTGCAGGTTAATACTGCCAACTCGTGACCCAGAGATCTCCACAGAGAAACTGTCCCATGGATCAGGGCATGTGCAGTAGCACGTGAGTAATTCAGGTTCAGATGGCCTCAAGGAGAGGGTGATCGACCAGAAGCCATCCTGAGAGGGGCCACAGAGCTTGGAACTCAGAGCAGCTGAGGGCTGCCCCCATCTAGCTATTCCCAATGTCAGAGGCAGACCCAAGTTCAAGTCCGTAAGAGGTTAAGGGGCCAAGTTCAAGCTGGCAAGGGGCACACAGAGGTGCATGTTGAACAAATAGGGTCCCAGCCTCAGTTCGAAACCACCCTGATCTTTGGTATAACAAGAGGTGCAACTTGCTGGGATTATCCACTACCTCACTGGAAATCTATGGCTGGCTTGCTGGGATTAATCAACACAGATCTGGGCTATGTCTATAAACTCTATCAGTGATAAGAGAGACATGTCCTGAAGTAGACATATTTTTTCATCTTTTCTCTTTTTTTTTTTCATAACTTTGGTTTTGATTGTGATTTGTTTTCTTTTATTCTTTTTTGTTATTATTTTTATGAGTGTGAACCTTGTTTTTAGTTTTCTTGTTTTGTTCATTTTATTCCTTCTCTCTTTCCCTCCTGTCTTCTTCACCAGTTTCCTAAATTCATGTAATCTTCCTCTGTCCTCCAGCCTTACTTCTAATTTCTTTCTCTTCCTGTATTTCTCTATTTTCCCCCAACTCATATTAAATTTTCTCATCTGAGGGTATAACTCACATTGGGGGCACATTCAATGAAAACCATTTTCTGGTTTGATTCAGATTTTGTTCTACACATGAATAGAATTCACACTGTTAAAGACAGCAAATTGATAGTTACCACTGTTTCTCGTTCTCTAGGCTGCATTTGATACTATTGTTATTGCTGATTGGACAACGTCAGCCAAGTTAACATAGTTTTTCTAATCAGTTGTTCTTCCTGCTATGCCAAGACTGAGAGCACCTAAAGTTCATAAACAATACCACAGGCCAGTGATAAAGAACCAGGGTCTAGGCTAAATAGGTAGCAACTTTTATCCTCAGTGAATTGAAGAGTTAAGATCTTCCAACAGACTCAAAACCCAAAAGTCACCTCTACACCTGTAAGACTTCTCTCAGAAATAGTCATTTTCTAAAGTTCTAAGTACTAGTAATAAAGCTACCTGCCATAAGCAATTTACAATCATCAATGCACAGATTAAACTAAAACACATATGTTAAAAAAAAAAAAAAAAGACATTGGAGCAAGAAGCAGCCCCAGAATTCCAACTAACCAGAGGCAAGCCAGGAGGCAATGAGGTGGAACAATTCAAAAACCATCTAGCTGAACCATCGGAAGTGCTAACAGAGGAAGAAAGCAATGAATGAATAACTAGCAAAAGATCAAAGCAGGGCCGGGGAGATAACTCAGTAGATTAAGTGCTTGCCTGGCAAGCACAAGGTCCCGAGTTCAATAATGCCCCACTCCCAACCCTGTACGGCAAAAAGAAGAAAAAGATGAACGCAGAGGGCTGGAGAGAGCGCCTGCTTAGGCAAGTGCTAGGCAAGCACAGGAACAAGAGTGAGATCCCCAACACCACATGCTGCGCCGGCCCCACCTTGGGGCACGCTGAACCATCCACTGACAACTGGCATGATGGCACATGCCTGTGATCCCAGCCCTGTGGAAGCTGAAACAGGAGGATCACTACCAGTCCGAGCTGCATAGAGATCCTGTGCCAAATATATTTTAAAAAATAAATGGTGCTGAGATGGTCTTCAATGTTATTAAAACTAGACCCGTATCTTTCACCAAGCACTAATCAAGCATCCCAATGGATCACAGATCTAAATAGAAGCACTAGACCTATTTGAAAATAGAAGTACAATTCACAAAGAAAGACATTGGTGTAGACCAAGACTATAAACAAAAACTTGATCACATAGGAAGTATCACTAAAAATAAATAAATAAATAAAATAATGCACAGCAAAAGAAGTCACCAGAGGGCCAGGGAGATGGCTCAGTGGAATAAGCGCTTCCCTAGCAAGCTCAAGGGTCGGAGTTCAATCCCCGGTTCCGCAAAAAAAAGAAGTCACCAGAGTGAAGAAACTACCCACTGTACAAAAATCAGTTTTGCCAGCTGGTCCTCAGAAAAAGAACTAATTCCTAGAACACATTAAAAAAAAAAAAAAATCAGATCCTTTAAATAGGTATCTGAAATGGACACCTCTCAGCTGAAGAATGAGAAATGGCAAATAAATAAATAAATAATGTTCAACATCACTGATCATTCAAGAGATGCAGGAGTAGATGCTCTGGAAGACATCAGGGTGGTAAGCAGCAGAGAAAGCCACTCTGTGAGGTGCCGTTCAGACACCGCAACATAGAAACTTGAGGGCAGGCTGGAAGGAACTGGGTCCCGTGGACCCAGGAAGGATCTGAAGTGAGAATTGAAGCCCATGAGGAGAGTGAAGAGAGACAGTTTAATGAAGGAGGCAGCTGATAGTGTCCCCTCCCTGAGTGGGGACTCACTGCATGGAAGGAACTTGTGGGGCCTACAGGCATATGGTGACTGCTGGCCATGATTGCTGGGGAACATGGTCGTTCCATGGGAGAGAGCAACTGGCCAGGAGACATCTTGGAGAGAGGTCAAGTGAGCTCAGAACTCAGAACAACTCCTGGGTCCACCACAGCTCCCAGTTGAATTCAAGCCCACAGAAGGGGCACTGACTGGGTCACTGAATGGGTCTGGTCTTGGACCCCATGGCCAGAATCCAGCCTGAATTCCAGGTAAATAATGGTGCAGGCTCACTGAGATAATTCACTGCCCTGCCATTAATGCTACTGCTTCCTTGCTGGTATAAATCAACACAGATCTGGACTCTGTCTCCACACACTGACTGCCTGTGACAGCAGACACAAACCTGGAAGTGAACTTACTTTTTTCTTTTTTACCTTCATTGTTTGATCCTATTTCTATATGTGTGAATGAGGTTTCTAGCCTCTTTGTGATTATTGTCTGTTCTGTTCTTCCATTTCTTTCTTTCTTCTCTCTTCTTTTTCTCCCTTCTGCACCTGTTTCCCAAAGCTAGCAAGATACTCCTTAGTCTCCTCTAGCCTTACTGCTTATCTCTTCCTTCTCTAGCCTTACTGCTAATCTCTTCCTCTTCTTATTCTCTAATCTTTCCCCAATCCCTTTTAAATTTTTACCCCTGAGGGTAAAAATGACATATTACAGACTAAAATACTGCAAATAATTTTCTGGTTTGTTTTAGATTTTATTAAATGTAATGGTTGACACACAGTGTCAAAAATAGGATTTGGGGCTGGTGAGATGGCTCAGTGGTCTAAAGCACCTACTTAGAACAAGCTTAGCAAAGCACAGGGACTGCGGTTCAATCCCCCAGCACCACATGCCAGCCAGCCCCGCCCCCTGGTGGGCTGAGCTGGCCACACACACACACACACACACACACAAATAAATAAATTTTTTAAAAAAACAACTAGGATTGGAAGTCCCATTTGATCCAGCTATTCCTTTCTGGGCATCTTGCCAGAAGAATAAAAAACTTAATACCACAGTGACATACATGTAACCATGTTTACAGAAGCACAATTTGTAACAGCAAAATTTTGGAAACAACCCAAATGCCTATCAACCAGAGAATGAACAAAAAAGATGTGAGCCTTTTCTACAAGTGGAGTTTTATTGAGCCATAGGAAAGGATAAAGTGGAAACTTTATAAGCAAATGGATGCAACTCAAAGCCATACTTATAACTGAAATAAATCAGACTCATACGTGCATGCACTGTATTCTCTCCCTAGTGTGAGAAGCTGAAGGAGTAAATAGGATATTGTAAATGTGTATTAACTCTGGAAATAATGTTGTAGTTAGCCAAATTAGATCGAAATATTATAAGCAGTCAGACAGGGCTAGGCTCTCAAGGACAACGTGGAAGACAAGGTGACTTTGCAACTGGAAGAGACAGGCACTCCAGCTTTGGGCCACACCTTAAGACAAGAGTAAACAAATGCAGCCACATACTTCCCTGCAGATGGGCATCAGGGATTAATATTTTAAACAGGTTATCAATTACCTTGAAAGAGCCCAAGTGAGTCACTAACCCAATCCTCAACAGGAAGAGACCCTGTTCAGTATTCTTGGGCACTTGTTACGTGACTTGCTTCCTCATTTTATTCCAATTTAATCAATTTTTACCTGAGCAATGGTGCTTGTAATCTCATTGGTTGACCATAGTTTTGTCCCACCTCATGCCCACCTAAGCAAGTTCCCCTATTCTTCACCATCTTAGACCCGCCTTACACATGGTTTTACTCTATAAAAGTCCCTGGAAAAAAACAGCTTCCCATGGACAACCTGCTCAGGTCCCTCTTCTGTCCCTCTCTTGAACAGGAGCTTTCTTTCCCCCAAATAAATATATGTTCTGCCCTTAACCTCCATTTGTCCCTAAAATTCATTCTTCGATTTTAGAGCACACAAATTCATCCCAGGTACTTTTCAGGTTGGGAATTTCATTTCTCCTATATCAATGTCATGTTAGCTTTCCACAGTTTCCCCCCGGGTGCACTGAGCCAGCCACAGAGACCAGGCATGGTGGCACACGCCTGTAATACCAGCGCTGGGGAGGCTGAAAATAGGGGGATCACTATGAGTCTGAGCTGCACAGTGAGACCCTGTACCAAATACATTAAAGTAAAAATAAAATAAAAATGAAAAATTGTTATCTTCAAGCATTTCACCTTAAAATGTTTCTTGAAATTTTTAACTTTTCTGTAGTCTTCTATGAAGAGTTAATTTAAAAAAAAGTGATACAAATTAAAATAATCCTGAGAGGGCTGGTGAGATGGCTCAGTGGTCTAAAGCACCTACTTAGAACAAGCTTAGCAAAGCACAGGGACCGCAGTTCAATCCCCCAGCACCACAT
>NW_004524695.1:49899-50911 GCF_000260255.1 Octodon degus | reverse complement strand
TTTTAAAAATATAAAAATAATAATAATCCTGAGAATCTGGGCGTGGTGGTGCTTGCCTATAATCCCAGTACTCAGAAGGCTGAGGCAAGAGGATCTTAGCAAGTTTTGAGACCAACCTAGGCTACAAAATGAGCTCAAGCCCAGCTTGAACTGCATAGAGAGACCCTGTCTCAAAAAGACAAAACAAAAAACAAAAAAATATGAGATCCTTATCACACCAGAAAGAATGGCTATTATCAAGAACTCAACCAACAACAAGTGTTGGCAGGGCTGTGGGGAAGAAGAAATTTGGTGGAAATGTAGACTATTGCAGCCACTGCAGAAATCAGTGTGGATATTCTTCCTAAAGTAAAAACTAGCCAGTCTGGGCTACATAGTGAGTTCCAAGCCAGACTGAACTACATAATGAGACCCTATCTCAAAACAAAAACAAAACCCTACAACTAGAGGTTCAATTTGATGTAGCTCTTCCCCTTCTTGGGATCTTCCTGAAAATTAAAACCATCATACCACAGCAGTATATGCGCACACACATTAGTACTGGCACTGCTTGTAATAGATGAACCTGGGAAACAGCTCAAAACCCATCAACCAGTGAATGCATAAAGATGTGGGATTTTATATATTTATATAATAGAGTTCTAGTTAGCCATAAAAAAGGATAAGCTTTAGATACTTCTAGCTCAATGCATGAACCCTGAGACTGTACTCTCCTGTGAAATAAATCAGACGTGCATGTTTAAATACTCGATGTCTCTCTGGTGTAAGAAACTGAAAAGTACAAATAAGGACCAAAATGTGTAATAGATATTGAAAATTAGGAAGAAAATGGGAATAAAGGAGGAGTAAGGGGAAGAGACAATAAAAAGGAAAAGAGAAGGGGAAATGGACACAAAGCTTTTGTAAATAAGAGGATGAGGCAAGGTGATTGGAATGAAATAAAGGAATCAAAATGTATTATGTACAGGTACAAGTTCCCTATGATATTTGTGATTATATATATACATATATA